>NC_045431.1:107687441-107998805 GCF_902635505.1 Sarcophilus harrisii | reverse complement strand
AAGTATGTACTTAGAGAACCACCATCTTATACCTAGTAGGTACTTAACTACAAGCACCCTGCTGTCTTAGATTCAAGTCCACCCTTTCAGAGTTCTAGCCCACTACAATAAGATCTTAAGCTTTAGACTTAGAAGGGTTCTCAGAGGTCCAAATCCTTACTTTCCCTCTCTTCCCCAATATTTTACATTGTGCAAATAGAAGCCCAAAAAAGTCAAGTAGTTCTTTTTGAAGATTACACACACAGTTATTATGAGAACTAGCATTAGAACCTAGGTCTTCAGATTCCAAATTCAACGTTCTTTTCATAATGTCATAATTATTGGGGAAGGGGGAGGGAGAAGATTTAGTAATTTCTTATTTGAATTGAAATTCAATAATCAGGTTCCAGAAAAAAAAAAATTCACACTCAACACATTCACAAGAAATTGGTTTAGAAAGTTGACCACTAACCAGAAAGTAGAGTGCAAAAAAAAGCTTTCTAATTCAGAAGATAATTTATTTAACAATTATCAATAAGCTTAGATGAATAATTTAAATTCTTCCTTCAAGCAATACCTTTTGGCTTTTATATATTTTAAATTCAACAGTATTTTATTTTTCCAATTACATGTAATGATAGTTTTCAACATTTATTTCTGTAAGATTTTGAATTCCAAAATTATTTTCTCTTTCTCTCCATTACTTCTCCCTTCCCTAAGACAGCAAGCAATCTGAAATAGGTTATTCATGGCATCTTATATTGTTGTTTTCTCACCAATCCAGTTACCCAGCTTTGGATATTCTTACCCCTAAAAAGGGAGAACTAAAATTGATCATAAACTCTAAATATAGTTTGACCAGGTCCTAGGGGAATGGAATGATTGTCCCCTTTATTCTTGACATGATGCTGTTTTTAAGGCAAATGTCACATTGTCATTAGAAAATTAAATTGTAGAATAGCATTGACTATTGAATATTTTGCATGGAATTGAATTATAAATGAAAGCTAATAGTCCTATAATCACAGTGGTAAAGAAAAAAATTATTTCTGGGAGCCAGTGTAACTCACACTTAGAACAAATAATAACAAATACGTGTTGACAATATTTTTCGGTCCAAGTAATTGGGCTTGGTTTATCAAATAATGTAAAGATATATAAACATCTCTTTAAATACAAGAAATAAGTATAGTTTGTCTCTTCCATTAGAATATAAGCTCCTTGGTAGCAGTTGTTTGTTTGTTTGTTTGTTTTTGCCTCGTCTTTGTATCTCCAAAACATAGTGCCTCTAAAACACATTTGTTGATTGAGTAATTTTTGGTACTCACATCTCCCTAAAAGTTTTCTAATATTCATAAAATGAATATCCCATTAGTCTCTTTACTTTTATGTAAAGCTGAATAAGTACTATTTTATCTTTTTATAGAGGTGTTTATATATATGACATTTCTATTTACAAAAAAAACTTGTCTGAATCCCTTCCAAATCCTTGCCTTTATTTCTGACGTTCAATATCACTGATTTTAGAGACTTTTCACTGTTCACATTAGAGAGATTTATAACAGAGATAGTAAGAGAGTGGATTATAGTTCTCTCTAGGGGAGAGTCAAGAAAGTATACCAAGACAAATTATAAAAAGCATAAAAAACAAAGTGGAAAAGACTGGCTTGCCTATTTTTATAGCTACTATCATCTGGAAATATTCATTTACACCCTATTAGATTTATGTACTGCAATGAGTTAAAACTGAAGTAAAGATCTTTACCTTTCTTAAATATTCATTTTAAGTGGTTAGCATTGACAATTTTTTGGCTATTTGTGGGATGATAGGTTTAGACCTTGAAGGTATCTTAAAATCCCTCAAGTTTAACTTCTTGATTTTGTAGATAAGAAATCTGAGACATAGAGACTTATGTAGCTTGCTCAGAATTAGACACCTAGGATTATGTAGGGAAGAATTTGATTTCAATCTTCATCACTCAAGTCCAATGCTTTGCATGCCATGCCATAATGCCCCTCAAAGGCACATCGATGCATAACATAATGTCATTGAACTCTATAGAACCAGAATGAACCTCAAAGGCCATCTGGTTCAAGATCCTCATTTTACAATTGAAGAAAGTGAAGTCTAGAATGATTTAATAACAACCAAAGTTGCACAAGAAGTAAATATCTGAAATATTGAACCACCAATTCTTCTGATTCTGGAGTTTCAATTACACCATACTGTGTTCCATTGACAGAAGCAATAAAGAAACAATCATAAAGCACAGCACCTTACAACCAGAAGTATAGTGTTAGGAGGATGTTTTGAATTACTTTGTTGCCTTGTATTTGTAAGAATGAAGACAACATGGTAGGATAAGGGAGTTGATGGGGAAAGCATGTTATAGTAATGGAGAAAATGGTAATGTATCTCACTGACTTTAACAAACAGAGCTAGTCCCTGACTATTTATGGAAATATTTAAAAATACCTAAATAATTTTGCTAAGAATGCTTCTGATCCAGCATATAAAAAAGTGGATTACCAAAACCCAACAAACTGAGTTTGATTATGAATATGAATATGGACCATGGATATGCATATAGATTAAGAATATATATTCAGGACATGGGTAGCCTCTCAAGTTACTGCCTGGAAGTTACTATCAAGAGCAATGATATTCCATTATCTTCATATACTACAATCTATTTAGCTATTCCTTGATTAATGGGCATCCATTCCTTTTCCAATTTTTTGCTACCACGGAAAGAGCACATATGGGTTCTTTTCTCTCCTTTATGATTTATTTCCTTGGCATACAGACCCAGTAATGGCACTTCTGGGTCAAAGGGTATGCACAGTTTTATAGCCCTTGGGGCATAGTTCCAGATTGCTCTCCAGAATGGTAGAATCATTTGACAACTTCAACAATGCATTAATGTCCCAGTTTTTCCATATCCCCTGGATAGGAGGAATTCAAAAGGAAAAGGGAGAAAAAAGATACAATCCAAAGGATAGGATACAGGGGCTGCAGAACACTTATCTGCAAAAGAATATCAAAGTTTAATTTTCACAAGGTATATATTTTTAACCTGTATCAAGCCAAGGACTCCATCTACAATATCACTTACAATTCATCTCTGCTTGAAGACTTCCAGTGAAAGTAAAAGCATCATACCTTCCAAGATAGTTCATTTCATTTTTAAATAATTCTAACTAAAGAAAAAATTTCCTTGCTTCAAACCCAAATTTGGCTCTCTGCGATATTCATCATAGCCCTGTTCTCTGTACCAAGCATAAATCTAGCACATTATAGCCTTTTAAATACCTAAAAGGCAGTTTCATGACTTGCCTCAAACCTATGTTTCTGTCATCCTCTTCTGGCTAACCAGTTCCTTCAGCTAGCTTTCCAATAACACAACCTCTAGTTTTCTCACTATCCTGCTTGTCCTCCTCTGTAACGCTCTCCAGCCTGTCAATGTCTCCCTTATGATGTAACATGCAGAACTGATCTTGGTCTTATTGTGTGCTATGTCTAAGGCAGAGCAGAGTATCCCTCTTTTAGACACTCCTAAACAATCCCTCTTTGAACTCATCAGCCTACAATTACATTAGCATTCTTGGCTGCCATATTTATACAGTTAATTCATATCAATCTTGAAGTCCACTAAAACCCCCAAGATATGAGAGGTGCAGTGCCAGTCAGAATTCAAAGCCAAGACAATCTCAGAGATTAGAGAGTTGAAATGTGGAGAAAACTGGAAAGAAAATACTTTGTCTGAATTCAAATTGCTCCCTGGAAGCTTAAGTCTTTTTTTTTTTTTTTTTTTTTTTTTTTTTTTTTTTTTATTCTGGAAGCCTGGATGGATGGCCTGCCTGAATTATTTTGATGACCTACATAGTTCTGGGCAGGTATAGCTGTTTCCTAATTACTCAGTCACCATTTCTGAGAAACTAGCTAATATAATTGCAATGTAACACCAAAGATTTCCAGCATGTTTTCAATTGTGTAAATAGAAAAGTATCTGAGAATCACCAAATTTGAGTTTATGGGAAGCTCTAGCTGGAAAGAGCTCCATATATACTTCAGAAGGAACTCCCTCTACAAAATATCTTCCAAGAGCTCCAACTTGAACCCTTCAAATGATAGAAAATCCAAAAGCAAAATTCTACTTATTAAGCAACCATTCTCATTGCTAAAAGTTTGTATGCATGATATGCAAGTATAGATAGATTACAATGAGTATGATTGGAGGGAATTCTCAATTAATGAGATCATAAATTCCAGAATCATATGTCTGACTAAATGACTCAGAGCAATGATACTTGTAATCATTATTATCATTATTTCTTGCAATGTGCTCTTTATTCTAGAAGATAACTTCATCCAAGAAATGAAATATCTTTTTGGGGGGAGGAAGTATATTTGATGAACAAATCTGGTCTTCCACTGGCATTGAAGTCAAACCTTCTATAATTTTCTAGGTGACCTTGAGAGATAACTATAGCCAAAAAAAATTCATTATCTTGAAGACAACCTGGTATGTAGCTTGTGATGTCTGGCCTCCAGTCTTCTTTCCAGGTAGTTCTTGGAAAATAACAATACAGTCTATCATTATGTCCGCATTGAACAAAATTTCAATTCATTAGAACCTGCCAGGAATTAATTTTCTTTGGTACAGACTTCAAAAAATGTATAATTTCCCAAATATACTTATCTCAAAATTAATCATTCTCTTCAACTCTTATGATCTTTATTTCATCTCAGACATCCATACAAATACTGTCATAGAACTCACAATCACGTGATTTTTTTTATAAATATAATTTTAAATTCAGAAATGCCCCCCCTTTTGTCCTTCTACCTCTTCCTTTGCTGAATTTCTCCAAAACCTATTTTTCTTCTTCACTTACCCTGTTTCTAATCAGTAGTCGTTTTATCATTTCTACCTTCATAACATTTCTAATACCTACAAACTTCTCTTCTGTAACACTGCCATCTCTGTAGAGCAAGTATTTTTTTATTTACTCTTGCATTATTATAATTGTCTTTTGGTGGATCTACATGCCCCAGGTCTTTCGTCAATCTAGGCCATATTCCACTAATATAGCAAATTGATCTTCCTAAAATGCAATTCTGAGCAAATCTTCTCCCTAGTCAATAAACTTCAATGACTCCCTATTACCTCCAGGATCAAGCATAAAATCTTCTGCTTGATTTTTTTTTAGTTTATGGAATAAAACAAGCATATCCATGATATAATATAATAATTTTTTTAAAAAATGATTGCATGTGAGACTGCAAATATATTATATATAACTTGCTATTCCTTTTAAATATGTAATAAAGTTATCATAGAAGTACCTTTTACTTTTTTTTCCCTCTCTGCTCCCATTCTAAAGATAACTACCATTAAATACAAATACAAATTAAATATCATTAAATACTGTGTATCTGTTGATGAGTATTTATTAAAAAAAATAAGAAATAGAATACTTAAATAACCTTATCTTAGCAAATTTAATTGAGTAATCCATCAAAAAGCTTCCCAAGGGAAAAAAAAATCCTTGAAACAGATGGATTCTACCAAATATTTAAAGGACAACTAATTCTAATACTATATAAATTATTTGGGAAAATAGGCAAGGAAGTAGTCCTACTAAATTCCCTTTACAACACAAATATGACACTACCTTGACCAAGAAGAGCAAAGGAAAAAAAGAATAAAAATCATAGACCAATTTCCCTAATGAAAACTAAAGCAAAAAAAATTAAATAAATTTCTAGAATGAAGATTACAGAAATATATATCATAATGAATATTGGTGGGATTTATACCAAGAATGCAGGGCTGATTCAATAGGAGAAAACTATCACCATTACTGCTGATGTTGATAACAAAAAACATCAAAAATTATGTGAATATAGCAGTAGATACAGAAATTATTCTTTTGCCAAAATACAATTGTTCCTATTAAAACATAAGAAAATATAAGAATAAATGAAGTTTTCTTTTAA
Organism: Sarcophilus harrisii; assembly: GCF_902635505.1. Classification (NCBI taxonomy): domain Eukaryota; kingdom Metazoa; phylum Chordata; class Mammalia; order Dasyuromorphia; family Dasyuridae; genus Sarcophilus; species Sarcophilus harrisii. Next base: position 107,992,822 of record NC_045431.1, on the reverse strand, counting down.
AAGGATAAGTAGTATTGATCTAAAACCATCAATAAATCTTATCTGTAATGGGGATAAACCAGAAGACTTTATAGGGTAAAGAATGTTGCTCATTACCACCTTTATCACTCAATATAGTATGAGAAATTCTACCTATTACAATAATAGAAGGAAAAGAAATTTGAAAACAAAACTATCATTTTTTTCAGATAATGGAGAATTCTAGAGAATCAAGTAAAAACTAGTTGAAACAAATAACAACTACTTCAGAGTTGTAAAATATAAAACAGCCATATATCTTTATATGTTATGCAAAAACAGCATAAAGATATAGGAAAAGAAATTCCATTTAAAATAACTGCAGACAATATAAGTCCATCTGCCAAGACAAAATCAGAAACTATATGAACATAATTTCCAAGCATTTTTCATGCAAATAAGACAGATCTAAACAACTGGGGCATAGATAGGATGAGGTAATATAATAAAAAACAATTCTACCTAACTAGTTTATTTATTCATGGTCATACCAATCAACTACTCAAAAACTTTTATAGAGGTCAAAAACATAATAACAAAATTCATCCTGTATGAACAAATAGTCAAGAATACCAAGGAAATCCATGAAAAATAATTTTTAAAATGGTGGTCTAGCAGTACCAGATCTCAAACTATATTACAACACATAAATCATCCAAAAACAAAAATACAACAACAACAATAACAATGGTATTGGCTAAGAAATAGAATGGTGGATCAGTGGACTAGATTAGATATACAATATGCAGAAGCAAATTACCATAGTATTCCAGTATTTGATAAATCCAAAGATCTAAGCTTTTGCAAGAAGAACTTACTATTCAACAAAAAATTGCTGCTAAAACAGAAAAAAGAATTTTGCAGAAACTAGGTATAGACCAAAATCTCCTACAATATACCAGGATAAGGTCAAATTTGGTACAAGATTTAGATATAGTCATGTTAAAAGCAAATTAAGGAACTATGGAAAGTTGTATCTGTCAGATTTTTGTTTAAAGGAAGAATTTATGACAAAGCAAGAGAGTATTATGAAATATAAATAAGATAATTTTATTACAGTAAATTAAAATGGTTTGCATAAAATCAATGCAGAAAAGATTAAAAACAGACATAGGAAACTAATATAAGAATTGTATAGCAAGTTTCTTGATAGAGACCTTATTTCTCAAATATATAAAGAACTAAATCAAATCATTCCCCAATTAATAAATTATCAAAGGATATGAATGGTTTATTTTCAGAAGATATTAAAGCTATCAATAGTCATATTAAAATGTTCTTAATCACTACTGATTTGAAAATGCAAATTAAAGCAACTCTGAGATTTTACCTTATCCAAATCACATTGGCTTACATGATAAAAATATAAAAATGACAAATGTTGGAGGGAATGTAGACATTAAGTCACTGTTGGTAGAGTTATGAATTAATTCAACTATCTAAAGAACTCTTTGCAACTCTGTGCAAAGACTATAAAACAGTTTATACCCTTTGACCCAGAAATACCACTAGTATGTCTTTATCTCAAAGAGGGGAAAGAAGGTAGAAGGATAAATTTGTGTAAAATGTTTAAAGATCTTTTTCGGGGTGGTAAAGAATTGGAAATTGAAGGGATGCATGTTAATTGGGGAATGGCTATACATGTTGAGGTATATGTGATGAAATGCTATTTTGCTGTAAGAAAGTATGAGGAAAGTTTCAGAAAGTTTCAGAGTTTCAGAAAGGAAAAAAAAAAACCTATGAAGATGTATATGAACTGATAGAAAGTGAAATGAACAGAAACAGTAGCACATTGTAAACAGTGACAATGATATTGTATGTTGATCAAATGTTAATGACTTGGTTGTTCTGATCAATACAATGATACAAGAAAATTCAGAAATATTTATGATGAAAAATAATATCCACCTCCAGAGAAAGAATTAATGGAGTTTCAATGCAAATCAAAGCATACTTTTTTAAACTTTACTTTTCTTTTTAGGTCTGTTTTCTTTTTCAACGTGGCTAATTTGAAAAAATATTTTGCATGACTTCACATACACAATCTGCCTTTTCAAGTAAGAGAGAGGGAAGAAGGAAATCAAAATGTTAATTTTTTTTAAAAAAAGTTTACATGTATTTTAAAAATTTAATGGAATAAATAAAAATACATTGAAGGAAAAAAAGAAAAATGTGTTCCATTATTCCTTCTCATCCTCATCTTTAATCCCACCCTGTCTACTTTTTCTCCAGTGCACATAAATAGTTTCAAGTTTATCCAATCCTTAAAAAAAAAAAAAAAAAAAAACCTTTTGTCTCTGGCATCATCTCAAGTTATGATCAGATACATCATTTTGATTTTTAGTTTGTCTAATAGGAGTCATCTACTTCCACAATGCATTTATTTTTCAACCCTTTGTAAATATACCTTCTAACTCTATCAATAAAATGAAACTACCCTCATCTAAGTTATCAGAAATCTCTTAACTGCCTAAAAACTGATGCTTTATTCTCAATACTTTCTCCCTTTATTTCTCCGCAGATTTTTGGTACTTGGATTACTTTCTCTTGGATATTATCTCTGATGTTGGCCTCTTTCTCCCCCTTGCTTACTTTTTGCCAATTTTTATTTTCTTTTGTTAGATAATGATTTACATCTTTGCCACTTAGCATGATGGGTATTACACATGGCTCTGTCTTTGACCTTCTTTTCTCTCCATATAATCTTTATTAATCATTTAATCTGCCGCCATGATTTCATGTCTAATCTTCATAAAGATGATTTGTAAATGTACATATTTAGTATATTCCATCTCTCTTCTTGAAGAATTTAATGATATGTAGGTGTAAAACATCTCATTTATGTGCAATTTTGTAAATCCTTTTATTTTTTAATGCTGAATCATGATTTTCCAAATATTTCCCCATTTTTCCTATTCCTTCATTCTCACCTTCATTTTAAAATCACTTAAAATTAAAATATATGTTAACTTGGTTTGGTGGATTTTATCAATTTATCTATGGAATTCACTTTATTATGTACAAGAAATACTGATATATTATTTGGAGCTATGTTTAGAATGTTCTCTTTGCCCATGCTCATCATGAACACAGTACATTGAAATTATGTCTATCAGTACTCATGGGTATACAATAAAATTAGCTTTTTATGGGCTACAAGGCATTATTTCCCCAATTATTTTGGGCAGCTAGGTCAGTGGATAGAATGCCAGACCTAGAGTCAGGAAGACCCATTTTGCTTGGATTCAAATCTCACCTCAATCACTTACTAACTGTGTGATCTTGGGCAAGTCCGCCATGTTTTTTAGTTTCCTCTTCTGTAAAATGAACTGGAGAAAGAAATAGCAAACATTCCAAGATCTCTGCTAAGAAAACCTCAAATAGGGTCACAATAAGTAAACACAATTCAAAAGAAATGACTGAACAACAAATTTGATGGCCTGTTGTTTTTGTTTTGTTTTTTACTATGACAATAATAAGATGGCTTTAGTTTGTATATTCTACTACTGTATTAACTCATTGGCCATTGGACATAGTATATTATCATATATATCCATATCCATCTTATCCAGATCATCATATCCAAATTAGCTCTGGATCTAGGAGGAATTTTAGAGGCCATTGAATACCCTCATTTTATACAAATGAAAAAACACTTTTGAGGAGTTAAAGGGGTATGTCCAAGGTCGAACAGTTAGTAAGTGTCAGAAGCAAGATAGGTCCTGAATCCAATGCTCTAATTCTAAAGCACTTTATAAGTGCTTTTCCCACTGGGAGGAAGGGGTTGATAACAGTATCAACAGTTAAATGCAGTTGGGGGGAAAGTATAAATTGTATAACTATTCATTCGGTCTCCTTTTTTTCTGCCAATTTACAAACATCACACTGGATTTAATTGGGAACTGTACAGAACAAAATACCTATTTATTTTTATTAATTTTCTGAGTCATATTGATTAGAAAATTCATCATCTAGTTACCATCCTTCTGTGATTAAACTTCCTATATTTATTTAAATTGATCTTCAGTTAACATATATCCATCTATTTCCATTATAGTACTTGAAAGTTTGCTTGCTTGGTTGAAACCTGATAGAGCATTAATGAAAATAGAATTTTCTTTTTGGAAAGAATCTCAGAAGCTGTCTAATCTAGCCCCCTTCTACAAAATCCAGACAATCAATCCTCTGCTGAAGTACCTCCAATGACAGAAAACTCTAGTTCATGAAGATCATTTCATGTTTGAATGGTTGTGGCTTTTACTCAGACTTAACATATTGTTAATATAGGCATCTAAAACATTATTCCTGATTCTCTTCCCAGATATTTTTCCTATAAATAATTGGACATCTGTTCTTCTGTTTTTTTCCTTCTACAGAGTTCCCTATTGCCATTAGGATGAACTACGAACTTCACTTTTGCCTTCCAGATCCATTTACCCATTGGTTTTTACCCTGTGTCTGTAGTGCCTTTTCATAGGCTCTTCTCACTCCTCACTTCTTTTTTGGAATTTCAAGGCTGAGTTCGAGTACCATCTTCTACATTAGGCTATATATTGTACTCAAGTAAATAAATTAAATCATAGATGAAATAAATAGAAAATAATTACGGGCTGGTAACACCAAATTCTAGGATGAAGCCTGTAATTATTTTCTATTTATTTCATTGCTCATTTTTTAATTTGGAGAGACTTGGAATAGAAGACAGATCCTGATAAGTTCCCAGCAAAAGGAGATACCACCAAGATAATTATGAATGATTAGGACTCAGAAAGATGGACATTTGTCAGATCTTTAAAAATGAGATGATAAATCATGTTACTCTATTGAACTTTTATTTTACTTTTTCAGCTCAGAACATAGGTCAGAAAAGTAGGCCTGGGTCTGGGAAGCCTACGTTAGGACACAGTCCCTCATGACTTAGAAGTTTAACAAAACTAATTTGGCAGTTTTAGGGGTTTTGCATGCGTTTGCAACAGGTCTTTCCTGATGAGTATCTAAAGCTGAGTAACTACAAAATTCTCCCAATAAACATATTACAGAAATAGCCCTGGGTCTATTCACTTTGTCAATTCAGGGAGTTCCAATTATAGAGATTATCTTCTATAAGCTTGACTACACCTTCTGCCTGTCTTTTGATGGCTTATCAAGCGTTAGGCTTCTTTTTGATATATCCTCAAAGGTTCTATCATAGGCTTTTTCTTCTCTCCCTTTTCTGTCACTCTCAAAGTTTTTTTTGTCTGTCTCTATCTCCATCTCTATCTCTTTGTCTCTGTCTCTCTCCTCATCAATCCCCATAGATTTCACTATCATCTCTACAAAATTGACAAATAGATCTATATATGTAATCCAGTCTCTACCATGAGCTGCAAACCTTTAGCCCTAATTGCCTTTTGGGCAACTCCAATTTCAGTTCTCATTTAATGAATTTTAGCGCTTGATGTGTTTTGTATCTATTTAAAAGTTCCTGCATCATTAGTATCTTCTGCATTTTTTTTTGACATACTGAAATAAAGGTTCTTCTATCCATTTGCATTTCTATTTTGAGTACCTATGCATGAACTAATAGTCTGTCATCCACATTCAAGAAAATATGGTTAAATGCAAATTTTTTTTAGGGATCTTCCTGGAGTTCCTACATCTGGGGACAATGAGCCAAAAATTAAAAACAATTACTCCCTTGAAGACAACCCCCCTGGATTAGACTCAGTCTTTCTGAGCCCAGAGCCTGATTATAGACCAGGAAATCTCATGTCAAAAAATATACATTTAGAACATTTACAAAAATTAAGCCCCATTTATTGGTTCACTAGTAACCATGTAATTTAAGCATTTTATATTTCAAATAGAAAAGATTCCTCATAACCAGAAAAAAAGGATTATATCCTAAATGGGGTCATAAGAAGAAAAATTAATGAAAATGAAAAGACAAAGACCCTGATGGGGATTTAGAGGGAAGAACTTAAATTTTATAGCATTTCATGCCTCAGAATGAATTTGTTTAAAAGTATATAGTTACTAAACAACAATAATTGTTTGCACTAATGTTTATTGTTGTTTCTAATGAATTATTTAATTGAAATATTTTAAAATGAGAAACTTCCTTAAAGTACTGAGATGATCAACAAGGCATGCTAGTATGGCTATGTAGTTGACTGATGAGAATTTGTCAATATATTTTTTTAAAAGTCAGTACTTTTCAAATTAAAATATCTGGCCCATCTACAGAAGCTACTTCAAACGGTAGATGGGGGGAGTCTAAAATTAAAAGGTTATAAAACAACAGACACCCTGTAATGTCAGAAAAGGCAAAGAGACAGACTGGTTGATCCCAAAGAGAGATAAGAGGACTACAGAAGAATTCCCAGCTGGAGAGAATGAAAGGATAAGCAGCAGACTGGAGTTGGATGAGGGGTTAGGGAGGAGATTGGGTCTGGGGACATACAAGTAATGTGAAACTTTATGAGTAATTACCACTAACTTTAGTCTTTTCAGGTTCTGTGCTTTACAATGGCTACTTTAAAAGCCCATATCTACAACTGCACAACTTCGGGTTTTTTGAGTTCCATTTCAGAAACTTTTAATTTTCTGTAATCTTCAATGCTATGTTGTGAATCAGTTAAGAACAAGACCCATTTTAAAGTTATGTTCCACATGTTCTCAGAGACCCACTATGAGAGTGTTCTATTCCAGAGTAGCAGCCTGTTTCTCATTAGGGGAGTAAATAGGAGTGTGTTTACATCCTACCCTCAGACATTAAAGGGGCTCCCCTTCCTAGGAAAGCCAGGTCAGGGAATTAGCATTGCTATAGCATGCCTGGAGCCAATTACAAAAGCCAGCTGTGATGTAGCCCTAAGCATTGATAGGTTGATATTGATATGACTATTGATAAGCAAATTCCGGGACTCCTTAAGATATAAAGCTATATCTGCTTTAGCTTTATTCTCTGTTCAAAGCAAATTGAATATATGAAAATTCAGATTTAAAAATGTACTAAATAGGAGATGCTTTACAAGAGCATTTACAGACTTTAAAAAAAGAACTCTTCATCTTTATAAAATGAGCCATTGTGGAATCCTTTGGCATAGCCAGGTTTTAAGATTACATCATTTTATAGTGGAGAGAGGTTAGAGATCATTTATTTCAACAAATGAGGAATCTGGGAATCAGAGAGATTAAGTGACTTACTTAGAGTTACACAGTTAGTTAATGGCCAGATCATGGGATTCCTGGTCCAGGCCTCTTTCTTACTATTTCATGTTGTGTCTAGTTTAATTTACTGAAACTATGACACCTTAGATTTTAACAATATCTTTGGAGCTCACCTAGTTTAACTTTAACCTAATTAATGTTAAGTTTTCTAATGGAGTTAGTTATTTATCATCTTTATCCAAATACATCTAGTGACATGTAGCTCCATAATTTACAAGGCCTTTCATTCCATTATTGCATAGGAATAATTGTTAGAAAGTCTCTCCTCATGAGACAAAAATCTATATCCCTTCATCCCCACTTATTGATTCTAATTATCCCTCAGAACCTACACAGAGTAATTCTAACTTCATTTTAATGACAACTTTTCAAATATCCCAAAAAGCTGTTACATATACTCCTCATCCACTCCCACACCAATTCGTCTTTCCTCCACTTTAAATATTCCTAACTGCTTCTCTTTGTTCTTTTGTGATCTAGTTTCAAGCCCCAACACCAAATGTTTTCTATGCTAGGGATACTCTTATTCATCAGTGATTCTTTCAAAAAATTAATGTGATACTTCAAGTGTGATTGGACCAATACAGAATCTTTAAATTTTAGTAAAAGAGCATTCAGAATAATGAGTTGATAATCCCATAGACAAAATGCTGACGGGGTGGGTGAGAATTTTGCCTCATAAGGAGGAAGGACTTTCTGGTGTCTGGGTGCTTCCATTCATTTTCTTTTAACCCCTTATAATCTATCTTCCAACCTTATCATACCATCAAAATTGTTCTTTCAAGTTACTAATTATCTCTTAGTTTCCAATCCAATGGGCTTTTCTCAGTCCTGCTTCTCCATGATCTCTCTGCAGCCTTTGAACAGTATTGATCACTGGCTTCTCTTTGATGCTCTCTTCACTAGGTTTTTGGCACACTACTTTCTCCTGGTTCTACTCCTACCTATATCACCACTCTTAGTGTCCATTGCTGGATCTTCATTCAGATCATACTGTTAGATGTCCCTCATGGTTTAGTCTTTCTTTTCTCCCATCCAACTACTTCACTTGGTGATTTCATCAACTCCCATAATGTTACATTATCTCTCTGCTGACAATTCTCAAATCTATGTATCCTCTCCCAATTTCTGCTGATCTTTAATCTAGCATCTCCAACTTCCCTACAGACATTTCAAACTGGATGTCCTGTAGACATCTCAAACCAAACATATGCAAAATAGAACACACTATCTTTCTCCCTAAATATACCCCCTCCTATCTTCCCAGTTACTATAGAGGGAATCACCATTTTGTCAATCTGTCAGGCTTGCAAACTAAAAGTATGCTTGACTCCTCACAACATCTCACACTGCCTACCATATCCAATCTGTTGTCAAGGTCTGTTCATTTCACTTTTGTGATATCACCCCATGCCTGAACTATTGCAATGGCCTGTATGTGGCCCAGCCTACCTCAAGTTTTTCCCTGCTCTGATCTATTCTCTTTTCAGCACAAAAGTGATTTTCCTAAAGTACAAGTCTGATCCTATCACTCCCTTATACAACAAACTCCCCTGGCTCCCTGTTATCTATTTGTTCAAAAACAAAATACTCTGTCATTCAAATCCCTCTACAACCTAGCCTCTTATCTTTCTAGTCTTCTTACACCTTACTCCCTGCCCCATATTTTTTGATCCAGTCTCACAGACCTTTTTTCTCAAAGAAGACATTTTTTTGGTCTCTCAGCTCCAGGCATTTTCTATCTACTCCTCAAACAAGCCATGTTCTCTCTCCCCTGAGTACAGTACAACTGATTTCCAGGACTTCTTTGTGTCTCAACAAAACATCTTTTAAATAATTTTTTGAGGGGAAACTTTCCCAGTCTTACATAATTCTATTGCTATCCCTCTGCTAATTATCTCTCTATATATATATAGCTTGCTTTGTAATATGTTTGTTTGTTGTCTTCTCCATTAGAGTGTAAGTTCTTTGAGATCAAAAACTGTTTTTTGTCTCTTTTTGTTCCTTGAGTTTAGTACAGTGATAAGTAGAGTAGGCACATAAAAATGGTTGATTTATGGATTAAAACTTCAAAGAAGTTTTAATTTGGACCTTCCTCTTCCCTACTCCATGTCTCCCTTTGAAAAATTCTGAGAAATGTTCCTTTTTCAGAAGCTTTGTCTATACATGTTTTTATTCATTTGTTTTTAATGACTCATATAAATTAGGACTTCTAAACCAAATCTAGATAGGTATGTAATTTCAGTTCTTTTTTACATGCTTCTCTCTACCTGTTTCTTTTAAAGAATTTCATATTTGAAATCCCATTACTAGATAAATGTATTCTGGGAAGAGGAATCATGGTGCAATTGAAAGGGTTTTGGCTCTGGAGTTAGATAGAGGCAAAATCTGTGTTTTCACCCATCAATTGAAAAGTCTTTAGCAAGTTATTTTGTTCCTAAGTTCCTCAATTCAGTACATCTCTAAGATAATAGAAATGGACTAAAGTACTTCTGAAATCCATTCCATTGATATATCTATGATCCTATGCCTGTAATATCTAAGTTCTCCATCGCCATTCAATTTTATAAGACTTTATAAAGTCTTTATAAAGACTGTTAATTTCTTCCTCCTTCACATTACTTCTTTCTTCTAGTCTATTTCTTCATATCTCTTCTTAGGCTTCTCTCAAATTTCCTTCCTTTATTCAGTCAATGTAAGAATTTGAAAAAATAGTCATAGCCTTATCTACTTTAAAAATAACAAAACTAGTAGCTAACATCTATATAGAACATTAAGAACTTTATTGTAATCTTATAATCACAATAATCCTAGAATACAGGTTCTATTATTATTTCCATGTTACAGATGAAGGAGGCATACAGAAGTTAAGTGACTTATCCAGGATCAAGTTCACATGCAGTGTTTATCCACTGTATCACCTGACCGTGAAGGTAGATACATCAGCTTATATTATGTAGACTATTGATATTGTTCAAGTTTCTTGTCTGATCAATTTGCATGTCAAAAATCCTGATCATCTTTGGTATATTAGGTCTTCAAGGAATAATTTTTATTTTTTCTTTCCAAAGAAAAGTAATCATTTTGTAGTGATTATTGGCACAAAATTTTATTTTTTGAAATATGTATTATGTCTTTAATTTCTCATGGTTGACCAATGGTTTTGAATATTGAATGGTTTTGAATTTTTTTGTTTAATGTTACCATCCTTAACACTAACCCACTAAGCATTAATAATAAAAATATTCCCATTCACCAACCATAATTCCTTAACCCAAAACATAGATTCCACAAATGTTAATTATTTTTTCATAAACAGGTTAAATATAGACTCTGTTCCTTAAGACACTTATAGATAGTGCTTATTGAAGTGCCTCTCTAGCACTTTTTGCTAGAAATACAATATTTAAAAAGTTTAATTTGTAATTTGAGCTAAAGATATAAATGATAAAAAAAACTTTTAAAAAAGTTTTCTTTTTATTGTATTACTACCTTATGTTTAGCCTTAAGGAAAAGTCTAGCCTCCAGATTTGTTAGCACTTTTCTAGGTCCAAGTATTAAAACTCTTTAAAAAGCCATATAAAGTCTTCTATATTATATTAGTTCTTAAATAGAACAATGTATTCTAAAAAAGCATTTTGGGTAGAATATAATGTAGCCACTGAATTTTTAAAAGCACAGCATTTAAGATATTCATGTGATATTTTAGAACACAATATCTATGTAATAAAAAATTCTAAAGTCAAATATTTGCAATTACCACCATAGATTGATTTTTACATTCAAAAAAATTTTTTGATCATTCTGAGTAAAGCAAGTTCAAGATTGACTGTAAGAATGTATATGATTGTGTTTAAATGGACTATAAAAATTTGAAATTTAAACTTTGGAATCCAAAAATAAACATTTCTAAATTAAAGATATCTGTAAATATCTATTGACCATGTATGGTGACAAAATTCAATTCATGAGCAACTCATCATATATGTGATGTCATTGTTTCACTTTAAGTATGAAAAATGAACAAGAAGAACAAACCTCAATTTTTCTTCCAAAGCAGAAAAAATAATTGGTATAGGCCTGGGATAAAGATAAAAAATGTATTAGAGATAATGAGGATTTTTACTTAGGATATAAGATAAAAAGGGATGCAAATATATCTCCATCCTATTTTCTGTAATACACATTGCATCACTTACTTTCACCAGAGGTCTCCTCTGCTTTCTGACCTTAAAAAAAAAAAAAAGTATTTCTCAATGGTTTAGATTGCTATGGTTCAGTCACAAAATCTATCCTTTTTTCCTTCTAAAATATAGACATATTTTATGTGATATCAAATATATATATATATATCAAATAAATATATTTATATGATATTAATCAATAAAATCAATTTTCAAATCAAATCAAATCAATCAAATCAAGCTTCCAGAGAAAAGAGTAGGATTATAAAATCTTAGAAACTAGAACCAGAAAGGACTTCAGTAATTATTTGCTCTAACCCTCTCAAATTTAGGAATGAGAATACTGAGCCCAAGAAAAGAGAAATGGTTTATCCTGAGTCACATAGCAGATAAATAAGAGAGCCAAGATTCACACTCAAACCCTCAGTCTCTAAGTGCAGTGATTCTTCCACTCATTACCCTTGGAATGTACCAGAGATTCCTAAAGGAAGTAATTTAAAAGTGTTTAGCCTACAAATTCACACAGGAAAAAACAAATATTCCATTATATATATTTAGATAGATGATCCACAATCTGGTCTATTATGCCATTTAATTTGGATACATACTGAAAATGTACAGTGAGATGAGTCTAGAATTAAATAGAAAGAGAATTTGCCAAATTCTATTTGGAAAACAGTGTTTTAACTAATCCAAATTTTCCCCTTAAAAATTCATCTTCTTTTTATAGATAATTTATTAGTAATAAATAAAATTCCACAAAGTTTCATTTAGTCATAAATGTTTAATACATTTTATTTCTGTTTACATATCACAGTACCACAGGTATTTCACACACACATGCATATACATATCCTTCTGACTGAACCTTCCATCATAACAAATCAAAAAATAAGTTAAAACATATGATATATTGACAAATTGACAACATTTACAAACATATACAGTACTCTGTACAATGGTTCTCCCCTTTCTGCTTTGAGGGATAAAAGTAGTTTTCCTTATTTGTTCTCCAGAATGTCACTATTTTGTTTTGTGTTTCTATTTTGCTCAGAATTTGTGTTCAAAATGCCTATTTTATTTAGTAACTATATTTTCTCAGTAATTCTATGTGATTCCAAGCCATGGAATGCACAATCTCCATAGAACTAAACTTGAAGGCTAATATAGGAAATGTAGTGGCATGTAGTAAGTGGCAGACAGCAGTGGAACAAAATTAAAATGAAGAAAGGCATAGAAGACATGACATAATGCAAATTAATGATTGAGTAAAATGTGTGAGAACAAGGGATAATCAATGGCAAAGAGCCAATTTTCATTCTTACCTCTTGGTTTTGAGACAATATCAAGAGATTCAGAGAAAGTTTTTCAATATTTTGGAGAAATTGCAGGTGGGCATAGGCAAGAACTATTAATAATAGGCAAGTAAGCATGAAATGTAATTACCGATAAATAAGGAGTATTCGCTATGATGGAACCATTGAAATATCAATAATATTCATGCTTTACAAAAAACTACATGTAAAAGATATGTGAAAGAACCTACCAGACAGTACAAATTAGTGCAAGAATGGATTACCTTTGTTTGGCAGAAGAGGAAATCTGGCTTAAAAAAAAAAAAATGAGTGCCTTACCAAGGATCAGGAGCAAAGTTGGAATTTAAGCCTTTTTCTTCCAACTCTAAATGTGGTATTTGCACTAGACCAAAACTGTTTCAATAAAGATACTCAAATCAACGTCTATGCTTATTCATTCTCCATGACCATAGCATACGTTTATAGGAGATCAAAGTAGTCTGAGCCTGTTCTACTCAGTGAATCAATTGAACATAGACAAAACTACTTTCATTACTATTAAAAGATGGGATAGAAGAGATGACAGTACAGGGGAGAAGAGGAAGTCTTATAGGAAGGAACCTCACCAAAATAAATAGGAAAAATGTGGCTGCTTTTTGATTACATATCAATTAGGTTATAAATTGTTTAAATTAATTCATTATTCAAAAAACATTTACTAAGTGCCCATTAGGTTCTAAATGTGCTGTGCTAAGTGCTAAGAGTATGAATAAGAAAAAGAAAGACTTTCCTGCTCTCAAGAAGCCAACAATCTAATGCAGGAAAACAACACACAAAAGAAAGCTAAAGTGGAGGGTGGTAATGGACAGAAAAGGACTCAGGGGTTATGGGATGTGACATTTTGTTTCCTAGAACTGAAACCAGGCAGAGATGCAGATAAGAAGTGAAAAAAGTAAAGTTAGCTAGAACTCCAATTTTTTACACTCTAAAAAGAAATATGTAGAAAGGCAATAATTAAATATCACAATGAAACCAATAATCCATGCCTGAAAGAAAGTTAAAGATATTATCTAATACCTCAATACATTTTGTTGTTCCCTGAAAGGATATAAGCTGAAGACTATTTCACCTTTGTTTTTGCAACCCCAGAACAGTGTCTGGCACATAGTAGCTATATAATAACTATTTATTGGTTTATTATAAATGGTGACACCACAAGTAAGCAGTTCCTCATCTTTTTTGTGCCTTTCTTATTCCCAAAAGTCACCACAATGCTCAGCAAATAGGTAGTATGTATTTTATTAATACTTGCTGTCTGACATAGCAGGAGTTCTTAATTTAGGGTATATGAACTTTAAATATATCCATACACACATATATCCTTTTTAATTTTATGTATTTTAGTTTGTTCATTAAACACATTTTTTCCTATGAATTTTTTTTTCTGAGATCATCTATCACTATACTGCCAAATGGGTTCATGACATATAAAAATCTGATAAAGTATCTAGAACTACTAGAGAAACTTCAAGGGTAAACATAGAGACTCCATTTTGATTACTATTTTTCATGACGCTGAAATTACTACACCATTGAAATCCATAAGAACACAATTCTAACCTACTGTGATTTTCTTGGAAATCTTTAGAAATTGTCAGCAAACTTTTGTCCACTTAGGGGACAAAAAAAAGGCAATATAAAGAATGGAGAAATGAACACATACCATCATTGGTTCTTAAGACAAAGCAATCAATGTGATGATTAGCAGCAGAATGGGAAGGATACAGACATCTTGGTCCCTAAATAGCTCCTTTGGGACTGGACCTAGTTTTGCAAGTGCCTGTAAATGTTGACACCAATTTTATGGTGTTTACAAACTCCTCCATGACTTCCCCAAGGAAAATGAAATATGATCATCTGGAAATAATCCTACATGGTTTACTTAGCATTCTGCAGTAAATATGGTAGGACAAATATCTGTTTTGCAGTTTGTCCCTTTGGAATGTAGCTATTGACTATAGCCACTAGAGGCTGACATGGTCTCACTGACATTTCATGCTATAGAAGAAGGTGTTTTTGGAGGAGACCCAGATACATTCATGCTGTGAACACTGTCAGGTGGATTGCTTTGATCAGAAGATGGAATAAATACCATGAGAAGAAAGCCATAAGGGAGTTACAGTACTTAAATAGCTTCTCTGGCAGCCATCACAAAAAAAAAAAAAAAAGTTTAAACTGTTCTGAAATGTTAGTAATACATTTATTTCCTGAACTTAATGAACAGTAATAAGGCCTGGAATTTGCTGCACTTTTCTGTAAAGTTATCTCATTTTAATTCATCTTCATGAGAAATTACATGATGGATTCAAAGAGAAAGAAACCCAGAATGTCTCTCTTTGGTGATTTAATAGAATTCAAGGTATTTAGCAATGCATTTTGCTTTTCCAGAGGTTATTAAGGATATGTGAACTAAAATTAAAGTCAGGGGGAAAGAGTAGGAAAAGGACAGAGGAGTGGAAAGCACCTAATCTTCAGCCATGTGCAAACTCAAAGTTTTCTGTAACGATTTTTAAAGATTCCATTTCCAGTCAGAACAATTTGCTGAATTGCTTTTTCATTGACTGCCTTGTGAAGGGAAATGTAAAGAATAGAAATGCATCTATTTTCCTGGGTATCACTAAAATTTTCTAAGATGAAATATTTGATGTACCCACAAACTTCAGAAGGAATATAAATATGTCCCCTAGCTAAAGACGGTTTCAGTGTGCTAAATAGGTTTTGGCTTTATAAAAAATTCATAAAGTTAAAGATATCAAACTTTCAGCCAGGGAATAGTTGAGACATTTTAGTAAATTCAAGACTGAGGCTAGTGGGAAGTAATGTAGGTAGCTAAGTGACAATGGCAGGGTAGCATAGTGAGGGATTTTCCAATATTACTTCGAATATCATATATATGAAATTTAATATATTATTAAAAATCATAAAATACTGTTCTCTATGGTACATGTCATTATCTTGTCTTAAGTTGTTTGAGTAACAGCAAAAACTCATAGTCTTTGATGAACAGTAATGTGAAAGGAAAAAGGAACAATCTTCAAATTCTAACTAAAATGGACAAAATTTTATATAATCTAATGTTCTTTGAATTGAATTGAATTTTCTTTGCAGGTTCATCAGTGCAGAGACCTATCCCAATTCTGGAGCCTTTCAGATTTCTGACTTTCCTCAGACTATTAAAAATATTGTCCATGCTTGTTAATTCTCTAATAACCATCACCCTCTTCACTACTACCATCACCACTGCAACCTAAAACATCAAGAACTTTCTTCTTTCCTCCATTTCCTTGGTTTAAAACGTTAACCTCCTATAAACATTACAAATGGAAAATAGGTGCCAAATGTAAAAGCACAATTTGTAGTTCCAGGAGCCAAGATCATGGAGTATGCAGCAAATTACTGTAACTCTTCCAGATGCACCTCCAAAAAAACCATAAAATAGTACCCCCAAAAAAAATCTTGAAATAGCAAAACCAGCAAAAAGATGGAGTGAGATAAACTTTTATCCTAAAAAGCTTGGAAGATTGTCAAGAAAGATCTGTCTCATTCAAGTAAAAGGGAAACTCAATTCAAGACAGGTAGAGTCCTTGCAAAAGAGCAACTAGCAACCATCAGGAGATCCTGACCCCCAGGGAAGGAATAAATAGATACCAATAACATAAGCTCCCACATGCCTCACCACAGCCAGGGAAACTAGCAGATACACAAGCTCTGGGAATCAATGCATATTTCAGCATAATGCTGGGCAAAAAAGGCAGCCTCTAGTGACCAGAATATCATGAGCTTCAGCATACTCCATGGAAATACAGAAAATCACTACCACCTTCAAATACTTGCCAGAACCCGGACTAGAACCCCAGCTCAACACCAGATAAGCCCAATAGAAACAGTACTGGATCAAAGGGTAGGCACAGTTTAATAGTTCCAAATTGCTCTACAGAATGGCTGGATCTGTTCATAATTCCACCAAAAATGTATTAGTGTCCCAGTTTTCCTACATTCCCTCTGACATTCATCATTATCATTTCCTGTCATCTTAGCCAATCAGAGAGGTGTGTAATGGTACTTCAGAGTTGTATTAATTTGCATTTCTTTGAACAATAGTGATTTAGAGCACCTTTTCATATGACTAGAAATTTCTTAATTCTTCACCTGAAAATTGTCAGTTCATAGCCTTTGACCATTTATTAATTAGAGAATAGTTTGATTTCTTATAAATTTGAGTCAATTTTCTATATATTTTAGAAATGAGGCCTTTATCAGAACCCTTGAATATAAAAAAAGTTTTCCCAGTTTATTGCTTCCCTTCTAATCTTTTCTATATCAGTTTTGTTTGTACAAAAAAATTTTAACAATATAATCAAAATTATCTTTTTGGTGTTCAGTAATGAGTTCCAGTCCTTCTTTGGTCACAAATTCCTTCCTTTTCCACAGATCTAGGAGGTAAACTATCCTATGTTCTTCTAATTTGCTTATAATATCATTCTTTATGTCTAAATCATGAACCCATTTCAACCTTATTTTGGTATATGTTGTTAGGTATGGGTCAGTGTCTAGTTTCTGTCATACTAGTTTCCAATTTTTCCAGCAGTTTTTGTCAAATAGTGAGCTCTTATCCCAAAAGCTGGGGTCTTTGGGTTTGTCAAACACTAATTTGCTAGAGTCATTGACTATTTTATCCTTTGAACCTATTCCACTGATTGACTACTCTTATTTCTTAGCCAGTTATCAAATGGTTTTGATGACCACTGCTTTATAATATAGTTTTAGATCTAACACAGGTAGGCCACCATCAATTACATTTTTTTTTATCATTAATTCCTTTGAAATTCTTGACCTTTTGTTCTTCCAGAAGAACTTTGTTACTATTTTTTCTAGATTTGTAATATAATTTCTTGGGAGTTTGATTGATATGACATGAAATAGGTAGATTAATTTAGGTAGTATTGTCATTTTATTATATTCACTCGGCCTACACTTGAGCACTTGGTTTTTTTTCCAAGTGATTAGATTTGACATTATTTGTATGGAAAGTGTTTTGTAGTTGTGTTCATTTAGTTCCTGACTTTCCTTTGGCAGATAGATTCCCAAATATTTTATACTATTGACAGTTGTTTTAAATGAAATTTCTCTTTGTATCTCTTGCTGCTGGAAATTGTTGGTAATATATAAAAATGCTAATGATTTATGTGGATTTATTTTGTATCCTGCAACTTTGTTATAGTTGTGAATTGTTTCTAATAGTTCTTTAGGTAATTTTTTGGGGTTCTCTAAGTATACCATGATATCATCTGGAAAGAATGATAATTTGGTTTCCTCCTTACCTAGTCTAATCTCTTTTTCTTTTATTGACAAAGGTAACATTTCTGATACAATATTGAATAGTAATGGTGCTAATAGGCAACCTTGTTGCATCCCTGCTCTTATTGGGAATGATTCTAGTTTGTCCCTATTACATATGATGCTTGTTGATGATTTTAAATAGATACTACTGATCATCTTAAGGAAAACTCTATTTATTCCTATACTCTCTAGTGTTTTTAATAGGAATGGATGTTGGATTTTGTCAAATGCTTTTTCTGTATCTACTGAGATAATCATATGATTTTTGTTAGTTTGGTTAATGATATGTTATGCTAATAGTTTTCCTAATATTGAACCAGCCCTGCATTCCTTGTATAAATCCTACTTGGTCATGGTGTATTATCCTAGAGATGATTTTCTTTAATCTTTTTGTTAATATTTTATTTAAGGTTTTTGCATCAATGTTCATTAGGGAAATTGATCTACAATTTTAATTTTCTGTTTTTGCTCAACCTGGTTTAGGTATCAGCACCATATCTATGCAAAAAAAGGAATTTGGTAGGACTCCTTTCCCTGTTTTTCCAAAGAGTTTGAATAGCATTGGAAGTAATTGTTCTTTAAAGGTTTGGTAGAATTCACATGTAAATCCATCTGGCCTTGAAAATTTTTTCTTAAGGAGTTGATTAATAGTTTTTTCCATTTCTTTTTCTAAAATACGATTATTTAAATAAATTATTTCCTCTTATGTTAGCCTAGGAAATCTATATTTTTGTAGATATTCCTCCATTTCACTTAAATTATCATATTTATTGACATATAGTTGGGCAAAATAATTCCTACTTATTGCTCTAATTTCCTCTTCATTGGTGGAAAGTTCTCCCTCTTCATTTTTGAGACTAACAATTTGATTTTCTTCTTTCCTTTTTCTAATCTAATTAACTAAAGATTTATCTATTTTATTGATTTTTTCATAAAACCAACTATTAATTTTATTTATTAATTCAATAGTTTTCTTACTTTCAATTTTATTAAACTCCTCTTTTATTTTCAGAATTTCAAATTTGGTACTTAATTGAGGGTTTTTCATTTGATCTTTTTCTAGCATTTTTAGTTGTAAGGCCAATTCATTGTTCTTCTCTTTCTCTATTTTATGCAAATAAGCATTTATAGATATAAAATTTCCCCTAATAACCACTTAGCTGCACCCCAATAATTTTGGTATGTTGCCTCAATATTCTAATTCTCTTGGATGTAATTATTGACTGTGTGATTTGTTGTTTTATCTACTCATTCTTTAGGATCAGATTATTTAGTTTCCAATTAATTTTTGGTCTATTTTCCCAATAGAAATGTCTTTTATTGCATGTGATTTTTATGGCAACATGATCTGAAAAAATGCATTTACTATATTTGTCTTTCTGAATTTGATTTTGAGGTTTTTATGCCCTAATACATGGTCAATTTTTTGATAAGTTCCATGAACCACTGAGAAAAAAGTATACTCCTTTCTGTCTCCATTCAATTTTCTCCAAAGATCTATCATACCTAATTTTCTAAAATTCTATTTACCTTTTTAACTTCTTTCTTATTTTTCTTGTGGTTCAATTTATCTAGTTCTAAGAAAGCAATGTTGAGATCCCCTACTAGTATAGTTTTGGTCTGTATTTCTTCTTGCAGTTCTCTTAGCTTTACCTCTAGGAATTTGGATGCTATACCACTTGGTACAATAATGTTCAGTATTAACATTACTTCATTATCTATGGTACTCTTTTGCACAATAGTTTCATTTCTTATCTCTTGTAATTAGATCTACTTTTGCTTTTGCTTGATCTGAGATCAGGATCATTAACCCTGCTTTTTTTTACTTCACCTGAAGCATAATAGATTCTGCTCCAGCCTTTTACCTCTACTCTGTACGCATCACTCTGCTTTAAATATGTATCTTGTAAACAGCATATTGTAGGATTCTGGCTTTTAATCAAGTCTGCTATCTGCTTCTGTTTTATGGGAGGGCTCATCCCATTCACATTCACAGTTAAAATATCTAATTCTGTATTTCCTGCCATCTTGTTTACCCCAAGTTATGCTTTTTTCTTTCCTTTCCCCCTTTCCTTTTTCCCCAGTATTTTGCTTCTGAGCACCATCTCCCTCAAACAGCCCTCCCACTTTAAAGACGCTCCCCTTTCTTACACCTTTCCTCCACTACTTTTGTTTTCCCATTTATTAGCCTTCCCCTTTTTTCCCCCCTTTCCCTTCTCACTTCCCTAAAAAGTGAGACAAGTTTCTCTGTGAAACCAAATATGACTGATATTCTCTTTTTGAGCCAAATCTGATCGGAGTAAGATTCACACAATATTCATCCTCCTCCCTTCTTTCTCTCAATTATAACTAGGTCTTCTTTGCCTCTTCATGAGATATAATTTTCCTCATTTTACCTCCATTTTCCTTTTTTCCACTATAATGCCCTTTCAACCTCTAGTTTTTTTTTCATATTATCAGAATAAAATCAAATTATATCTACACTCTCTAAGTATATACATAAATGGAATATAGTTGTTCTCAAGAGTTCTTTCCTTTTTACCTTTTTATAATTTTCATGAGTTCTGTATTTGGAGATCAAATTTTCTGTTCAGCTCTGGTTTTTTCATCAGAAATAAATGAAATCTCCCTGTATCATTGAATGTCCATCTTCTTCCCTGAAAGATAATGCATAACTTAGCTAGATAGTTGATTCTTAGCTTCAATCCAAGTTTCTCTGGCTTTTGGAATATCAGATTTTAGGCCCTTCAATCCTATAAGGGGGAAGCTTCTAGGTCCTGGGTAATCCTCACTATGGCTCCTCAATAGTTGAATTGTTTCTTTCTGGCTGCTCGCAATATTTTTCTTTGATCCAATAATTCTGAAATTTTGCTACAATGCTCCTTGGAGTTTTCTTTTCTGGGTCCTTTTCAGGAGGTGATTGGTGAATTCTTTCAATGGCTACTTTACCTTTTGTTTCTAGCATATTAGGGTAGTTTTCCTTGATCATTTCCTGAAAGATGATGTCTAGGTTCTTTTTTTTTTTTATCATGACTTTCAGGAAGTTCATTAATTCTTAGATTTTCTCTCCTAGATCTATTTTCCAGATTAGCTGTTTTTCCAAGTAGGTATTTCACATATTCTTCCTTTTTTTTTTTTCATTTTTTGACTGATTCTTGAAATCTTATTGAGTCATTCACTTCCATTTGTTCAATTTTTATTTTGTTTTGTTATTTTCTTCAGTTACCTTTTTTAGCTCCTTTTGTATTTGGCCAATTGAATTTTTAAATGAATTGTTTTGTTCATTGCATTTTTTTCCCATTTTACAAATTCTGTTTTTCAACAAATTGGTTTCTTTTTCATACCTATTTTTGTAGGAAGCTTTATACTTTCCCCATTTCATCATATCTATTTTAAAGAAATTTTCTTCGGATAATTTCTATTTTTTTCCATACCCTCTTGCAAAGATCTCATTTCCATCCTCATTTTTCTTCTTACTCCCTTTTAAGATCATTTTTGAAATTTTCCAAGAAAGTCTTGTGAAATGGGGATCGGCTAATATCTCCCTTTGGGCCTTCATCTGGCATTGATTTGCCTTTCACAACTTCAGAATTTGAGATCTGTTCTCTCTCTCTCTCCATAAAAGCTGTCCATAGTCAGAGTTTTTTTTACTTTCTGCTCATTTTTTAAGGGTTGAGGTTTGCTCTTAAGGCAAAGGAGCAATAGCTGCCCTGGGACAGTTCTGCTGAATGGCTTCTGGTGCTGGATAATCATAGCAAGCTTCTGTGTTCTTCTGGGGTTTTGTGGATTACAATTTGTCTTTTATATTTGCTTTTGAGTGTTTTGCCACAAATTTGCTAAATCACCTACTGGTAATCACGACAGAGTAGCCTAAAAGGCTTACAGAAGATTCCCCTGCTGAGTAGATGTCAGAGTGCTCTGGTTCCCACCCCAACTCCTTGCCCCAGGCTCTCTACCCTGTGGACTGTCCTCTGAGTAATTGAAACAGACCTCTTCTGAAGTTCTTCCAAAGTATTTTCTTCTGGAAATGTGTCATACTCCAAATATATTTGGGTTCTGTCACTTCAAAACAGGTTCAGAGGCTTAATCTGCATTTGATTTGAAACAAGGTCAGAGAGGTCCCATAAGAACTATTATGGTAACAAGTAATGGGTAAGACCAAGACACAAATTCAGAAAAAGAACAATGTCAAAACCCTTATAGAAAAAACCCAAAATAAAACAGGAATTGTTCTAAAACTCTGAGAGAACTCATGGAAAAATTCAAAAGGGAGCTTAAAATGATACAAAAGAAGTAGAAGCAAAAGTGGGGAAAAATAAAGAGTGATGAAAGAGAATTATGAAAAAAAAAAGAGTCAACATCTTAGAAAAAGAAAACAATTCTTAAAAAGTAGAATTGGCCAAATGGTAAATGAGATACAAAAATCCCAACTTCCCAAAGAAAACAACTTTCTAAAAAAGTACAATTATCCAAGTGAAAAGGAAGCACAAAGAAAACAAGTCATTGAAAGTAAGAATTGGGCAGGTGGAAGCTAATGATTCTATAAGAAGTCAATAAACATGCAAACCAATTCAAACTATGAAAAATAGAAGAAAATGTAAAATACTTCATGGAAAAAACAAGTGACCTGGAATATAGATTCAGGAAATACAATATCAGAATCATTTGACTATCAGAAAGCCATAATCAAAAAAAAGACCTGGGCAAAATCTTTAAAAAAAAAAATCAGTAAAAATGCTTTGATATCCTAGCAGAACTAGAAGGAATACATATAGGCAGAGGTAATGAGTATAAGGTGAATTTGAGGGAATGACAAAAAAAAATAAGGGTGCAGAAAAGGAGATAGAATGGGGTAAATTATTTCACATGAAAGGGAATGAAAAGCTTATTACAGTGGGAGGGGGAATGGAAGGATGGACAATAGCTTGCACCTTATTCTTACTAATATTGGCTTAAAGAGAGAATAATATACACAATCACTTGAATATAGAAATCTATCTTACCTGACAGGAAAGTAAGAGGGAAGGAGATTAAGAAAATGTGGGCCATAAGAAGTCTTAGAACTGATAGCAAATAGGGTAGAAAGGGAGATGATAGAAGCAAAATATTGTTGAGAAGGGAAAGGGTAAAAAGAGAGAGAGGACAAACAGGAGAAAAAATAGAATGGAGGGAAATGCACAGTAATTATAATTATGAATGTGAATGGGATGAACTCTCTCATAAAAGAGAAGCAACAGACTAAATCAAAAAACAGAACCCTACTTATCTTCTTTATAGGAAGCACACTTGAAGCAGAGACACACATATCCAGTAAAGATATGGGCTGAAGCAGAATCTATTATTCATCAGCTGAAGTAAAATACAGGAATCAGTGAAGCCTTTCTTAAAATAAGCAGTATCTATCTAAAACCAAAAGTAAAGTGTATCCGTAATGGGGATAAACTTGAAGTAGGGTAAAGCAATGATGTCCATTAGCCCACTATTATTCACTGCACCAGATATTCTACCTACAGCAATAAGAAAAAGAAATTGAAAAAACAAAAATAAGTAATTAGGATATGCTGCAGATGATATGATGGTAAACTCAGAAAATGCCAGACATTCAATTAAAAAACTACTCAAAACAATTAACACCTTCAGCAAAGTTGCAGGATATAAAATAAACCCACATAAATTACCAGCGTTCCTATATGTTACTAAAAGTCTCAGCAGCAAAAGATTTTTTTAATTACAATTAAAATAACTGCAGAAAATATAAATTATTTGATAATCTACCTGCCAAGACAAACTCAGAGATCATATGAACACAGTTACTAAACACTTCCATAAAAACACCTAACCTAATGGAGAAATCTTTAATTGCTCATGTGTAGGCTGATAATAAATAAAAAATATTTATTTATAAATAATATAACATATAATATTTATAAATAATAAAATGACAATTCTACCATTTAGGAAAGCCATTTAGCAGTTCTAGATTTTAAAAAATAGTAATTATGAAAACAATTTGATACTGGCTAAAAAATAGAGTGATGAATCAGTTGAATAGATGAGAGATATAATATTCAGTAATAAAGGACCAAGTAATATAGTTTTTGATAAATGCAATGATCCAAAGTTTTGAGGTAAGAATTCAACATTTCACAAAAACTGTTGGGAAAACTGGAAATAATTTTGGCAAAAGCTTGGAATAGACCAACATCCCACATTGTTTATCAAGATAAAGTCAAAATGTCTGAATGATTTAAGAAGGATAAAGAGTAAGTAAATTAGAGAAGCATGGGAAAATGTGCCTGTCAGAACTATGGGAAGGGAAGAATTTTTGACAAAACAACAGGTAAAAATCATGAAAAGTAAAATAGTTTTGATACTGTCAAATAAATCTAACAACCAAAATTAGAAAGAAAACAGAAAATTAGGGTTGGGGGGAATTTGTAGCAATATTCTCCAATTAAGATCTTATTTCTAAAATACTTAGGGAATGGACCCAAATTTTAAAAATGAGAGCCATTCTTCAGTTGATAAAAGGTACAAGGATATGAACAGGAAGTTTTCAGAAGAAATTAAAGTTATCTGTAATCACATGAAAAAATGCTCTAAATTACTATCATTAGAAAAATGAAAATTAAAACAGTTCTGAGATGCCACCTCATTCATTAATTGACTAAAATGATAGAAAACATAACAATTGATGGAAACAATTTGGAAAAATTGGGACACTCATGCATTGTTGATGGAGTTGTGAACTAATTCAACCATTTTAAAGAGCAATTTAGAATTATGCCCAAAGAGTTTTAATACTGTACGTATCTTTTGACACAGAAATACTACAACTTCACATATATAATCAATATCAAATTGTTTTCCTTCTCAAGCAGGGAGGAGAGACTGAAGAAAGAAGAATTTGGAACACAATTGTGTAAAATGGTTCTTAAAGTTCTTTGCATGTAATTGGAAATATTTAATGAAATGAAAAATATTTTTTAAACTGATTCACTTGTATTTTTCCCTAATTTAGTCCTTGCCTTCTTAAATCTCTCTATTTCTTCTCCACTTCTATTTATAGTTTCTAAAAGCCCTAAAACTAAAGAAT
Source organism: Sarcophilus harrisii (assembly GCF_902635505.1). NCBI lineage: Eukaryota > Metazoa > Chordata > Mammalia > Dasyuromorphia > Dasyuridae > Sarcophilus > Sarcophilus harrisii. Next base: position 107,967,620 of record NC_045431.1, on the reverse strand, counting down.
GAAGTGCTTTGGTTGTATAGCCTATGTTCACACCATGCCTCTTACCCTTCCCAAATTATTATTTAGCTCTTGGCCAGCAGTGATATTGAGTTTAGCAGAAAGTGACATAGACACCATTTATAAGAAATCTTTGCCTGTGAAATAAAAGGAATAGACAGAGGTATAAAATCATCTTGATGTCAAATAGTAATGGAGTCCTCCTTCCCCAACCCCACCCCCAGTACTGCCCTTGAGATTTGAAGTTCTTGATTGGAGTGGTCAGCAGCTATTATGGACTTAGCAATTGCTTTGTGACTATCTTTATGCTATTGAATTGGTACTGCCATATTTAATTGAGGTAGATCTGTGGAGCCATGGCAGTTATAGCTGCTAGTGCCCCAAGCTGAATGGTCAATGGACAAGAAGTGACTGAAACAGATAAAGATCAGTACCACAGACCCAGATCCTGGGGAAAAGCTAGAGAACAAAAGCATGGGAGGGAAGGTCTTAAATTCTGAGAGCAAATGAAACCAAGAAGCTTATCACACTTGGTGAATAAGAAAAGACTAGTTTCTCCCCTTTCTTTCCTATTAATTTCTCTTAGTTTGTGTTTAAAGATGAGATCCCAGAATACTTTCCCCTTAATTTTTTTCCATCAGCTATAGATGTAAGTAGTTTGGGACTTTCTGCCCATTGCTCCTGTTAAATCTGAAAGAGAAAGAAAGGATAGGTTTGAAAGACAAGTGGAGGTAAAAGGCTCCATATAGAAGCTCTTGACTTTTTATCTTCACTTCAATTTTTTTTAGGTTTAGTTTTTTCTTTTTAATTATAGCTTTTTATTTTCAATAGATAGATAGATAATTTTTGACATTCATCCCTGCAAATCATTGTGTTCTAATATTTTTCTTCCCTTCCCCTCCTCCCCCAGTTGGCAAGTGATCCAATATAATTAAACATGCGCAATTCCTGTCTATTTCCACAAATATGCTTCATGAGAAAAAAAATCAGATCAAGAGGGAAATAAATGAAAAAGAAAAAAATGCAGGCAACCACAAAAAGAGGGAAAATACTATGTTGTAGTCCACATTCAGTTCCCACTATCCTCTCTCTTGATGCAGATGACTTTATTCATCACAAGACCATTGGAATTGGTCTGAATCACCTCATTGTTGATGAGAGTCATGTCCATCAACATTGTTCATCTGCTGTTCCCTTGTATAATGATCTCCTGGTTCTCCTCATTTCACATAGCATCAGTTCACATAAGTCTCTCCAGACTTCTTTGAAATCATCTTGCTGATCATTTCTTATAGAGCAATAATATTCTATAACATTCATATACCATGACTTGTTCAGCCCAACTGATGGGCATCCACTCAGTTTTGGTATTTGTCCACTACAAAAAGGGCTGCCACAAACATTTTTTGCACATGTGCATCCTTTTCTCTCCTTTATGATCTCTTTAGGATACTAGAAACACTGCTAGAGTGAAGAGTAGGCACAGTTCGATGGCCCTTTGGGCATAATTCCAAATTACTCTCCGGAATGATTGAAGTAGTTCACAACTCCACCAACAATGTATTAGCACCTTGGTTTCCCCATATCCTCTTCAACATTCATCATTATCTTTTCCTGTCATTTTAGCCAATCTGAGAGTTGTCTTAACTTGCATTTCTCAGATCAATAACAATTTGGTGCATCCTTTCATATGACTAGAAATGTTTAATTTCTTATTCTGAAAATTATCTGTTCATATCCTTTGACCATTTATTAATGGGAGAATGACTTAAATTCTGATAAATTTGAGTTAATTCTCTATAGAAATGAGGTCTTTATCAGAACCATTGAATGTAAAAATTTCCCCCAGTCTATTACTTCCCTTCTAATTTTGTCTGCATTATTTGTTTTTGTGCAAAAATTTCTTAACTTAATATAAACAAAATTATCCATTTTGCATTCAATAATGAACTCAGGTTCTTTTTTGGCCACAAATTTCTCCCTTCTCCATGGATGTGAAAGGTAAACTATCCTTTGTTTTTCTATTTTGCTTATAATACACACTTTGGGTCTAAATCATGACCCCATTTTGATCTGATCTTGGTATAGGGTGTTAAGTGTGTGTCAAAGTCTAGTTTCTGCCATAATAATTTCCTAAATTATAAAAAAATAATAAATGTCAAATACCAATAAATGTCATCAGCTCAGGTTAAGTAAATATGTTTCTAACTGGCCAAGGCTCAAGTAAATATGTGTCTGCACATATTATACAGCTCATAGGGGAAACACAGAAATAATGAAAATAAAATACAGAAAAAATAATTCATACATTCCTGTAAGTTCTTCACCTTATTTCTCTCTATTCCATACAGTTTCCTTCCTTATCTCTTGTAATTAGATCTATTTATGCTTTTGCTTGCTTGATCTCAGATCAGGATCACTAACCCTGCTTTTTTTTTTTTAACTTCACCTGAAGCATAATAGACTGTTCCAACATTTTACCTTTACTCTGTATATATCATTCTGTTTTAAATGTGTTTCTTGTAAACAACATATTGTAGGATTCTGGCTTTTAATTAAGTCTGCTAGAATCTCAGAGCCACTCTCATCCCCTCACAACCAACTATTAAAGTCAGTCTCAAAAATAGCCCTTGACTGGTAAAACCCAGGAAGATTAGAAGCACAACAACTCACCAGCCGAAGATAACGTGGAAGATTGCCAGGAAAGGTTTGTCCTGAGGGGCCAGGAACAGACCAGTGCAAGCAGGGAGAGACTAGCATGCTGAACAGACGAGAGGCGGGGTTGATCTCTGTGTAGAGAAGTTATAGAGACAACTCTTCTATAGACTAACTGCTCTGCCTTGATTACAAAGCAGTAAACTGGCAGAGAAATTAAAACCTAAAACAGAGGGTACTCTCTAAAAAAACACCAGAACCTAACAAGATCTGGCTGTAACCACTCAAAACTGGAAGTGACTCAGGCAGACCCCTACCACAGCCTGCAGCCACATCCTGCAATACTTGGCTTTTGCAGGGGCAGTTACAAATCTACACAGCAGGAGGCACAGCCCTTGACAGCCTCTAATCTGCACAGTGTGGGGCTCAGCCTGGGGCAATAGAACTTCCCCAGCACGACTATGCTGCCTGGAGCAGAGACATTTCTGGTCCCTGCAGGGCTATTCATTGCTCAGCCACTAATACCCACAGCCCTAGGGCAGGCTTTAGCTTTGAGTAGTGAAACTTTCACTGCTCAGCATCTAGCCCCAGGGCAGTCGTTAACCCTTGTAGCAGAGTTCTTTGCAGAGCACTTTCCCAGTTTGGCCCTGCAGGCCTGAGTTACTTCAGGTTGGGGAACTCTTTCTCAGAGCACTCCAGTACCTTGCTACTCTTTGTAGCAGGACAGCTACCCATCCATACATCTATCACTGCTCTGCAGAGGAAGCTGGTAACCTCATGGCCCTGAAGGCAGACCCTACAGGCTTTAAAAAATGAGTAAAAAAATCAAAAGGATGATCAATAGCTTCTATACAGAAAGAGAGCAGCTTTTCAACCCTGAGGAGACTAATAGCAGACAATTTCCAGACAATTGTTGGTCCCCAACCCAAAAGGCTCTCCTAGAAGAGAATATTAAAAAACTTATAAGAAAACTAGAAGAAAAATGGGGGGGAAAAGAGAAGCTATGCAAGAGAACAACAATTAACTGAAATGTGAATTGGAAAAGGTAAAAAAACTTCCAAGAAGTGCAGGGAAACAGAATTTGTGAATTGGAAGAAGAAAATAACTCACTAAAAAAAAAAAAATAATGAAATGGAAAAAAATTCCATAGAGCAAAACAACTCATTTAAAAACTCAATTGGACATATACAAAAAGAAGTAAAAAAAGCTATTGAAGAAAATAACTTACTAAAACTCAGAACTGAACAAATAGAAATGATTGATTCATTGAGACATCAAGAATCAATCAATCAAGCAAAACCAAAAAAAAAAAATTGAAAGATTGGAAAAAATGTCAAATATTTACTTGGAAAAACAATAAACCTGGAAAATAGATCTAGGAGAGATAACCTGAGGATCATTGGACTACCCGAAAATTTTGATGAAAAAAGAGCCTAGATACTATTTTACAGGAAATCATCAAAGATAACTGCCCAGAAGTAATAGAACCAGAAGGTAAAATAGGCGTTGAAAGAATTCATCAAACACCTTCTGAAAAAGACCCTAAAATAAAAACTCCAAGGAATATTGTGGCCAAATTTCAGAATTTTTGGATTAAAGAAAAAATATTACAAGCAGCCAGGAAAAAACAATTCAAATTCTGAGGTGCCACAATAAGGGTCACTTAAGATCTAGCTGCCTCAACATCAAAGGATCGAAGGGCCTGGAATCTGATATTCTGAAAGGCAAAAGAACTTGGATTGCAGCCAAGAATAAACTACCCAACTAAGCTGAGCATTTTTTCCATGGAAGAAGATGGACATTTAATGAAACAGAGGAATTCCATTTGTTTCTAAGGAAAAAAACAGATTTAAACAAAAAATTTTATCTCCAACATAGGACTCAAGAGAAGTAGAAAAAGGTAAAAGGAACTCTTGAGAACTGTATTTCTGTTGTAGATATACATAAAAACTATATGAATAATTTGATTTTACTGATATAACATAAAAAAGGGAAGTAGAAATGGAGAGGGGATAGTGCCAGAAAAAGGGAAAAGGGGAGATAAAAAGAGGGAAATTACATCCCACAATGAGGCAAAGGAAACCTATCACAAGAGGAGGAGGAACATTGTGTGAATCTTACTCTCATCAGAGTTGGCTCAAAAAGGAAATAACTGACATGTTTGTTTTACAGAGAATCTTCTCTCACCTCATTAAAAAGTGGGAGAGGAAAAGGAAAAAAGAGTAATGAGGGAAGGGTAAAAGAAAGGGGAAGGGATTCAAAGGGAGGAGGGAGGGATTCTAAAGAGGGAGAGCTGTGTGATGCAAGTGGAACCCATAAGTTTAATACTAGGGAAGGGGGGAAGGGGGGCAAGAAAAAGAAAAGCATAATCTGGGGATATTAGGATGGCAGGAAATACAGAATTAGTAATTTTAATCATAAATGGGAATGGGATGAACTCTTCCATAAAGCAGAGGCAGATAGCAGACTGCATCAAAAGTCAGAACCCTACAATATGTTGTTCACAGCTTTTTTAACACATTTAAAACAGGGAGATACACACAGAGTAAATTTAAAAGGCTGGAGCAGAATCTATTATGCTTCAGGGGAAGTAAATAAAGCAAGGGTAGCCATCCTTATCTCAAATCAAGCAAAAGCAAAAATTGATCTAATCAAAAGAGATAAGGAAGGAAACTATATCTTGCTAAAGGGTACTATAGACAATAAAGCTATATCAATACGAAACATATATGCACCAAGTGGTATAGCATCTAACTTCCTAAAGGAGAAGTTAAGAGAGTTGTGAGAAGAAATAGACAGCAAAACTATAATAGTGGGAGAGCTCAATCTTGCACTCTCAGAATTAGGTAAATCAAATCACAAAACAAATAAGAAAGAAATTAAACACATAAATAGAATATTAGGAAAATTAGATATGATAGATCTTTGGAGAAAACTGAATGGTGACAGAAAAAAGTATACTTTCTTCTCAGCAGTTCATGGAACCTATACAAAAATTGACCATATATTAGGACATAAAGACCTCAAAATTAAATGCAGGAAGGCAGAAATAGTAAATGCTTTCTTTTCAGATCACAATGCAATAAAAACTACATTCAACAAAAAGTTAGGGGTAAATAGACCAAAAAGTAATTGGAAACTAAATAATCTCATCTTAAAGAATGATTGGGTGAAACAGCAAATTATAGACACAATTAATAATTTCACTCAAGATAATGACAACGATGAGACATCATACCAAAATTTGTGGGATGCAGCCAAAGCAGTAATAAGGGGAAATTTTATATCTTTAGAGGCTTACTTGAATAAAATAGAGAAAGAGAAGATCAATGAACTGTGCTTGCAACTTAAAAAGCTAGAAAAAAACCAAATTAAAAATCCCCAATCAAATACTAAGCTTGAAATTCTAAAATTAAAAGGAGAAATTAATAATATTGAAAGTAAAAAAACTATTGAATTAATAAATAAAACTAAGAGTTGGTTTTATGAAAAAAACAATAAAATAGATAAACCTTTGGTAAATCTGATTAGAAAAAGGAAAGAGGAAAATCAAATTGTTAGTCTTAAAAATGAAAAGGGGAAACTTTCCACCAATGAAGAAGAAATTAGAGCAATAATAAGGAGTTACTTTGCCCAACTTTATGCCAATAAATTTGATAACCTAAGTGAAATGGATGACTACCTCCAAAAATATAGGCTTCCCAGATTAACAGAGGAGGAAGTAAATTGCTTAAATAGTCCCATTTCAGAAAAAGAAATAGAACAAGCTATTAATCAACTCCCTAAGAAAAAATCCCCAGGACCAGATGGATTTACATGTGAATTCTACCAAACATTTAAAGAACAATTAGCCCCAATGCTATATAAGCTATTTGAAAAAATAGGGAATGAAGGAGTTCTACCAAATTCCTTTTATGACACAGACATGGTACTGATACCTAAACCAGGTAGGTTGAAAACAGAGAAAGAAAATTATAGACCAATCTCCCTAATGAATATTGATGTTAAAATCTTAAATAAAATATTAGCAAAAAGATTACAGAAAATCATCCCCAGAATAATACACTATGACCAAGTAGGATTTATACCAGGAATGCAGGGCTGGTTCAATATTTTTTTTAATTTATTTATTTAATAGCCTTTTATTTACAGGTTATATGCATGGGTAACTTTACAGCATTAACAATTGCCAAACCTCTCGTTCCAATTTTTCACCTCTTACTCCCTCCCCTCTCCCCCAGATGGCCAGAAGACCAGTAGATGTTAAATATATTAAATATAAATTAGATACACAATAAGTATACATGACTAAACTGTTATTTTGCTGTACAAAAAGAATCAGACTCTGAAATATTGTACAATTAGCTTGTGAAGGAAATCCAAAATGCAGGTGGGCATAAATATAGGGATTGGGAATTCAATGTAATGGTTTTCAGTCATCACCCAGAGTTCTTTGGCTGGGTGTAGTTGGTTCAGTTCATTACTGCTCCATTGGAAATGATTTGGTTGATCTCATTGCTGAGGATGGCCAGGTCCATCAGAACTGGTCATCATATAGTATTGTTGTTGAAGTATATAATGATCTCCTGGTCCTGTTCATTTCACTCAGCATCAGTTCGTGTAAGTCCCTCCAGGCCTTTCTGAAATCATCCTGTTGGTCATTTCTTACAGAGCAATAATATTCCATAATATTCATATACCACAATTTATTCAGCCAAAAAAAAAGCAGAAAAAGCATTTGATAAAATCCAACATCCATTCCTAATAAAAACAACTGAGAGGATAGGAATAAATGGACTTTTCCATAAAATAGTCAGGAGCATATATTTAAAACTGTCAGTAAGCATCATATGCAATGGGGAAAAACTGGAACCTTTTCCAATAAGATCAGGAGTGAAGCAAGGTTGCCCACTATCACCATTATTATTCAATGCTGTATTAGAAATGCTAGCCTTGGCAATAAGAGTCGAGAAAGAGATTAAAGGAAAGGTAATGAGGAAACCAAAATATCACTCTTTGCAGATGATATGATGGCATACTTAGAGAACCCCAGAGATTCTACTAAAAAGCTATTAGAAATAATTCATAACTTTAGCAAAGTTGCAGGATACAAAATAAATCCCCATAAATCCTCAGCATTTTTATACATCACCAACAAAATCCAACAGCAAGAGATACAAAGAGAAATTAGATTCAAAATAACTGTCAATAGCATAAAATATTTGGGAATCTATCTACCAAAGGAAAGTCAGGAATTATATGAGCAAAATCACAAAAAACCTTTGCACACAAATAAAGTCAGATTTAAATAATTGTAAAAATATTAAGGGCTCTTGGACAGGCTGAGCAAATATAATAAAGATGAAAATACTCCCTAAACTAATCTATTTAGTGCTATACCAATCAGATTCCCAAGAAAATATTTTAATGATCTAGAAAAAAATAACAACAAAATTCATATGGAAGAACAAAAGGTCAAGAATCTCAAGGGAATTAATGAAAAAATGAAGGTGGCCTAGCTGTACCTGATCTAAGTCTATATTATAAAGCAGCAGTCACCAAAACTATTTGGTATTGGCTAAGAAATAGATTAGTTGATCAGTGGAATAGGTTAGGTTCACAAGACAAAATATTCAACTATAGCAATCTAGTGTTTGACAAACCCAAAGATCCTAACTTTTGGGATAAGAATTCATTATTTGACAAAAACTGCTGTGAAAACTGGAAATTAGTATGGCAGAAATTGGGCATGGACCCACACTTAACACCATACACCAAGATAAGCTCAAAATGGGTCCATGAGTTAGGCATAAAAAAGGAGATTATAAATAAATTAGAGGAACATAAGATAGTTTACTCTCAGACTTGTGAAGGAAGAAAACATTTGTGACCAAAAATGAACTAGAGATCATTATTGATCACAAAATAGAAAATTTTAATTATGTCAAATTAAAAAGCCTTTGTACAAACAAAACTAATGCAAACAAGATTAGAAGGGAAGCAACAAACTGGGAAAACATTTTAAAATTAAAGGTTCTGATAAAGGCCTCATTTCCACAATATATAGAGAATTGATTCTAATTTATAAGAAATTAAGCCATTCTCCAATTGATAAATGGTCAAAGGATATGAACAGACAATTTTCAGATGATGAAATTGAAACTATTTCCACTCCTATGAAAGAGTGTTCCAAATAACTTTTTATCAGAGAAATGCAAATTAAGACAACTCTGAGATATCACTACACACCTATCAGATTGGCTAAGATGACAGGAAAAAATAATGATAAATGATGGAGGGGATGTGGGAAAACTGGGACACTGATGCATTGTTGGTGGAGTTGTGAACGAATCCAACCATTCTGGAGAGCAATCTGGAATTATGCCCCAAAAGTTATCAAACTGTACATACCCTTTGATCCAGCAGTGCTACTATTTTGCTTATACTCCAAAGAGATACTAAAGAAGGGAAAGGGACCTGTATGTGCCAAAATGTTTGTGGCAGCCCTGTTTGTAGTGGCTAGAAACTGGAAAATGAATGGATGCCCATCAATTGGAGAATGGTTGGGTAAATTGTGGTATCTTAATGTTATGGAATATTATTGTGCTGTAAGAAATTACCAGCAGGATGAATACAGAGAGGTTTGGAGAGACTTACATGAACTGATGCTGAGTGAAATGAACAAAACCAGGAGATCATTATATACTTCAATAACGATATTGTATGAGGACGTATTCTGATGGAAGTGTATTTCTTCGACAAAGAGAAGATCTAATTCAGTTTCATTTGATCATTGATGGACAGAAGCATCTACATCCAAAGAAAGAACACTGGGAAATGAATGTAAACTGTTTGCATTTTTGGTTTTTTTCCTGGGTTATTTTTACCTTCTGAATTCAATTCTTCCTGTGCAACAAGAGAAGTGTTTGGTTCTGCACACATATATTGTATCTAGGATATACTGTGACCTATTTAACATGTATATGACTGCTTGCCATCTGGAGGAGGGGGTGGAGGGAAGGAGGGAAAAAATCGGAACAGAAGTGAGTGCAGGGGATAATTTTGTAAAGAATTATTTTCAAAATAAAAAAAATTTAAAAGATTAATTAAGTCTGCTATCTGCTAGTATGAGAGAGTTCATCCCATTCACATTCACATTTAAAATGACTGTGTATTTCTTGCCAGAGGACTTACCCCAAATTATGCTTTTCTCTTTCCTTTCCCCCTTTCCCTCCTCCCCAGTATTTTGCTTCTGACCACCACCTCCCCAAATACCTCTCCCCTTTTAGAGGCCCTCCCCTTTTCTTATACTTTTCTCCTACTACTTCTTTTTCCCATTTTATTAGCCTTCCCTTTTCTTTTCCCTTTTCCCCGTCCACTTTGCTATGAGATGAGACAAGTTTCTCTGTAAAAACAATTATGTTTGATATTTGGCTCTTTGAGCCAAAATTGATGAGAGTAAGATTCACAGTGTTCATCCCTCCTCTCTTCTTTCCCCAACATTATAAGTCTTCTTTGCCTCTTCATGAGATATAATTTCCCCCATTTTACCTCCATTTTTCTCTTTTTTCACTACAATCCTCTTTCCAATTCTAGTTTTTTTAATATTATTACATTAAAATCGAATTATATCTGCACTAATAAGAAAATTATACGCAAGAGTTCTTTACTTTTTACCTTTTTATGCTTTTCTCGAGTTCTGTATTTGGAGATCAAATTTTTGTTCATCTCTTGTCTTTTCATCAGAATAAATGAAATTTACTTGTGTCATTGAATGTCCATCTTCTTCCCTAAAAGATAATACTCAATTTTCTGGATAGTTGATTCTTGGTTGCAATCCAAGTTCCTATCCCTTTTGGAATATTAGATTCTAGGCCCTTCAGTCCTTTAATGGGGAAGCTGAGAGGTCCTGAGTAATCCTGATTGTAGCTTCTCAGTATTTGAATTATTTCTTCTTTCTGATTGCTAACAATTTTAAAATTTGGCTATGATATTCCTTGGAGTTTTCCATTTTGGGATCTCTTTCAGGAGGTTATTGTTGAATTCTTTCAATGCGTATTTTATCTTCTGGTTCTAGAACATCAGAGCAGTTTTCCTTGATATTTTCCTGAAATATAATATATAGGTTCTTTTTTTAAAAAAAATCATGGTTTTCACCAAGTCAGGTTTTTTTCCAATGAGGTATTTTACATTTTCTTTTATTTTTTCATATTTTTGGTTTTGTTTGACTAATTGTTGATGTCTCATTGAGTCAATCATTCATTTTCACTTGTTCACTTACAATTTTTAGTGAGTTATTTTATTCAGTTATCTTTTAAAGCTCTTTTTGTATTTGGCCAATTGAATTTTTAAATGAGTTTTTTTGTTCAATGGTTTTTTTCCCCATTTCACAAATTCTGTTTTTTAAGAAGTTGGTTTTTTTTTTTTCCATTTTGTCAAATCTATTTTCTAAGAAGCTATTTGCCTTTTCCATTTCACTAAGCCCATTTTAAAGGAGTTTTCTTCGGATAATTTATGTTTCTATTTTCAAACAGTCTGCAAAGTTTTTATTTCCTTTTCCCATTTTTCTCTTAACTCTCTTTTAAGATGCTATTTTGAATTTTCCAACAGAGTCTTATAAAATAGGGACCAATTCACATTATAACTTTGGGACTTCATCTGGAAATTATCTGCTTTTAGTTTCCTCAGGGTTTGAAATTGGTTCTTCTCTTTTTCTTTAAAAACTACCTATGATCAGAGTTTGTTTTTCTTTTTTTTTTTCTTCATTTTTTTTCCAAAGGCTGAGGTTTGCTTTTAGGTCAAAGGGGGGATTATGCAAGCTTCTTCTACAGGCAATGGTGGCTGAATTGGTTGCTATTGACTAACTTCCAGTGCTGGGTTGATGTGGCCAGACCCTGTGTTATGCTGGGGTTCAGGGTATCATTTATTTGCCTTTTGAATTTTATTGGATATTTTGCAGCTAATTTGATGATGTCCTGGTTTGCAACAAGGGCAGCATAGCTAACTCTGCTGTAGATTCCTCCCAACCCACATGCCCAGGGTTCCTGTGATCATCTGATTAAAACAGATATTTTATGAAGTTCTTCCAAAATGTGTTCTGCTGTAAATTTGTTATACTACAAATATTTGTGGGTTTTGTCACTCTAAAACTAGTTCAGAGGCTTGACTTGATGTTAATCTCCAGGAATGTGAGGGAAAGTTCAGATAAAGACATGTCTCCTCTCTGCCATCTTGGCTCTGCCCCCCTTCACTTCCATTTTTGTCATGCTGAATAACTTTTTGATCCCAGTATATTAAATGTCTGAATCCTAGAATATTGATAATGTCCTAAAAGAAAAGATCTTAAATAGATGGTGTGAGATCTCTTACTCTATTGATTTCATATTTGCAATATTTTAATTATTATTTCATTGCATTTCCTAAATAAATCTGAAGCCAGACAATACAGACTGGGGATGGAAAAGGGAGGTTGGAAATCAGTTTATGAATTTTCCATTGGAAAAAACTCTGATGTACAGATTCAACCTTTAGGGAAACTATTCTATGCCAGAGAGAAAGGGATACTGTCTAGCTGGTGTTTTGAGAATAACTCATGGATTGCCCAGCTATATTTAGCATCATCTTTCAGGGGAGGTGATGGAGCTTCAGGGAATTGAGACTTTCAATTATTTCTATTATAAATAGAAAATTTAATCTACAATCACAGAATTCAAGAGAAGCATGGAAAGATAAACAGGGGGAGTATATATTACTTAGAGGTTAAACGTTTACATTCCTAGATGGGAAAACAATATTTGTAACCCTTGAGAACTGCATCTGTTATTGGGGCAGACAGAGTGATTATCATATGGAGTGAAGATGTAGTTGGGAATAGACTCTGATGTAATGACATCAAAGGAAAAGACATTAAGGGATAGGAAAAGATCTGTATTGAAAAAAGAAGAAAGGAGATGTATAGTGAGAAAATTAGTTTACATGAAGAAGTGTAAAAGACCTGATACAATCAAGGGAAAGGAAGGAATGGTTTAAGCATTTCCTGAAGCTTGATGGTATATAAATAAATCTAATCATATAAAGAAGTAAGAGGAGAAAAAGGAAAAGAAAAGGGAGGGGCATGATATAAAAGAGGGCACAAAAAGTAGGGGGAAAAATAAGAGAAAGGGGGAAGAGTTGACAGAAGATAAGGTAGTGGATGGAGAGGGTTTAAAAAAAAACTCTACTAAGAGAAGGGAGAGGGGTGATAGGAGATAAGGTAGTAGGTGAGGTGGGTTAAAAAAAAAACACAGGACTGAGGACAGATTGGAAAGAGAGGAAAAAAAGCACATACTGGGGAGAAAATAGGATGGAGGGAAATACAGAACTAGTAATGATAACCATGACTGTAAATGGCATGAACTCTCCCATAAAATGGAAGCAAATAGAAGAGTGAATTAAAAAACAGAATCCTAAAATGTGTTTACAAGAAACACATTTGATGCAGAGAGAAATATACTGAATAAAAGTAAAAGGCTGAGACAGAATTCATTATGCTTCAGCCAAAGTACAAAAAGCAGGGGATCAATTCTGATCTCAGATAAAACAAAAACAAAAATAAAAATAGTTTTTATTAAAAGAGTTAAAGAAGGAAAGTGCATCTTGAGAAAGGAGTACTAATAATACTAAATATGTATACACTAAGTGGTAATTCCTAGAGAATATTTTAAGCCAGTTTCAGGAAGAAATAAATACCAAAACTATTCTAGTGGAGGAATTCAACCTTCTCTTCTCAGAATCACACAAATCTAATCAGAACAACAAGAAAGAAACTAGGGAAGTTAATAAGACCCTAGAAAACCTAGATATGATAGATCTCTGAAGAAAATTGATATGGACGGGAAGAAATACACCTTTTTCTTGGCAATACATCGCATTTACACAAAAATTGACCATATATTAGGGCATAAAAACCTCACAATCATATGCAAAAAGGCAGAAATAATAAATGCTTCTTTCTCAAACCACAATTCAATAAAAATTATATTCAGTAAAATATGGACTAAAAACCAATTGGAAATTAAATAATCTAGTTCTAAATAATTAATGGGTCAAACAACAAATCAACAGAAACAATCTATAATTTCATTGAAAAGAATGGCAATAATGGGACAACATACTAAAATCTACGGGATGTAGCCAAAGCACTTCTTAGGGAAAATTCTATATCTCTAAATAGCTACATGAATAAAAAAAAAAAATAGAAACAGAAGATCAATGAATTAGGTATGCAAATATAAAAGCTAGAAAAACAACAAATTAAAACCGCTCAATTAAATACCAAATTAGAAATGCTGAAACTCAAAGAAGAGATTAATAAAATGAAAAGTAAGAAAACTATTGAACTAATAAGTAAAAGTAAGGGTTGGTTTCATGAAAAAAAAAACTAACAAAATAGTAAAATTTTTGCTTATTTTTATCAGAAAAAGGAAAGAAAAAAAAAACAAATTGCTGGTATCAAAAATAGAAAACTTAACCACCAATGGGAAAAAAAAATTAAAGCAATAATTAGGAACTATTTTGTCCAACTGTATGGCAACAAATCTGATAATCTAACTGAAATGGATAAATATTTACAAAAATACAAATTGCCCACCTTCACAGGAAAAAAAATAACTTAAATACTTAATTTTTGAAAAAAGAAATTAAACAAGTAATTGATAAATTCCCTAAGAAAAAAAATCTCCAGGACCAGATGGATTCACAAGTGAATTCTACCAAACATTTAAAGGAATAGTTAACTCCAGTACTATGTAAACTATTTGGAAAAATAGATAAAGAAGGGGTACTGCCAAATTCCTTCCATGACACAAATATCCTAATATCTACACCAGGAAAGGTCAAAGCAGAGAAAGAAAATTTTAGACCAACCTGCCTAATGAATATTGATGCAAAATTCTTTAAATAAAATATTAGCAAAGAGATTACAGTAATTTATGAGTAGAATAATCCACTATGACCAAGTGGGATTTATACCAGGAATTCAGGGATTGTTCAATATCAGGAAAACTATTAGAAAACCAACAGAAATCATATGATAACCTCAACAGATACAGAAAGAGTTTTCTACAAAATACAGCACCCATTCCTGTTTAAAAAAAAAAATTGGCGAACATAGGGGTAAAATAATAAGCAGTATCTGTCTAATACCTACAGCAAGCATTATTTTTAATGGAGAGAAGCTGGATGCATTCCCAATAAGAGTAGGAGTAAAACTAGGATGTCCATTATCACCACTATTATTCAACATTGTACTATAAATGCTGGCTTTAGTAATAAGAAAAAAAAGAAAAAGAATTAGAATAGGCAATGAGGAAATAAAACTATCAATCTTTGCAAATGATATGATGATCTAATTAGAGAATCCTAAAAAATCATCCAAAAACTTATTGGAAAAAATTCACAGCTTTAGTAAAATTGCAGGATATAAAATAAACCCACAAAAATCATCAGCATTCTACATATTACTGACAAAACCCCTCAGCAAAAGATAGAAGAAGAAATTCCATTTAAAATTACTATAGAGAATATAAAATATTTGGGGGTCTACCTTCCAAGACAAACCTAACAACTGTGTGAACACAATTTCAAAGCACTTTTCACACAAATAAAATCAGATTTAAACAACTGGAAAAAATATGAATTGTTCATGGCTAGACTGAGCTAATACAATAAAAATAATAATTCTGCCTAAATTGATCTATTTGTTCAGTGTCATACTAATCAAATTGCCAAAACAAAATTCTTCTGGAAGTCAAGGGAATTAATGAAAAAAAAAATACAAAGGATGGTGGCTTTAGCAGTACCAAACTTAAAACTATATTATAAACCAACAGTCATCAACTAGTACTAAGAAATAAAGTGGTGGGCCAATAGAATAGATTAGATACACACAACACAATTATCAAGATCTATAGCAATCTTGTGTTTGATAAACCCCCAAACTTCAGTTTCTGGAATAATAACTCACTATTTGAAAAAAATTGATGAGAAAACTGGTAAATAATATGTCAGAAACTCAGCATAGACCTACATCTCACACCCCATACCACAATAAGGTCAAAATGGATACATAATTTGGGCATAATAGATGATACCATAAATAAATTCAGAGAACAAGGTATAATTTACCTATCAGATGTTTGGAGAAGGGAGAAATTTATGTCCAAAGAAGAACTAGAGACTATTATGAAGGGTAAAATGGATTACTTTGATTACATTAAACTAAAACATTTTTGCATAAATAAAACCAATAGAAACAAGATTAAAAGGGAAATACAAAGCTGTGGGAAAATTTTTATATCCAGTGTTTCTGATAAAGATTTCATTTCTAAAATATATAAATAATTGTGTCAAATTTATAAGAATACAAGTCATTCCCCAATTAATAAGTGGGCAAATGAACAGATAGTTTTCAGATGATGAAATTAAAGCTATCTATACTCATATGAAAAAATGCTCTAAATCACTATTCATTAGAGAAATGCAAATTAAAATAACTCTGAAATATCACTTCACACATCTCAGATTGGCTAAGATGACAGGAAAAGATAATGATAAATGTTGGAGAGGATGTGGGAAAACTGGGACACTAATGCATTGTTGATGGCACTGTGAAATGATCCAAACATTCTGGAGAGCAATCTGGAACAATGCCCAAAAGGCTACAAAACTGTTCATACCTTTTGATCCAGCAGTGCCATTCCTGGTTTTGTATCCCAAGGAAATTATAAAGGAGGGGAAAAGACCCACATATGCAAAAATGTTTGTAGCAGCTCTTTTTGTGGTAGCAAAGAATTGGAAAATGAGTAAATATCCATCAATTGGGATATGGCTGAATAAGTTGTGATATAAGAAGGGAATGGAATATTGCTATTCTATAAAAAATATTGTAAACAAGCTAATTTTTGAAAGTCCTAGAAAGATTTACATGAACTGATGCTGAGTGAAACAAGCAGAACTAGGAATGCATTGTACACAATAATAGCAAGAATATGCACTAATCAACTATGAAAAACTTCTCCGTGGTTCAGTGATCAAAGCAACACCAACAGACTTTGGAAAGAAAATGCCATCTGTATCTAAAAAAGGAACCAAGGAGACCAAATGTAAATCAACACATGCTATGTTCACTTTTTTTCTGTTTTTTTAAAATCTCTCCCATGGTTTTTCCCCTTTGCTCTGATTTTTCTCTCCCAACATGATTCATAAAGCACTGTGTGTTAAAATACACAAATAAATTTTAAAAAGAGAAAGAGAATAGCTCAGAAAAAGGATTAAGGAGAGAAAAGTATTCAGGGACCTCATCTATGAAAAACATTGCAATCTGGCAATTCTGATGTTACACTCCCTTACTGGATAAGTTACAGTATCACGCTGCCCTTTTCGCATGTTAATGTAAGGCAGCACAGAAAGCCATCTAGACTTCTTTGACTGCAAAGTGATATTAATAGTGAATAAAGTGAAAGGCTGGTATAATGAGCGCATACTTTATTGGTACAAAGTAATAACAATTCTGGTTGTTTGGTGATCAATTTAGTTATAGCAGAAATAAACATAGCTTTCCCACGTGTTTCTATTCAGGGTTGTTTGTATTGAACTATAGCAGAGCTACACCTTTATAAATAATTATAGGACCAATCCAAACAGGTGAAAGAACATGTCTCCCCTTCCCTCACTCTGAATGTTATATCCTTTGAAAGTTGGGGAGGAAAAAGGTAGTTTTATTTGATGATACTTTGTAGCGTTTTGTAGTGATAACTCAAATTTATATAGAGCTTTGGTTTATAGTATTTTCCTATATTAATTCTATGATGTTAGGAGTCCAAGTGTAATTATTTTTATTTCACAGATAAAGAAATAGCCTCAAACTGAGGAAGTTGCTTGTTCAAGGAAACACAATTAGAAAATGGCACAATTAAGATTTGAATCCATCTCTTATCTCCAAGTCTAGTCCTTACTCTACTAAACTACATAGCAGAAGCTTAATGAACCTACTTATACATTGCCTACATTATAGTTCCTTCAGTAAGCTGACTATGTTGAAGTAGCCAACATCTAAAGTATCAAATGACTCTTCACATACCTCATCCTCTTGTCCAAATCTATGGTTGGATCTAAATCATTGATCTATATATAATAAACAAGTAGAACCCATAGGCCAGCTGATGCTAATCAAAAATATTTAGCAAATTCACCATCTTCATTATACTTTAAACTGGTTCAGATCTCACTTAGAAGTATTTTGGGCCACATGTAGCCCACAGCTCATGTTTGTTAACTTTGATGTAGATGATAGATTTTAATTGTTTTATTGGTCACAAAAAGTATGACTGTAGTATATCTGTCAAGTCTCAGAGAAACTGATCCTTCGTGAACTATCCCTTTCATGACCTAGTTGATCAGAAAACCAATAGAGTCTTAGGGATCTAATAGGATAAAGCTCCACCTATATGGCTGCTTTAGGAGGTCATTTTCCATTTTTTTCAAACAGTAGATGAATGATCATAAATGGGGTGTGTCACAGAGAAAGTTATAGTTCAGTTACCAGTTAGACTATGTAATTTTGGAGGCCCTTTTCAATTCTAAAATTCTGTAATAATGATAATAGCAATGGTGATGGTGATAACAGTTCTTGTTTATACTGGACAAAGCTTTAATTAACACTTTTCAAAGAACATTCAAGATTATTTTATTTGTAGTAAAATAAAGACATTTCTGTTATAAACTAATCTTTAAAATGAAATAAGACAAGTATTATTTCAAGTGATTACCAATCCCCCTTTTCTGGGTGAGTTTCTAAAACCTAAAAATATTGCTCTACCTATGGTTTATTAAGTTTTCATTATATCTTGCATAACTTTTTTGATAAGACATACAACATATATAGTTCTGGAGTGTTGGGTTTTTTTTTTTTTTTAGAATGACAGACACGCTAGGCTGATTTTTAAAATTTTGTTATATTTGGATGATATGTGGAATATATTTATATAATCAAATATTAATCAAATAACCAAATATGCTTGTACTTTGTTTCTATACTTTTAATTTACCATTTCCCTTGTGTAGAATAGCTGAATTTTCAAATTCCCTTCCATCTTTTAAGCCCTATCTTATAGCTTTTATAGAAAAACCTTTCCTGATAATACCAACCTGAGGTTTTATGTCCTATTACTCCAGTACCTGTATTTTTTAAAACTTTGCCTTATCTGTGTTTCTGTGCATTTTTTTATTTGACTGCTCAAATAGGTAACAAACTACTTGAGGATAAAAACTTTCCCTTCTCCTTTGTGTCCACAAATAGAAGTGCTCAATAAATATCCATTGATTTAATTGGAATGGCACAAAGCTGGCTAGTTATGTCACACTCTCAAGGATTCATAGCTACCATTTTCTGTATTTGGGGAACCAGAATCAAGAGGGAGACTATATTCTTTGACAAAATCTTTTTACAGGCTCTACCCTGAAAGCTTCAAGTGGCATTAATACCATATTACCATGGTTGCTTATTTCACATGATCCTTTAACCTCCAGATAAAAAAAATGATTTCCAAGAGTTTTCTTCAAATTTCATAGAAAGTTACAGCTTTGAGGATATAGTTTTTCAGTATCTAAATGGAGAATAATTCAAAACTAATTTGCTGGATTTTGTAAGTGTTCTAGGAGCATGCCTTTGGCAGCTATAGGCTCAGGCTGCCATTCTTATGATCTAAAGTGTCCATAAACCATTAATAAAATGTCTGTCCCAACATCCTAATATTTAAACACAAGTAAAAATTAGCTTACTCTAACATGTTTCAGGCTCCAAAGATGTAGGCACACTTTAAAAGACAGCCCTGTTCTGTTTTTTTTTTTTTTTTAATGTATTAGTGTATATGAAATATTTTAACTTAAAATTGGTCACTATTTTATGATAAAAATTTCTAATGTAGAGACAGAATGTGATTGTGTCACTAAGACTGTACATTATATAAGTATAACTATGGAAGGAATGACATCAATGAATGTTTTGTGTTCTTTCACTTATCTAACTTCTGAATACAATTAGAGTGACATTGATGTATTCAGGACTATTGTGTTTGCCATTCTAAAAGGAGACACTTTAGAATAAGATATTCTATTTAAGAGGTGGGACAGACTGGGAGGTAAAGCTGCCTGGGAAAATGAGATTTAAGTGTCTAGAAAATGAGATTAGCCTTCTCCACTTGATCTTTGGTGAAGTAGGGTTGAACCGAGATGTTTCAACACTGACAGGTTCTTGTGAATTTCTCCCCCTTTTTTGCCACCACTGGTTCCAGGAGCAAAGGCCATATGCCTTTTCTGCCCTTTCATTGTTTTTCATTTCCGTTGTGTTGATTCCTATGTGGGAAATGGTACAACATGTAGCTAGAGAGCTACTAAAGCTTCACTAAAGCCAGAGTAATTTATAATGACCCTGCAGCTAATCTTATAGATTCTTTCCAATGTCTGCTGGAGAGGTTCCATCACCATGATTAATAACAGGTGACATTTTATAAATTTTTTGTAAGTGTTCAATGAAGTGAGAAGGGTGGCAGTGTGACAATTTCATAGTCCCAAGCATCAAATAAATGCCTTTTCACCACCAGAGTTGTGAAATTGTATTGACCATAAGGCAATTATAAAATGTTTTCAAATAATTGCGGGGACAATTAGGAACTACTGTTTGAATTTTATTTCCTTTAACAGCTTCAACTGCTCTAGCTATTGATTTAATTAGATAATTAAGTTAATAATTCCCTGTCTAGCAGATCAAAGTTCTACTAAGATGTGTTCATTATAAAGTAAATGATCAAAATGGATATCAAACCTTTGTGACAAAGGACAAGTCACTGAAGTGCTGTCTATCTCAGTTTCTACACTTATAAAATGGGGATATCTCCATAAATATCTCTGAAGGTTCTTATGAGGATCAAATTAAATAATATTTGTAAAAAGCAATCATCATAGTCCCTGGCACATAATAGGTACTAAATAAATGCTTGTTTACCTTAACTTCCCTTCCTAATAAAACCTCCCCACATGGGGGCTGTGCTAATCAGTGAACTTCTAATTGAGCCCAATACAACATTTTCTTGCCATACCCATACCCACTCCTGCAGTGACCAGATGCCCTACCAGAATAGCTGCTACCTTTTCTGTCTTATGTTTTAGAAACAGTGATCAAATCAATATGATCATTGTTTCTGGAAAGGATACTTCAGCCTTATGACTCTACTCACCATTTCTGTTAACTTTTTTTCCAGTCATCCCTTCTTTATGTGTGATGTATCCCTGGCTATTTAGTACAATATCTGGCACAGGGCAAATACTTAATAAATGTTCTTTTATTTATTATCCAGATAAAATCTCATTTAAAATCAATGATCTGGTATATTTATATGACTTCCATGCAGAATAGTTCTATAGGAACTGGAGTATCTAAATATTTCATATTTTTAGAAGTGATTTCAAAGTACATATATATTATAATTTCACACTAAGATTTCAAATAAATTTAATGTTTGTTCTTTCTTTTTAAACATATTTAAATTGCATCATCATTCAATGAATCTTTATTAAGCACATATTTTGTGTAAAGCCTTAAACTAGGTTCTGGAAGAGATAAAAAAATGATGAAACAATTTCTGCTTTCATGTACTTATTGTTAAGTAGTGTATATGGCACATATAAAAACAACCTTTTTTTTTTACATCAGCTTGGACAAGTCATTCATTTATGAGTCTTATTTTCTTCATTGTAAAATCAAGAGGATTACATGAGCTGACCTCAGAGGTCCCTTTGAAGTATATATGATTCTATGAAAATATATTATACATTCATTTAAAAAAGGTGAGAGTACAGTGCTATATAATTTCATTATCATTTGGTAGAATAAAGGAAGAATATCCCTAAAGAAGGTCAATTTCAATTTATGTAGACAAATAGGTAAGAAGTAAAGTGGAATAAGGAATGAAAAGGCTATTCCAGGCACTAGGACAGTATAGAACAAAGCACAACAATGAGCTATATACAGAGAGCCATGAGTAGTGTTGACTAGAAAAAACATAGAACATGTAGAGGAAAGGAGCATGAGATTTTAAGTGGGTAGCAGATATAAGAGAACTGACAGTGTCAGGCTTAAGATTTTAAGTTTTATTCTTAGGCAAAAGGGAACCATTGAATTGTTTTGAGCAGAGCAGTGGTCTGATCTAATCCAAACCTAGAGATGGTTGGACTGGGAGTAGTGTAAAGAAAGGTTTAACAGGACAGAGTAGAGGCAAAAGACCTGCTTTAAGGCTACTGCCGGGGCCTAGGTAGATGACAATGAAGATATGTTGTAATATAGTAGTAATAGAAGTAGTAGAAAGTATGGCAGGGGGAGGGGGGAGATAAGAATAGGACCTGGCTAATTTCAGTTACCTGAAAGAAGTAAGAAAAAAGAGAAGGGACAAAGATGCCTTAAAGATTTTAAGCTGTCTTATTACTGGCAAATTGTTTTATGAAATATCTGATATGTTGGCATACAGGTACAAATATTGGAATGACATTGGGAAGACAGAGCTTTACAAAGATGAGAAATGAAAGCATGGGACTAGAAGAGATCACCAAGGAATGAATTTGAAAAGAGAAAACAACAAAAGAAAACCCTCAAAGAGAACTCTGAGGCTAGAAGGGTGAAGAGAGTCAGCAAGACAGGAGCAATCAGAGGTATTACAAGGAAAACAAGAGAACAGGATTGCAGAAGCCAGAAAAGAATATAAAAAAGTGTTAAGGGATGTTTATTGTCAACTGCTTAAGGAAAGTGAGGACCAAAACAAAGCTAAACTAAACTAACCAACTAACAACAAAAAACAACAAAAAAACTAAATATAGAGGTTATAGTTGATTTTCAGAAATATTACTTTTATACATTATTTTTGATAGTTGAATTTCCTAAAATATTTTAAAGGAAAAATGAAATCCACATTTTTCAATTAAGAAAAGACAAAAAACACTCATTCCTATTAAGACACAAAAATGTTGTTTATTTAGAGATCATGTCCAGTATTCAGTAACAGATGATTCATTGCCATCATAGATATAAATACTCAAAATGCCTTGAATTCAATTCCTGTAAAATATTCAATAGAAAAAAAATCAGGGGAAAGAGGTTGTTGACAAAGTAAATTCAGAACATATCACAAAAGAATCTCAATACAAATGAGGAAAGTTTTCATTATGGCTTATTGGCTAATTGTTCATGGCTTGCTTGCTAGTTATCTAGCCTCAAAAATGTCACTCATCAAGTAGTCTTCCTTAAAATGGAATTAAAAAAATTTTTTAAACCCTATTTTGCTGATTTTGCTTAACACCACAATATTCAATATATCTCCTTCTCCACCTGCTTTCCAAAAATCATACTTTAAAATAATGAACAAAAATACAATTCAGCAAAAACATCCAATATATTAGGCAAGTGAAATGTTATCTATAGCCTTCTACACTCATAATCACTCACTTGTGTAAAGAAGGGAGAAAGATACATTCTTAAATCTGTGAATTTAAATTTAAACTATTCTAGAATGTCTGTCCAGGCATAAGCATGTCCCTTGTCTCAGGCCCAATTTTGGGAGCAGTCTGAGTTTCTGAAAATGTAAAGAAGCCTCTGAAAGTTAAATAAGTGAGTTCCATATATTGAGATTCAGTCTGTGAGATTGTCCAGTCATTCTTCTGGTCTAGAGAATGGGGCCAAGCTCTATTTCAATGTTTCCCTAATATAATTTCTTTCTTTTCCCCACAATATAGGAAGGCTTTATATAAAAGGAGACAAAATGTCCTCTAGGATAATGGCCTCCTTGATTCAGCTTCCTGATCAACTATAACTAAGGGCATTAAGTTACTTGGAATCTGTCTGTCAGACTTGCTATGTGGGTAAGATTACATGAGTTGCCACATCTTTATGACCTAATACTGACCACAGATATCTTGAAATGGAGATGAGTAAGACAGTGTCTAGTAAGAAACTAGTTGTTCCAATCTTTAGTGCATCTTCTTGTTGTATCAGGGCAAAATAAATGCCCTCCTTTTAAAAAATGATTTGTAAGATTAGAAAATTGTGAGATTTTGTGAGATGAAACAAGACTATGAAAAATGTTCTTTACTAATATCAAGCTTGAACTAAGATAGTTTGGGTATTAAACTAGTACCTAAGCATACTCCCTGTTTTTCAGCACTTTGGTCTTCCAGGATCCCAGTATTTTCATTTTATTTTCTGGCTGTTATCTAAGTCAAACTTGGTCTCCTTGGCATGACTTCATGTTCAAAACCTTTTCAGCTTTTAGTCATCAGAATTTATCTATTCCATTTTCACAATATTCCTTAACCCCAACTCCATCTCTTTATGAAATTATTTCATCAGCTAATCTGATAGAGTAATCTTTGATGATGTATGAGTTGGTACAAATAGTTTAATGAACTATCCTCCCCATGTAACATATTTACATTTTAATATAGGTCTTTACAAGACAATATACCTTAACTCGAATAGGCATATCTAATGTCTCAAAGAGAGAAGTCAGAATATAAAAAGAGTTTAGGAAAGAATTATTAGGAAATCAGGATAAGCACTATCAACATACAGTAGCTAAAAGGCTAAAATTATCATTTTAACACAAATTCAATTCTAATGTTGATGAAGATTTTCTTAAGACAATTTTTTTGTAGTCCAAAGAAAAATCTTAATTAAGAAAAGAGTAAGAGAAAACTCAAATTTCATTTTTGAGATAAAATTGTGTTATTCAAAGAGAATTATGGAGCAAGTTTATGATTATTTTCAAATGATGTCAAAATATCTGGATAAAAATGAAAAAAATGAACTATTCAGGGTTTTTCTTTTCAGATGCTTCTAAATATTTCATATTTAGCATTACGTACATCTAATATCTGAATGGTAGAATTTTAAGGTTTATATTCCTATGTTTGATATTGCACGGGCATATCTAAGATATATACATATACATATATACTATGAAGGACACCCATGTAAAGAAAATAATTCAGATTATAGTAAATGACATATTCTTTGTATTAATTTTTGCCTGGATTTATACACATCCATCAAGTCACAACTCTGAACTAATTTTACATGTTTATATTGTGGTCTGTGTTTATAATTCAATTGTCTCTATCACTGCAGAACATAAACACTTAGTCAAAGGTGCCACTTTTCTACAAACACCATCCTATGACAAGAAAGAGATATCATCCAAACTTGTAAAATTGCTATATTAAGATTAAAATAAAAACATTATAGAAACAAAAAAACCAATAAATATCATATGCTATTTCTAAAGATCATC
The DNA here is from genome assembly GCF_902635505.1 of Sarcophilus harrisii. Lineage (NCBI taxonomy): Eukaryota > Metazoa > Chordata > Mammalia > Dasyuromorphia > Dasyuridae > Sarcophilus > Sarcophilus harrisii. Next base: position 107,942,598 of record NC_045431.1, on the reverse strand, counting down.
AGAGAAAATATTTTCAAACTTCTTAAGTTATCATCACTTTTCTTAGTCTTTGGCTAAACTAAATTCAAATTTAGGGATTTTCCAGAGGAGAGAAAGAAGTATTTTATGCCAGAATGTATGACTAATATCTAAACTCATGAGTATAATCCTAACTCTCAAGCTTCTACACTGCTTTTCATCCCACTCATTTCAGAGATAAATTTGGGTTAAAAATAGCAGGAAGAAAACAAAAAAAAAATCACAAAATAGTTAAATTAACCATTAACCAAGTGAAGAGTATATAATTAATTAATGTGGGGACATTCAAGCATCAGACAATTGGAGAATGCTATTATCTTGGCTTGAGCATTAGAGATATATTTCAGCACCTTCCCTGCTTCTTCTCTCTAGTTCTGGTTTAGGGCAGGAGTTAGGAAACTAGGCCCCTTTGACCACATTTGGCTGACATAGTGAGTGCCTCTTTGTCTCTCTCTTAAATAAGCTCCTCCTCAAAGTGCTCTTTATCTAAGAAAAGGATATCACACCATGTCAAAGATCACCTCACAAATGTTCTGGTATATTAACTTGATGTTTAAAGCACAGATGTTGACAATCTCAATTATAATATAACTAAATACATGAGTCCCAGACAATTCATCTTCAAGGGACATCAAGAGTTGTTATAGCAGAATGTTAATTGATCATTCATTTGCCATTTCCCCCCAAATAACTATAGATTTTCACAATGAACATGCATACCTCACATTCACCAGGATTAGAGGAAAGTTAGAGGGAAACTTTGTTTAATCAGGCAGAGTTCTACTCTGTCCTTATATCAATAAAGATTCTTCTTTTCAAAGTAATTGGCATTTTTCAAATGTTAGTAAATTTTCTCAGTTTCATTTTATAATCATTAGGCTTGATATGTATATACTGAAACAACATCAAGTTATAGTGAGTAATGTCTGCCATACTTAAAAAAGAAAATCAATTCAACCTCCTTTCTTTCCCTATGCTTTTTTTGAGACATCTAATCAGATTTTATAGTTTTGTTTCCATGTGCAATGGTCTTTCTGCTATTCAGATAGAAGCCCAGTTTAAAGGTAGATGGGATTCTATTGGCATGAAATCTATAGAAAGATTCAAGTGCCAACTATGTTTTGTGCCAGCCTATTTAGAAGATATATTGGTTTCTTGCACAAAGGAGGGAAAAAATGAGGTACGAGTGTTTCCAATTAGTCTTAATGGGATATTAATTTGAAGATTTGTTCTTCATTTTTAACATGCTGATGATAAATCAGTTTAATTCTAAATCCAACTCATTTAATAAAGACAGCAACATTTATTCATCTCTTGGCATCTGTCTTTACAAATAACTCAAGTGTAATACAACACCAACAGTCCAACAAGGTGTGAGAAATTCCTAAGGGTAGAAACAAAGATTAATGGAACCAGAAGGAGGTAGACATCTTGGGATAAAATTTAAGTAGCCTGAACACATAGTCCTTGTCCAGGAAGCTCAGTGAAAAAAAAATTGGAGTGAAATCCCAATGATGGAATACACATGCAAAGATAGTTTTCAACATTCATCCTTGCAAAACCTTGTATTCCAAATTTTTCTTCCTCCTTTTCACCTACCCTCCTCACCTAGACAGCAAATAATGCAATATAGGTTAAACAGTTCTTCTAAACATATTACCACATTTGTCATGTTGCATAAAAAAAAAACAGTTCAAAAAGGAAAAAAGTGAGAAAGGAAATAAACAAGCAAATAACAACAAAAAAGGTGAAAATATTATACTGATCCATATTCAGTCCCCATAGTTCTCTTTCCAGATACAGATGGTTCTCTCCATCACAAATCTTTTGGAATTGGCCTGAATCATTTTATAGCTGAAAAAAGCCAAATCCACCATAGTCTTGTTGCCATGTACAACGTTCTCTTGGTTCTATTCACATCATTTAGCATGAGTTCATGCAAGTCTCTCCAGACCTCTCTGAAATCATCCTACTAATAATTTCTTATAAAATAATAATATTTCATTACATTCACATACCATAACTTATTTAGCCATTCCCCAACTGATGAGTATCCACCAATTTCCAGTTCCTTACCACTACAAAAAGAATTGCCAATAAACATTTTGCACATGTGAGTCCTTTTCCCTTCTTTATGATCTTTTGGGGATACAGACTTAGTAGAGACACTGCTAGATCAAAGGGTATGCAGAGTTTGATAGCTCTTTGTTCATAGTTCCAAATTGCTCACCAGAATGGTTGAATCAGTTCACAACTCTACCAACAAAGTATTAGTGTCCCAGTTTCCCCACATCCCTTTCAACATTTATTTTTATCTTTTCTTGTCATCTTAGCCAATCTGAAATGCATATAATGGTAGCTCAAAGTGGTCTTAATTTGCATTTCTCTATTCAATAGTGATTTAGAGCATTTTTTTATATTACTAGAAGTGGTTTTAATTTCTTCATCTGAAAATTGTTCATATTCTTTGACTTATATTCTTATAAATTTATAAATTAAATTCTCTATATTTTTTAGAAATGACACCTTTATCGGAACCCTCAGATATAAATTTTTTCCCCAGTTTACTATTTTTCTTCTAATATTGGCTGCATTGGTTTTGTTTGTACAAATCTTTTTAATTTCATATAATCAAAATTATCCATTTTGAATTTTATAATGTTCTTTAGTTCATCTTTGTTCATAAATTCCTTCTTTCTCCACATATCTGAGATGTAATCTATCCCTTGTTTTTCTTATTTGCTTATAGTATCACCCTTTATATCTAAATCATGAATCTATTTTGATCTTTTCTTGGTATAGAGTTTTAGGTATTCATCAATGTCTATTTTCCATACAATTTTACAATACTAATTTCCAATTTCCCTCCAAATTTTTGTCAAATAGTGAGTTCTCATCTCAGAAGCTGGAGTCTTTGGGTATATCAAATATTAGATTGATATAGTCATTAACTATAGTATCTTGTGAACCTATTCCACTGATCAACTACTCTATTTCTTATCCAATACCAAATTATTTTGATGAGCACTGCTTTATAATATGCTTTTAGATCTGGTACAGCTAGGCCATATCCATTTGCATTTTTTTTCATTATTTCCCTTCAAACTCTTGATCTTTTGTTCCTCTAAATGAATTTTGTAATTAATTTTTCTAGCTTTATAAAGCAATTTCTTGGCAGTTGAATTGTATTGAATAAGTAGATTAACTTAAGTGGAATTGTCATTTTTATTATATTTACTTGGTCTAACTATGAGTACTTGATATTCTTCTAGTTATTTAGATCTAATTTTATTTGTATGGAAAGTAAAATCTCTCATTTTTTAAAACAGAATAGCAATACAAGATTAGTGATAACGTAGTTAGTTGGATATGGAAATTTTTCAGATGACAATTTTGTGGACTCAAAAGTAAAAAAATGTAAAAATGTAGATGGTAGAGGATTGAGAATTGATTAAATAACTGGACCTAAAAATGATCAATTAGTTTCAATTTGTAGAGACATTTCCAAGAGATGAAACTGAGGATCTCTTCTTTGATCTATGTTTGATAGGATTTCTGTCAGTGACTTGTCTGAAGGTATAGTTGACCTGCTTATCAAGTTTGCAAATGACATAAATCTAGTGATATAAAAAGAATGTAAAAAGAAATCTGATTCTTACACATATTAGGTATTTAATTAATGCTTATTAAAATGCACTGAATTTTATTGGAGAAGATTAATTGGAATAAATAAAAAGTCCTATAAGGATCCAAAAAATCAATTGTACAAGTGAAGATGTAGTGAGATATAATTAGCAAAGATTTATGTGAAGATCTGAGGTAATTTTGTTTTGTTTTGTTTTGTTTCTGTGGCTTGGAAGCTTAATATGCCATAGTATAATATAGACTCTCCTCCCTCCCCCCCAAAAAAAATCTGATTTTTAAGCTCCATTAATTAACATATACTGCCTAAAATAGGGAAGGTATGACATATTTTTTTCTATCCCGGATAAAGCACACCTGGAAATAAATGCTTAATTCAGCCAATGTATGTTTATTAAATGCCTATACTGTGCCAGTCATATAGAACCACATACTAAGAAAAGATATTGACAAATCTTTCTGAGGCCCCCTAAATCTAAGACCCACTGAAGAGAGATAATATGGACTACTCTTTAATAATCCAATGATCTTTCAAGGGTTTTACAAGGGGATTTGTTAAGAAATCCACAGTTTCCAAAGGTATACATATGATATATATATATTTTTTTAAGTTAAAAAGATAGTTGTTATTATTATTGTTTTTGTTCATCATTTTATTCTTTTCTTCTTTTAAAAATTTCAATAGTATTTTATTTTTCCAATTATGTATAAAAATAGTTTCCAACATTCATTTTTTGTAAGATATTGAGTTCCAAATTTTTTTCTCTCTCTCTTACCTCTTACCTTCCTCAAGACAGCAAGCAAATTGATTATTTATATAATCATATATAATATATAATATAATAATATAAAGAATATAGTGGAGGCCTGGAGAGAACTGATGCTAAGTGAAATGAGCAGAACCAGATCATTGTATATGGCAATAACAAGATTATATGAAGATCAATTCTGATGGACATGGTTCTTTTCAACAATGAAATGATTGAGGCCAGTTCCAATGATCTTGTGATGAAGAAAGCTATTTACACCCAAAGAGAGGATTATGGGAACTGAGTGTGGGTCACCATATAACATTTTCACTTTTTTTGTTGTTTGCTTGCATTTTGTTTTCTTTCTCATTTTTTTTTCTTTTTGATCTGATTTTTCTTGTGCAGCATGATAATTGTATAAATATGTGTATATATATTTGATTTAACATATATTGGATTACTTGCCATCTAGGGAAGGGGGTAGGAAGAAAGGAGAGAAAAATTTGGAACACAAAGTTTTGCAAAGATCAATGTTAAAATTCCTTTTCTGTAAAAATGAGCTGGAGAAGGAAATGGCAAGTCAGTCCAGTATCTTTTACCAAGAAAATCCTAAATAGGATCATAAAGAGTTACACCTGATTGAAACAAGTTAAAAACAACAAAAAATACAGAGGTCTGGAAACTAGAAAACATTATATATTAGAAATATTTTTACAAAATGAATTTTTTGGGGATGGGAGTTGGGATGGATCACATACTAGTAATAATTGATGGATTCAGCAAAGTCTTTGGACTTTATATTGAAAGATCCAACTTGGAATTCTGTCTCATTCTTTGTTACCGTGTGACTACTGATAAGTCTGGGTCTCAGTTTTCTCATCTACGATGTAGAGAATTTACATCAGGTAGTTCAATCTTTCTAGGAATGGTAAGATTCATGTCATCTAAGTGCAGTCACTCTCCCTTGGACAATGCTGGTTTAACAGTTAAATACCTTAGTCTTCCATTCTTTTTTGTCTATAGTCCATGTAGTATATCACCCCTTTGTTATGACAACTTTACCTCGGATAAGTTAAAAATGTAACTAATTGACTAATTAGGTAATGATTTATGTTACATTTTAGTCTTCCTGATGAGATTTGGGAACACATTAACAAAGTATCAAGGAGACTGACAATGCTTTTTAACCTTGGGTCTATATTTTTGGGTACTTGCTCTATGGGGAGTGAATCCCCCAAAGGGACTCTAGTCTTCAGCCTTAGAAATTCAATGATTCAAGTTTTCCCAGGAGTGATATACCTAGGAAGAATGGCTTTTTTTTTTTTTTTTAACAAAAAGGGTAGTTAAGTTGGAATGTGAAGGATGAAAAATTGAGTTGAATATATGAGAGATAGTAGGAAGGGAAAGGAAGAAGAGGAGAGAAGTTGACAGAGTCATCAAAGAGAGGAGATGAATGTTGGTTTTTTTAAGTTCTAATAGCATACTGGATTCCAAAATGTGGTAGATTAACTAAAGTGGCTCAAAATCCTCAAACTTGTGCAAAGACTGTCTTACAAAGAGACAATTATATGACATTAGTTTCTTCAGGAAAACTATTAACAACAATGGACAATGTTTGAACTTCATTCTTTGGAGCTCTTTTTATTTACCTCTATGAAGCATGAAACATGATAGGCATGCCTGAAATATTTCTTCCAGAAGTGTGCAAAGTCCAAGTATTTATGTAGCATTATTTTACCACAAACAACCCACTATAAATAAAAAACAAAGAACAAATTCCCTAAACTGGGACCTTGGGATCTGTATATCGTTTTTATTGTTTGTATTATATTGTGTACCCAAAGTGCATACTTTAGAAGAAAATTTTAAACAACATTAGACACAGATTTTTCAGTTATACTCAACCACATTATATGAGTATGGTTGTTTTCAAATCCAAAGTATTGTTATTTGTGTGTGGGGGGAGATATAGAGAAAGAATGAAAGGACCTATGAGTGACCTTATCCATACTAAATATGTGCCATTACTCTTCCTTGGTGCTTAGCTACATTGACTGCAAGATACATCACTGTTGGCACAACTGTCTCTTTGCTTCTCAAGCTTTTTTCCACTGGTTTCTAATCTTTACGCCTCCCTGTTCACTCCCATATACTACAACATACTAGTATAGATGCCTCTTCAGATGCCACAATAACACTGAAGCATCTTCTCAAAAGTTTCTTTAAGAGTGATCCTCTATCCTGTGAGTCAGAAGCTTTCTGTAGGTTAAAGTGCATAAAAGAGAATGCTAGTCTCACTTGCTCTTTTGTACTACTCGTAACCATTTATTTCACTCAGGAAACCAGTTTTCTAAGCAGCTTCCAAAAGGTCTTAGGAAATGGAGTTATTGAGTGGATATGGGGATTATAGTTGATCATTTTCTAAAGTCCATGAATGGAGTTTACTGATGATGATGTTGTCACATTTACATCATGCTGCTTAAAATTTGTAGTGATCTGCAATTTACAAATTGTTTTTATCTATTTTATCCTTACAACATTTTATTGTTATAGCCCTGTCATATAAAGTAAATGCAATTTGAACTTGAGAAGGGAATCAAGGAATTTAGGTCTTTATTCTTTTTTTAGATGCACAGGAATTGTTTTAGTTCCCTGTGTATTTGTAAGACATTAGAGCCAAAACCAAAAAGTCTATAAATAGAATTCTCTCTTAAAAAAACCTTCTTGTGATTATCCTATTTTAAATTATCCTGATTTCATCCATCCCCTCATATATACATAAAAAAAAATTCATTCTTTAGAGTGTTAAAATCTTAAGGAACAACCTTTTATGAGTGATTTTGGAGTTAAGTAGCTGACTGTCCTTAGCTGTCAATTACAATTCATCTTGTATTTTCTCCAAACTTGTATTCCCTGGGACTAAGAACCTGAATTTCAGTGAGACTGAGCAAATTCAGAGGTGAATTAATAGGAAGGGGGGAAAAACAGCATTGTGAATGAAGGAGAATGAGGTAGTGTCTAGTGCTTAGAGGCCCTGGAAATTTACATATGGGTGTGGAATAGAAGCAGTGGATCTATGCATGGGAAAGAGAGTAAATTGAGATGGTGTTTGAGGGAGTCGATTTATATTAGTAAAAGCCAGAGTATGCAGATTAGGGATGTATGGAGATTCAATGAAGATAAGATTTTTGTGCAATCAATTCTGTGGTGGCTATGGGGGAAGTAGGGGTATGTTGCATCAAATTTTGTACCTAAATTCTTTACCCAGTTTCTGAACTCCACCAAGTTGCCCCAAAGGAAAAACATCAAACTAAGGACATTAGGAGACTTGAGTTTGATTTGTGAAATCAATTTGTACATGAAAGATCGCTGACAGAAAAACATAATTTTAACATATGCTCTCCCATAAGTAGAGTGGAAAGTTCTTGAGGACAGGAATCTTTACATTTTTGTTTTTGTATTTCTTTTCTACAGAAGGTGCTTAGCAAATATTTGCTGAGTTTACCTGAAAGTACTATAATGTTAGACTATAGTACCAAAAAGAAAAAAATGTTATAAAAGATGTGATCCCTATATTCTAAGGAATTTATGATGTGGTCAACTGGAGCTAGGGTACTAATTGTTAAGGAAGAAAAGGGTTAGACTGTTCCAATGGAAGTTTAGGTAAATAACTATCGAAAAGTTTGTGAGATGTGGGATAGGAATATTTAGTTTTGGATGCTCTGGCATCATAAGATTTAGACCTGGAAAAGATGTTAGAGATCATTAAGTTCAAGTACTTCATTTTACAGAGGTTAGATGACTTATCTAGGGTTATACAGAGATAGTAAATATTTGAGGCAAAATTAGAACCCATGCTTTCCTCATTCTAAGTCTATTATCCTATTTACTGTACTATGTTGCCCCTTACCTTTTTGGGGACTGTATAGCTCTTGTTCATTTCTTTTAAACTCTGGCTACTCTGTCTTAGCTTTTCTTCATTTGTTTGTGAGGTTTTTATGTCCTATTACATGGTCAAATTTTTGTTAAGGTGCCATATACAGCTGAGAAAAAGATAAATTTCTGTCTATTTCATTTTCTCCAGAGGTTTCTCATATCTATCATTTCTAGAATTCTATTTATCTTCTTCTCGCTTATTTATTTTATGCTTAGGTTTATAAAATTCTGAGAAGAGAAAGTTTAGGTGCCCCACTAGTATAGATTTACGGTCTATTTCTTCCTATAATTCATCATCAGGAATGCTTGAAAGGCCTATATTTCACTAAATATCCATTTTTTTTCCTTTGAAAGATTATGCTCAGTTTTGCTGGGTAAGTTATTCTTGGTGGTAATCCTAGCTCCTTTACATTTCAGAATATTATATTCCAAGAGTGGAAACTGCTAAATCTTTTGTGATCATGACTATAATTTCATGATATCTGAATGGTTTCTTTCATATTTTCTCCTTGATCTGAGAGCTCTAGAATTTGTCTATAATGTTTTGGGGAGTTTTCATTTTGGAATTTCTTTTAAAAAGTGAGCAGTGGATTCTTTCAGTTTTCATTTTGCCCTCTGGATCTAAGATATTGGGGCAATTTTACTTATTATTTCTTGAAAAATAATCTCTAGGGTTATTTGTTTGTAGTTGTTTTCAAAATGTTGACTTAGTCAGACCAAGTCTTCCCTTTCTTGATTTTGAACTTTATGTTTAAATTGAGTGCTGCTCATTTGGGGTAGAGAAGCATTGTCTCAGGCTTCTAACTTTGTTGTGCTGCTGTTTTCCAAGCCAGTTGTAAAGGTCTGCATATTTTTGTTGCTTCCAAGATAGTGTTGTGCTGGAAAAGGCGTGTACTCATTTTCTGCTCATCTTCATAACATATCTAAAAGACAAAAGAGACATCCCACATTCCAAGAGTGAGACTGCTGTATTCAGTCCATTCTCTCTTATCTGAGCAAATATCTTTCAAATTCACTTATTCTGAGTCAGACCTTGATCATTTGCTCCTAGCTCTCTCTCAACTTAGGTTCTCTTGGTGCTAGAGTATTCAAGAAAGTTAAAACTCTAAACTATGAAGGTCTGCATAGAGGCATATGAAAATAGAGAGGAAGGATCACTTATGATATCCATTCTGTAGGGGGAGATATGAGACTCAAAACAATCTTGGTGCTTCAGAGTCAAAGGGAAGATGTAGAGGAAATGAATTCATGAATTCATAGCTGTTGAAGGTCTTGGGGAGAAGAATAAAACAAATTATATTTGAGAGAGGTGGGAGAGATGATAATGTGAGAGACGAAGACATCCTATCATCATATTTGAACAAGATCTGCTAAAATGACTAAAATAGATTGAACATTATCATTGGCCAGTCAGGTATAATCTAATTTCAAATAAAAGGAAGTTTCTTCATCAATCAAAATATCATATTGTTTCAAATGCAGAGCACTTTTTCTTTATAAATCTGATTTATATTTAACCTAAGTACAACCTATAACTAAGATCTTAGTTTTATTCTTTTTTTTAAATCACACGCACATGTCATTAGACTTATTCTTGAAGTATAGAAGAAAAGCCTGCTTCAAGATTTTTCAATCTCAGTCTATATAAAATCAATAAAACATAGGTAGTCTATTGAGGTTTTTTGGTCAAGCAGTTTTATCAGAATAATCTGTGATCTATCGAATCAACAGTAGATTGATACTTAAAATTGATCTGCAATTTCATCATCATAGGAATTCCCCCTAGCAGTTCATATCATGTCCTAGCCATATCTTTTCATTCTGTACACATGTTGTCTACAACCTTCCATGTATCTTTGATAGAATATCCTAGAGACCATTTCTTCAGTATTTTTTTTAACACTGTGTGAGAGCTTAATACACCACTATGTCTATAACTCTGTCATTCTATAATCTTGTTCCATGAAAAGTCTGCGTGGTTTTTTGCTAATAGATTTCTTTCTTGAGCTTTATACTAAGTCATTTATGATATTATGTTGCAATTTACTTAAGTTTTGATTAAGACTTGATTAAGTTATGCCCATCGGGTTATGTGCAAGTGGTGGTTGAATCAGTAAATGAAAAAACATTTTTTAAGTGTTTACCTAATACCAAGCAATGTCCTGTGGTTATAACTAAAAAAGCAACGCAACTTCAGTTCTCAGGAAACTCATACTTTAAATGGGGAAAACTAACACAAGTAAGAGAATTTCAGCTAAAAGGAGGTTAAAAAGGCTGAACCTTCTGAAAGTTAGAGAGAACAAGTAGATGGAAAAGCCAAGTGGCTTTACAGCACACTGAAGATAGTTAAGGTAGCTAAGGATCTGAAGCAGCAACTCAGACAGTAAGGATTTAAAGGATTTTGGCATTCAATTGATGAATGAATGAGGGGGGAAGGGGAGGAAAATTTATTAATTGCTTCCTTAGTGCAAAGCATTATGCTAAAAATTGGAGATACAACTACAAAAGAAAAAAGTGTGTCTGTTCTTAAGTTCATTGAAAATGGGGGAATCACATATACGAGAATATAGATGAAGAAAGTGGGGGAGAAGGCTGAGAGGTTTGAATTATTAGTATTGTAAAAATAGAGCATATGTTAAGGCCTAAAGATCTGCTATTTTAGGGGAAGGATTCTAATCAGTTATTTCCTGCTCATTCAAATATACTTTCCAGGACAGAGGGTGAACTAGAGAGGTCCTGCTCATCAGCATTAGGAAGAAGAATCCAAGAGCTGTGCCTGGCCTAGAGTGGACAAAGGACAAGAAGAGAGAAAATCACCTTATTATGATTTTTACCAAGCTCCCTGATGGGATTTTTTTTGTTATTGTTATGTTTTTTTAAATGAGTTTTAGAATCTATGTTTACAGAATATTCAATTTTTCAAACAATTTTTTTCATACTATTCTATTTAATGCAAGGGTACATACATCTTACATATTCATACATGTACATACATACATCTTAAATGTTTATTATACATATAATTATTTTTAGAGAAATAATAAATGTTTAATTATCTCTCCAAAAGTAATTATATATATATATATATATATATATATATAAACATTTAAGAGCAGTATGCAAAATTAACATTTCTCCACTACTTTCTTAGGTCAAATCCATTTCTGGTTGTAGGATTTGCTAACTTTCAAGGTGAAAATGTGCATACTGAAAGTTTAACAATTAGTTCTCACCAGTTAGCACAAGCTAGCTCCATCACACTCATGGTTTAAAGCCAATATAAACTTAACAACTCAGTTTTCCCTGGAAAAGTGACCATGTTATACTATTAGTACATCTTTATTGCATTTATATCAACTCAAAGAATCTCAGTGTTGGAAGAGACCGCAGAGGCTGGCTAGTTCAACCTATGACTAAACAAGAATCTACTGTATAACTAACATATCCAACAAAAGGTCAAGCAATTGTTGCTTCAAATTTTGTAGTGAAAGGAAAACACTACTTTTGTGGCAATCCATTCTAGTTTTGTATTGTTCTGATTTTTAGCAAGTTTTTTTTTTCTTTATTTCATTCCTGAAACTATTGGTTTTGTTGTTCAGTCATGTCTGACTCTTTATGATCTCATTTGAGTTTTTCTTGGCAAAGATATTGGAGTGGTTGGCCATTTCATTCTCCAGCTCATTTTACAGATAACAGAACTGAGTCAAAGAAGGTTTAGTGACTTGCAGAGGGTCACAGGGTAAGTGCTTGAGGCTAGATTTAAACTCAAGAAATAATTCTTCCTGACTCCAGGCTTGGCACTCTTATCTACTGCCCCACCCAGCTGCCCACAGCTGATTCTTGTTTTGGATAATTCTAATTTTTGGTAATTTTTTCCCCTATTATTTCATTACTTGATGTGCTGTTCTGCAGTTTTTACAAATTTGTCCTAATTCTTCCCCTCCGCCCCAGCAAACAAAAAGTTTCAATCCTTTGCCATGTGACAGCACTTCTGTTATTATGTCCCATGCCACATTTTTGTTGTTGACTGGTTTTTTAATGAGTTTTTCTTTAAAATTACTCACTGGAATCTTCTTGCACTTTAGAATACAGGATATCAAATGTGACCTAAAATTCCAAGGAGATATTGAAAAAATGGACTTGATTAGAAGGCAGGGAAAGGAGAGGGAAGGAAATGGCAGAAAATGTACTAGTAGGAGTGAGGATGGAGTAAAAATAAGTAAAAACCAGTTTGGAGAAGCTGACAGTATTCAAAGCAGAAAATGAATATAGAAAGGCAAAGAAAGGCCTGTAGGGTGTTTTCTAATCAAAGGAGGAAGGGCAATTAGGAATAGTAGATTATTATTGTTTGTCCTTCAGTCTCAAAGAGGACTATGGAATCAAGGAGGTGATGTCATGAGATGCAAGTGAGTTAGATTAAGTGAAGGAGGGCTGTGCAAGGTCTCCTGCCTCACTTTCTCCTCCAGCGTCTCCTCCAGTTCAGTGGAAATTTATAAATCAGGACAATTGGAGATGGTCCTGGATGAAATGGGAGGCCTTGGCATTTTTAAGCAAATGTCTTTAATAATTCTCAGTTTGAGGCAATATCTAATCGGTGATTAAGGCTAGGAGCAAGGTGTAAGAAGGAATTAAGTGATTTATTCAAAAGACAAGGGATATAGTCATGCCTCAATTTATACTTCTTTGTCTACTCTATTTTCCTTAGGGGGAGGGTGTGTGTGTGTGTGTGTGTGTGTGTGTGTGTGTGTACATGAATGTAAATAAACATTGCTTACTTAATACTCAGAAAACAACTTTGTAAAAAAGGTTTTCAAAATTATGAGAACAATGTATTTGAATTCATAAGACCTGAGTTAGAATTTTTGTTCAGTAACTACCTAGGTGGTCTCTGGCAAACCACTTTACCTCTCTCAGACTCAGTTTTCTCATCTATATAATGAAAGGGTAGGAGAAGACGGATTGCTGTACCTTCTGTCTGTCTTTAAATCTTTGAAATATAATTGAATACTTACTCTACAATAATGACTTATACTCTTACCTTTCCTAGGCAATTTACTCTACCACCATTGTGATCCCTTCCATGTATAGTGTCAGTCATGGCTATAAGAATAATCAGAATTATTTAAACCAAGTAGCAGAAAAGAGTTAAGAGGCCTAGTCAAAAGAGGAGTGAGTCATGAGACTTGAGTTCAAGTCAGGTTCAAGTCAAGCCTTGTCACTACTAGCCATATGACCCTAAGTAAATTGCTTAACCTTTGAAAGTCACCAGCCTTCTAATTTGTAAAATGAGCAGTTTGGATCAAGTGATCTCTTCAGTCTATTCTAGCTTCAACATTCTTCTATGAATAAAGCTCCTTTAAAAAAAATAGAATTGAATACAAAAAAAAAAAAAAAAGCTCCTTTATATTTTAAACTGTGATTTTTGTATAATTCTTTTAAAAAGTATTATGGATTTTTTTTTCTTTTTAAAGATATTTACTTTTGAAGAAGTAGCGTGCAATAGGGATTGTCTATATTTTTGCCAATGTAGAGACAAAGACTTTAATTCTACAATTTGATTAAGGGCAATTAAACAAATTAATTTAATTTCTATTTCTGTGGACAAAGCACTTCGTTGGTATTGAAAAGTCAAAAAAAAAAAAAAAAAGCTGCTGCCTTTAAAGAGCTTCTGCTTTGTGGGGGAAAGTGTGCACAAAAAAGTAAATACAACATTTTGTGGATTAACATAAAATATCTCAATGCTCCTTTTTAGTTCTACATTTTTTAAACCTAATCCTCAATAACCCAGATGATATATTCCTGTTAGGTTACTTTTAAATCCTGTTTGTTTCCTCTTCATCCTTTTAAGCAGTCCTTTTTTCCTTTTTGTTTCTTCCTTTCCTCCTTGCCAATTAGAGATAAAAGAAACTTTTGTGTCAAGGACCCTTTAAACCAGGGGTGTGCTGGAGTCAGCTTGAGCCAGCTGCTGAGAGCTAATTGTTAAACTTTCAGTATGAACATTTTCACCTTGGAAGTCAGCAAATTTTACAATAAGGGCTGGATTTATGGTTTTGTTGATTGTCTAGACCTAAGGAAGTAATAGAAAAAAACATTAAAAATATAGACTGAATTTGTGTGTTATGCATACATTTTATTTTTGGAGAGCCAGTTGTTAAATATATGACATTCATAGAAAAACCTTACTTAATAAAGGTTTGTTGGAAGCTTTTCTGGAAAAATTTAAAAATACAGATGCCTGGGAAGGGTAACACACTGGTGTAAGGGAGTTTCAGTTCAGAATATAAATTATATCAGATCTTTTTCAGCACTTAATGAGAGAAAGAAGAATAGAAGGCAGAAAACTTTTGGGCCAAGTGATGGATAGACAGAGTAGTCCTTGCCATAGAGCGTTTAGAGAAGAAGCAGGAAAAGAGAAAAATATTCAGAGAAAATGAAGTTTGATATATTCATTTACAATTTTGTAGCTGTTAATTTCATTGTGCACTTACAAATCTAAGCAATGAATATGACCCCATTATGGTCATGTTATACTGTTCTACTGTTTAGCATGACATATCATCTATTTTTTGATACCTGAAATTGTATTTTTAAGAGTGTAGGAACCCTTAATTTTATAATTAGATCTTGAAAAGTAAAGGATTGGAACTAACTCCTGGGTATAGAAATTGATGCTTCAAGCAAAGTGAATAAATTAACTAATCAACTGACAGAAAAAAATTATTTTCTAATTTGATTGGACAATGGATCACATGTGCTTGGAAACCTGTGTTGATATCAGGCTTTGTCATATCTAATTAAAAGACTTTCCCCTCTTTGAGTCTCAATTTCCTTATCTAAAAAATGAGAAATTTCATCCGGGTGATGTGGAAGATTCTTTCTAGGTTTAACATTTGATAATTAAGAGAGTAGAGACATAAGACCCTGGAGCAGGATTACCATCATCTAGTGAAGGGTGCTAAGGGCAGAAGGCAAAACTACAAAAACTTCACAGCTATGTTTACATTACTTTTTTTTTTTTACTTTTTTGTTTGGTCAAGGCAATTTGGGTTAAGTGACTTGCTCAAGGTCACACAGCTAGTAAGAATTAAGGTACTCTATCTTCTGTGCCATCTAGTTGTTCCTCTTCTTTACTTTTAACCTTGCTGTCCCTTAACAGTACAGAATTTCTAGATCAGGCCACAAAAATGTCTTTATCCCTGCATTCATTCATCCCTGGACTTCTTTCAATGGAAGAACCCTTCTACTACCCATAAACCCCCTCCCTTGCTCTTAATCTTAGTCCTATAATGCACGAGTTCTTCTCAAAACCTCTGCTTTAAGGAGTATGCTCAGACTACCATGACATCACTTCCCTCCATAAAATCTACTTGACCTTCTAGATTACTATCCTCTCAACCTCCCTCTTTTCAATTTCTTTTTATGAGTTGTCTTCTCCCATTAGAATGTTAGGATCTTTGCCATCAGACATTGTCTTTCTTTCTGCTTACATTTGTATTTCCAGAATTTAAAAATCACAAGCTGCCTGGCACAGTGTTTAATAAATACTTTTTGACTTGAAACTTGTTGACATGTACATTTTATATCAAAGTTATAGAAACATAAGTAGCCCTCGTTCATCTAAAATTCACCCATTTTGTTTGTTTGGTTTGGTTTTGAACATGATGGATACCTTTCAAAAGTAATTTTATTCCCATGAAAAGTAGTGCTACTTTATCAATCTGGCTTTTCTCACCTCCACTCCTATCCCTTTGTCAGATGGAATTAGTACATTTTAAACTGAATAGCAGCTTAAAAAGGAAATCTGTTAGTTTAAGGTGAGGGAAGAAGTCTGTTTGATATACTGGTATTTGTACATTTTCTCAGTGTAGAATATTTGATTAGTTTAAGGTATTTTTAACTTTAATAGTCAATATAATATAATATTTATTAGAACAAGTAAGATCCTATATTTACAAATTTTCTAGTTTCCTTGCAATATGAGACCACAGTATTTTAAGCTCCATTTCCCCGCCCCCCTCCCAATTTTAGTGTCTAACATAGTGCCTACTGTCTATAGTAGGAATTTAATAAATATTCCACAAATTCAACTGACACTATTAATAATTATTGTTTATGTATTCAAGTATATGAAAAAGAACGAATGAAGGACAAATATTTTTTCTGTTTCTCATATCTATAAGTTATATTTCAGTTAACAGAAAGAAGTTGGTGTTATTTGTGTTATGGTCCAAATGTCCTTCGGTCCACAAATAGGACGTATATGGCTACAAAGGCCACTATATTTGTCAGAGCCATAATTAGCAATGTATTTTAGTGTTGGTGGCACAAGTCACCTTTGATTCAGTTGAAGGGAAATGGATGGAAAAGAAGTTGCCTGGGACTAACTTCATAATACCTGAGAGCTTCCTGTTTTAACTTTTATTGTTTCTGAGTAGGTCATAACTTAATTCTTCCTAAGCTACTGCAGAACTGCTAGTATTATCCAAACCCATTAAAATGTAGAGCCTGAGGCAAAACTCTGGTGGCTCCCATCCTAGTTTTTGTACCCTTGAAGACATGACACATACTTAAGCCATTGCTTAAAAAGAGCCACTTCATTCCTAATTATAGGTGGTTGTCCTCTAGAGTTCAGCTTTTTAAACTTAAGGGTCACTATTCCATATGGGGTCTGGTAACTGAATGAATTATGATTTATTATCAGTAAATGTTAGATTTGTATACCTAATTTATATAACTATCTACCTGGGATCATGTAAAATTTTCTCAAGTGACAAGAGTTGAAAAAATTTAAAAAGCTTTGCTCTAGAAAAATGCTTCCATGTCCTCTTGAGGCAGCTGCTGCTTGCATTTTTTTTAGCATTTAACCACTGGGGTAAAGATGTAGTCCATGCATTTTTTCAGTATTTTGTCTGACCACCCATTTTTTAATCACCCCACTTCAGTTTATCATTTAGCAGCTGCTTGGGCAGCTGAATGGTGCACATACGTGCACACACACACACACACATACATATAAAAATATATACATATGTATACATATACATATACTCACATACATATATAATATTCTACATAGTAGAACTGCATTGCTCCAAACAGTATATTATTGGTAAACTGACTATATTCTAGGACTTTTACGTGACTAAGAATATCTTGGAGCTGATGCTGATGAAACTTCAAATCTGGAACCCATCCTTTTAATTTAGAGATAAGAACTATAAGCATCTAGTTTCTGATCTCTCTCCAGTGTTCTTGATACACATAATAGTGAATGCCACCATTCTGCAAAATATTTAGATTAGCCTAGAAAACTAATGCTGCATTTATTGTATCTTTAATGGAAATATCTAATAGAAGGAAAGCATTGGAATTAAGAGAGTTTAGGGAAGGTTTGCTGTAGGAGATGGGATTTTAGTTGGGATTTAAAGATTAGGATCTTACAGGAAGGTAATATGTTATAACAGGATTTTAACCCAAGCTTTCTGATTTTCCAAATTTAGAAAGTCAATTACTCTACTCTTTGAAGCACTGTTATAAGAGCAGTGAAACCACCATGGTCCAGAGATCATACAAAAAAGCTCTATCTATATTTTCTGCATAAATTTTGGGAACTCTTAAGTCTTTTTTATAGCAATTTACTTAAATCTTTGTACAGTTTTAGTGGGAGCGGGGGAGAAACATCATGGGATTTTGAAATTAGAAAAGTGGTTCAATTTCCAAGTTTGCTACATGTTAGCTATATAAATGTGCAAATTCTTTTAATTTCTTGGGCCTTCCGGTTCCTTATAGGTAAAATGAATTATCTTCACAATCTCTCTCTCATAGGGTTATTGTGAGGAAAATGTTTTGTGACTTATAGAATGGTTTAAAATGCAAGCTACTTATTACATTTATAAACCTATTAGAAAGTGTCACTTAAATTTTATATGTCTCCTACTACCTATCACAGTAGAAGTTGGGTCCATTTATTTTGTCTTCGTATTCATAATACTAGCAGTGTGGCCTGTAGATAACAACTAATAAAAGCTTATTGCATTGAATTTAATTAAGAAAAATTTATTGGATAAGTGAATGAAAAGTGATTATATATTCCCTATAAAGCTTCCAAAGATGTCTTAATGATAGTATAGGATAATACTGTTTCTAGTGCATAGATTTAGAGTAGGAAAGAACCTGATTGGGTCATGCAATCCAATAATCTCATTTTGCAGAAAAAGTAAGAGACTCAATCAAATGAAGTGATTTGCCCAAGATGGAGAAGATTTAAATCCAGTTCTATCCTGCAGATATAGCATGTTTCCAAGTCATTATTTTCCTTTGGTACTTATTTCTGTGCTTGTGCTTCGCCTATAATAATAAAAAAAAAAAAACCTGGAGAGACTAAGAAAATTTGAATGAAAAGGGTATAGAATTTAAAAAGGAAGAGGAAATATATATATATATATATATATATATATATATATATAATATATATATAAAGGAACAGAAAAAGAAGAAAAAAGAATTAGCAAGAGGTGAAGAAATAGGCAGCATCTCTATAAACTCAAATCATTTAATTGAAAAATATTGTTAGTTACCTTGGACCAATGTAAACATCATCATAAAGCAGATTTATGAAGTAAAGGGAAATTGTAGCACAGTTTTCCTTCGGAAATCAGCTTTAAGGAGGTAGACAATCAATGAACAATTATTGAGCATTTATTAGAGGTAAAGCATTGTACTAAACCCCAAAATCTGGTGTTCACCTAGTGACTTCCACCTAGTGGAATCAATCACTCAAACATTTTTTTATTGGTAAGAGAATAGTGTCTTTAAAAATGTTATCATTGGATTCAAGGCACCTTGACTTAAGGACACACTGATGATGTCCAAATCCTGTTGCTTTCTCTGTGTAGTCTCGAGCAATACATAACCACTGTGAACCTCAGTTTCTTCATCTATGAAAACAAAATATTATAGATGAATTGAGGTCTCTCCAGGCTAACTGTATCCTCTCAAATACTGCTTCCTACTGCAAAAATTACTTCATATTGGTTCATCCAGGAGTTCTCAGACGTTACCTGTCAATATTGAATACATAATCAGCAGTGAAATCCAGACCTTCCTTTATAGGACTTTTCCTAAGGAGCCCCTTTCCCTCCCCAGTTGCCAACTATCCAAAGTTTGATTTGTTCATCCAAACAGACAACACTCTCCATTGATTTTTCCCCCGGGCTAACACCCCCAATTCATGCTCCAGCCCCATGACTCCCATTTCTTACAAAGGAGAAGAGCAGAGCAGAGGGGGCATCTTCCGCGGGATCTCCACCATACTGGTGATGACTTTCTCTAGGAACTCTCACTTAGAACTCCTAGACTGAGCTAAAACCCCTAGTGCTAGCCAAGAGAGGCAAGAAGCTGGAGGGGTGACGGGGACTTGTAAGGGCCCACAAGGAGTAGGCTCCCATATCCCAAGTTCAACCATTTCCCATTCCCAGCAACTTTACCCAGCGCGACCACACAAACCTTTAAAGCTAGGGAAGAGAAAATTACCGCCTTTCCTACAAGGGACCGGCCAACCCCTGAGGTCTGGGGTTTCTGCTCCAGCAGCCAGGATGAGCCATGGGGACTGCAGGGGGAGGGGTAAGAGAGTAGGTGGGGGGAGGGAAGCTCGAACGCGTGAGGCTTCCGAGGGAAAGTGAGAGGGGAGGGAGGACAGGACTCACCCGCTTTCTCTCACATAAGCACAGGCAGAGGGCGCATCAGTCATGCCCTCCCCCTGCGACCGCCGCCGCCGCCGCCGCTGCTGCTGCTGCTGCTGCCGCTGCCGCGGCCGCACAGCTCCACGCGCTGAGGACGTCCGAGCACCCGGGACCCTGCAGCTGCTGCTGCCTCCGCCGCCGCCGCTGCTTCTGCTGCTGCCCGTGCCACTGCCAGGAGCTCCGAAGCTGGCCAAGTCAGGGAACTGAGCCGCAGCCTTTTTCGCCGCTGCTTTTGCCCCCCTCGCCCCCCAACAGCCCTAACAGCCCCACTACAGACTCTGGCTGCTGCTATTGCCCCTTCGAGGGGATTACTTAGGGGAAAGAAGGGAAGGGGGGTGGGGGGAACAATCCGTGGTATTTAAGACTTTTTAAAGGGGTGTGTGTTTATGCACTTCCCCCCTCCCCAAAGAAAAACAAAAGGAGTGGGGGTGACTTTTCCTCTTGTTCTCCCTTCACCTCCCAGTCTCCTGAATGAGGAGAACTCGGATGTCCGGTTTCCTGTAAGGGTTTTTACCTGACAAGCTCCAACTTACCCTAGCAGTTACTTGGAGAGCAACTTGAAAAAAGTTTGGAGCCCCCGCGCAACGGAGCCGCCACCGCTGCCGCCTCTTGTCCGTCCCCCAGGCTTTTTACTGGCTAGATATCGGGGGCAAGGAAAATCAGGAGCGCTCACCATTGCTGGGGCACCCAAGCCCCCACCCCCTGCCCCCCCGTAAACTCACTAGTCTCCCCCACCCCTTTCCCACCCCGCCCCAACCCCCCCCCGCAAGGAACTTGTTCACCATGCACTTGCTGGGATTATTCTCCCTGGTCTGCTCCCTGATTGCTGCAGCTCTGCTCCTGGGACCTCGGCCGCCTGCCGCAGCTGCGGCTTATGAATCGGGACAGGGATATTACGAGGAAGAGCCGGATCTGGGAGACGCGAAGGTAAGTGCTGTCCTTACTGCTGCTCCTGCTGCCTCTGGGGGAAGACACTGGCACAGTCGTCTAGTGTACACCACAGTGTACACTAACTAATCTGCCCTAAGAGAAAGTTTGTGTGGTCTTATAACCTTTGGGAAGTTGGGGTTAAGGATATGGAGATCTGTTCTTATTTTTACCGAAGAAAGAAACTTACAAACTTCTGTAAAATGAAGGTGAGGTGGGAGTGGGATGGGAACGAGGGGGTTAAGAGGCGCTTTCAAATTAGAAACACAACTACACAATTTCAGTTAAGTAACTAAAGAGATGCCTAGTAATGCTAATGCGATCCCAATGGATGTATATAGTCCAAGTGTTGTAACTCTCAGTCGAAGACAGGGTAGCAGAAGTGCGCCTTCCCAGGCAAATCAATGGTACATGAAGGCAATTTTGTCCGTGGGCATAGATGACCAGTCAACCTACAAGATTTCATTGAGTCGCTATGTTTCGGGGAAGCTCACTCAGGCGCCTTGGAGGGAGTGGGGAGGAAAACGAATACAAAAGGGGTAGAAGAGACTAATAACTAGGGAAAGGTGGGTGGATTAAGAAGCCACAACCACACTTGGTGAAAGAAGCTTGTTCAATTTCAGATAAAACTGAAGATGATTCTTAGGTCCTTATAAAAACCAGGGTTGTTTTCTCTTTTAAAGCTGAAATTCTGAGATCTCTTAATGATATGCTGAAGATTAATCAAGTTTGTTAAGAGTTGTAACAAATCCCAAATTTGTTTTCAAATTCAGCATTGTTGCTGGTGAGGAGCACTTAAGAATCCTTAGTTTTCAGCCTGAGGTTTAGCTGCTTTGCCTTTAAACTTGTTTCTTGATCTGCTAAAAGAAAACTGTTCCTCCAGAATGTTTTAACTTAGATCTGGTGTTGGTGAGGGGGAGTGCAGTAACAGTACTTAAACAAAACGTTGTATTATATGTTGTGTTTTATTAAATATGTTTAATATACCTGGATGGCTTTTGTGAGTACAACAATGTCTGTAGAACTCTACTAGAGTTCAATTTCAGTATATGGCACAATGCAAAGAGGCAGTCAAGAGACATGTATCTGTTCTGAGTTTTTAACGTTATTTTAAAACTTTACTCTTTTATTTATTCTCAAGTATCATTTGTTGATGTAATAGTTCTTTTATTAATGACGATTTAAAACATGTTGGCTACAGAGAGCAGAGAGATTTTTATTGCTACTAAATAGGCCAAATTATGCCTTAATTTTTTAAAATGCTGATCAAATTCATTTTGAATTGTTTAGCAACAAAACTTTTAGAATATTTGAATGAATCGGAAGAATCAACTGTACATCACTTTAATGAATCTTTTCCTAGTTTGTGTAAATTTTTTTCAGTAAACTAAAGAAAATTCATCATTGAGTTAATTACCTAGCTTTTAAAAAATGCAACGACTATTCAATTTAATAAATAAATGAATGTCATATAAAAGATGACCTTAACATAATTTGTAAACTGACCCCAAATTATTAGTTTAGTTAATTAATTGAATGGTGGAAAACACTTTTGAACTATGATTATGTAAGCTTGAGTTGTGTAAAAATGAATAACAATGTATTTTATACCTCTTGAAAATAGTTTTTGTTATTAATGTTGATACTAACTATAACTACATCATTGTTAGGGATTTACTGATCTAAAGAATTATGAAATTCAATCTGGCAAGTTGCACTTTTCTTATGCTTTCAATATTATTGCACATTAATTAAGCAGATGTGACTTTGGAATCAGAAAGACCTGCCTTCTGACATATATTAGCTTTGTGACCCTTTGGGTGTAAAAGGTTAAGTGATGTCACTTAACCCATGAGCTTCACTCCTCCCAACAAGTCACATACCTTCTTCTTGTCCCCCAAATAACTTTCCAAGACTTCAAGTTACAGAAGAGTTGCTAATCTGTAGCTTTACAGTTAGACTTCCCTATAAGGATGAAATTGCAGATCTGGACCAAATGCACATGTCCACATAGTCATTTTCTCTTTCCAGAAAAGCAAAGCATTGGAGATGTGTGAGTAAAACACAATTTCTATTCTGTGATTTTTAAAATAATTTTCTTTGGTTTTGTTGAAGAACTGGGGAGTAGGATGTGGAAAGGGACACCTGAATGAGAAAACATTTGATAAAGCAAGTATGTATACTCTGGGAAAGATAACTAACTCATCTAATAGAACTGAGTTGGTTATACTCAGTGTGTTACTTTGTATATGGATGTTTGTAAGTATGGCTTCTGGGGGGAAAAGGAAGAATTAAATTTAATTTCTGAAGGAATAAATAACATTACTAATATAGAAAACAACTAATTAAATAAAAGGTTAATTATCTTTATATATGAAGTTCTTATCCCTTATAATTACTTAATTGAATTTTCCTTTTTTAAATGAAGAATTTAAATTTTTGTTTTAGAGCACACATAAATTATGTTTCAATTAAGTTTTATGTAAATTTTATGGAATATAATAGACATTTAATTCTACTTCCTAGTACCTATGTTTCTTATTAATCAGGGATAATAACAATCCTTATTAATGAATTCTAAAGGAATCTATATCATTAAGCTACTGAGATTATAGGGATACCAATCAATAAGTGCATTTCTGCTGTATTAAGTGATCTGTAACTCATTGGCTTCACAGAGTTTCCATGTAATACAATGAAACAGTAATATGCTAAATGGAATCCCAGAGATAGTGCCTTACAAGTATTTCTTTACTTACCAAACTTATGATCAAAATAGATTTTTGGAATTTAGTTCTTTATTTTCTATATGTGTTTTAATTTAAGGATTTTATAATTTATCTCCAACAGAACCTTATCTCCTCCATTTGCTTCAGATCATATAGTTAGGTGAAAGTCAAATCAGAAATGAGAGTCAGGTCTTGCTAATTCTTGGATTCTCACTGGAGCACAGGATCCTACATAATTCTAAGTGTACATTTTACTAAAAATGGTTTTAAAAATCCTTTTTCTCCAAAGTGCAATAGGCTAGGCAAAGAGTCAAAAAAGCAAAGAATTTGTTTATCTTGAGATTGCATTTAGCCAGAATTGGTGAGAGAAAGGGGAGGATAAAAAGGAGAAAACATGAAAGAGTTTAATCAAACCCAAAGGAAGAGGAAAATGTGGCAAATTGTTCAATTCAGTCTCTTATCAACATGAGATTATTTGGGATTATACACACTTTGTCATTTCATTTTAGGACATTTGCATCTTTAGAGAAGTCAGTGTAATGTAATTAAAATAATGTATTAAGTCAAAGACCTTACTAAATGTTACTCATTGTGTTATTTTGGTATAAAGGGATGCCTTGGTTGGTGATCCAAAAGACTATATCCTTATGGTACACTGTATCAGTATCCCAAGAGAAAGTATGGGCTGATAATCTTGATAAAAACAAAACATCATGAACACCAAATTGCTAATAGTGAAATAAAATATTTTAAGATATAACATTTAAGGATGATGATAAGGAAAACAACTTGCACAACATACTCCTTACTAGGTTGGATATATTATGGATCTGAGCTGGTAGAGACATTCTGATATTGTTATAAAAATTGAAAGAATTAATAAGGGCAGTTGTGTGGCCTGGTCTCAGGTATTTATTAGTAATGTGACTCTGGGCAAGTCACTTAACTCTGTTTGCCTCAGTTTCCTTATCTGTAAAGTGAACTGGAGAAGGAAATGGCAAATCATTCTAGTATGTTTGCTAAGAATACCACAAATGGGATTGTGAAGAGTTGGACATGGGTGAAAAACAACAAATTAACTTTCTTTTCTATTGTAGGTAACTTATTTTTAGGAATCATGTATTTCATACTAGCTTAATATATGAATTATCAATTTTAATAATTATTATTTTAAAATAACTAGCTGAAAGACATTTGACTATGGTACTTCATACTAAAATAAACTATAATAGGTAGCATATATATATATATATATATATATACACACATATGTATTTGCACATAATTCTATTTTTCTTATTTTATTTGTCATGTATATCTCATGTTATTTATCTACATTATATTACATTCATGTATTTATATGTAAATGGGCTTATGTCTTATAAGTCTGTATAATAATGATAATAGTTCATATTCATATAGTGCTTTAAGGTTTATATACATTATTTTATCTGATATTCCCAATATTACTGTGAAGTATGTCCTATTATTATTTCAAATTTAGAGATGAGGAAACTGAGGCTTAGGGAAATTAATCATTAAACATTTATCATGTACTCACTCATTTGAGGAGCTGTGTGCCCTCATTTGTGGCACTAAGCTAAACACTGACATCTCTCAAGGTCAAATAACTAGTAAGTGTCAGGAAGGATCTTTCCCATTCTAAGTTTAGCACTCTATTTACTGTGCCAAGAGGTCTCTTTATATTTCTGACATTGTTTAATGGAATACCCAGTTGATAAACAGATATTTTGGCTAAAATCAAATGTTTTCTATCTCATTTGTCTGTGTTCTTTGATAATGTCTTAGATAGATGTCGTAGTATCACAGAATGTTATAAGCAGAAGGGGGCCTTAAAATCATCTCAATCACCTCATTTTACAGATAAGGTAACTGAGCTTGTAATGATTAAGTGATTTAAAAAAGGTGATCCAGGTCATTAAAGACAATCAGGACTAAAACCCTAATCTTCTGCTCCTAATCTAATGCCCCATCATCATGAAATATTTGTTTAAATGCCTACTTTAGTGCCAGGGAATGTGCTACAGAGATAGAAAGGTAAAAAGCATGATTTCTCCTCAAGGAGTTTACAATCTAGTTAAAACTAAGGGCAGTTAGCAAATATAAACAAGTTTGTGGGACAGTTTGCAATAAATACTAAAAATATTTTACAGACAATAGGTGCTGCAAGAATATAAGGAAGATATCTGTCAATTGTGGAGGCTGGAGAAGACTTCATAGGGAAGGCAGAATTCAAGCAGGACTTTATTAAATAAGTAGAAAGGATTCACAAATCTGTTCTAGTTAGAGGGCATGTTGTGTCATTTGCATGACATATAGTTGAGACAATGAGTAAAAAAGTTTGACTAGAGCATTTGGTTGTGTGAAGGAAGTGAGGCAGATCAATGTAGAGATCAATGAGTTAGGATCTGAGTATGAAAACCTGGAGTTTGGAGTTTATTATGTCTTGGGCTCTTCTCTTTTGTCTATACTTTTGGTAATTTCAAATCCAGCCTTAATTTCTCCATAATGTCAACTGCTTGGTTGAAATCTCCACCTGCATGTTTGAGACATAACATATTCCAAACCAGTCTTCTACCTTTCTCAGCTAAAATCAGTTTTTCTTAACTAATCTAATTCTGTCTAGGATAATCATCTAGCTTAGCAACATGGACATCAACATCATGTATTTTAAAAGTACCTACTCTGTTTTAGGTACTGTGCTAGATATTGATGATAAGGGTTAGGGATAGAGATTCAATTTGTGATGTCATCAGAACAGGAAACTCCTGAAGGGGAAACTCCCTTTATTTCTGCAGGTTGTTATATCATCTGGCCCCTTTTTGTAAACTCTTGGAGTTTATAAAAAGTTGTCCAGAGCAGTGTGTTAAACTCAAATAGAAATGGAAACCACTAATCTATATCTAAGGAGCTCTGCAGGCCACTTAGTGACTTTGTTTCAGAATGTAATATTATTTTTTATTAAAATGTTATTTTCAAATTCCACTTTTACTTTGATTCTCATTGTACTCAGCAAATAAATATTTTTTAAAATTTAATTCTCATCACTTCTTGCTTAGACTATTTGAATAGAATCTGAATTTATTTTCTTTAATCCAGTCTTTCCTCCTAGTCTATCTTCCACACAACTTCCATATGGATATTCCTGAAGCTTAGGTTGGAACATGCCACATTCTGTTCTAAGAACTTCAGTGTTTCTTCGATCAAAAACAATCTCTTTTATTTTTTATTTAAATTAAAATCTCCTTCCAGATTGATTACATATTACTCTTTCTCATACTCCATATTCAGATAAAGTAGACTATTCAACTTCTTTCAGAAAGTAAATTTCACAAACTGTAAGCATGTTGTAAATATTCCATATTCCATGGATAGAATGCACTCCCTCTTGAATCAACCCAAGTACCACTTGTTAAGAAATATTTGACTTTCCTAAGCAAATGAAGGGTGTGACAGAGTAATCTTTAAAGAATCTTTATCGGTCAACAATATACAGGATGGCTAAATGAGTGTGGGAGAATGGTGAGAGAGACCAGAGTTAGAAATCAAGGTAAAAGATTAATGCAATAATCTAGTCTCAGAGTGATGTGAGGTTGGAGCAGTGTGGGGTGTAATGACTTGGAAGAATGTGCTAGAGACTATGAAGGAAAATTCAATTGACAGAAGTGGATGACTGATTGGATGTTGAAGAAGGAAAAATAATTCATACTTTCAAACATGGGTGAATGGAATGCTGTTGGTACCCTTGACAATTAAAAAAAATCTGCAGCTGGTTTGTTGGGGAAGCTTATTAATCAGATTTGAAATAGCTTTAAAGAATAGGATCATCAAGGTGAGCATTTTAAATTCAATTCAACTGAGACCAACAAATAACCTCTTGTTATTTATAAAAGGAAAGCATGGAATTAAATCAACAGGATTTAAACTATGTATAATATTAAGTATGATGTGTGGTAAATGTTGAGACATTAACAAATAATTACCATAATTCATCCTTCACATATTAAAATTAAACTTGAGTCACTGTATGATCTAAACTTGTCACTGTGCCTCTGTTTCCTCAACTGTAAATTTTTCTGAGACCCTTTCAGCCTAATGTTCCACATTTACTAATAACTAACAAAAGTGTAGAAATTTTTATCTACTAAGGGCCATCTCTGTGCCATCCATATGTTGCAGTATCAATAACCTTTGTCTGACATTCTACAGATTCCCACAGTTCATCCTTGCCATCTGCCCACTCTTGGTTACCTGGAGAGATTTCAGAATTCAGAAATGTAGAGTGTGTATATGGCAATATGGGGGAGGGGAGAGAGAATGTCCTTTTGCTTCTTCTTCCTAACATTTTATACATGTCCAGGTTAATGAAGCTGACTGGTCTTATAGTCCTTAAATGTCATTAGCTGGAGGTGATTCAGGGGGCAGATAGCTAATGGTGGAAAGCTGGGTTATTGACACCCTTTTCTTTGTATTGTACTTCCTGAGTACATTCTCATGCTGAAATGGTATTTCAT
Source organism: Sarcophilus harrisii (assembly GCF_902635505.1). Lineage (NCBI taxonomy): Eukaryota > Metazoa > Chordata > Mammalia > Dasyuromorphia > Dasyuridae > Sarcophilus > Sarcophilus harrisii. Next base: position 107,914,321 of record NC_045431.1, on the reverse strand, counting down.
AGTATATTGTCTATTATTCATATCCCCTCTTGCATTCCATACATGTAATACAGACTAGATGTGAGGATATCTCGCTTTAGGTATATATATTTTTAAAACATTCCATAACTTTCCGTTCATCTATGTTCTTTATTTTTGTACTCTTTGACCTTAAAGTGTTTGTTTTATAATATTTAAAGGTGAAAATGACCTTGGAGATGATCCATCTAACCTCCTATTTAGTAGCAAGAGAAAACAGACCCATGTTAGTTAAGTGAGCTGCCTAAAGTTACACAAATAGAAAGTAAAGGAGCCTGGTTTTGAACCCAAACCTTATACCTCAAAATCCACACTGCATTTCAATCAGTTGATGATTAAGTGATTATTTATATATGCTATTATTTGCACTTGTGTCCTAAGTGAAATAGGAGTCACTATTCTCAACTGTAAAATGAGGAAATTGGACCAACCGACCAGCTGAATTTTAAATTTCTTTGCAGTGGCAGTGATTCTATTTTGTTATTCACTATTCATCAAACACAGCTTAGTGGTACAGTGGATAGATCACTGGTCCTGAAGTCAGGAAGACCAGAATTCAAGTTTGGCCTCAGATACTTATTTGCTATGTGACCCTCAGCAAATCACTTTACCCTGATTGTCATCTGTAAAATGAGCTAGAGAAAGAAATGACAAACCACTCCAGTATCTTTGTCAAGAAAATCCCAAATGGGATCTTAAGAAGTTGAACTGAAATGAAAAATAATAACAATTTGTCTTACAAGAGAGTAAAAGATAATTATTTCATAAATGTAGGAACAAATGTAGAGCCAGGTTTAGGTTCAAAGAATCAAATTGAGAGATAAAAAATTGGAAAAGATATAAATAAGGAAAAATCATCTGAGAATGGCCTGAAGATTTTAGGGAATGTTCAGCTAAATATGAATCTCCATTGTCATTCGTGTGTAGTGTGTATGAGGGGGGCAGGAGGAGGGAAGGGGATTAAGTGATTTGCCCAGGGTCACACAGCTAGGAAAGTTTGTGTCTGAGACTGGATTTACACTCAAGTTCCTCTTGCTTCAGGGCTGGTGCTCTGTCCATTGCAACATCTAACTGAGCCTGTCATTCTTTTTGGAAATGACTTTGTTCTCTAAGGAGTAGATCAATAACATAACAGAGAAAAGTATTCTAATACAGTAAATAACTAATTAGTGTTATTGCCTATAGGCTAATTTCCCACCAAGACATTTACTTGAAATAAACCTGTACTTTCTTAAGTCTACCTTTTAACTAAAGGTAGCTTATGAGATAGTTAATTCATCATTGGTACAGCCAGATCCACAGGTTTGTGTGATCCCAATAAGAATTACTCATTAGTAATTAGTATATAACTTTATTACAGGAATGGTTGAAGTATATTCCCTATGACCTTTCACAAATAAATGTCTTTGAGGCATAGTTTTAGCCAGCAGAGGTCAGATTTTTTTCTTCATCTTCCAGGCATTTGCTATAATAATTTTTTTCCCAGTTGAATCATCTCTAGTCACTATACTTTATATGTGAGATATACTTAAAGTCAGTTTCTGAAAATCTGGATTTATGTACAGGACACATCAAAGGGTGCTTATTAATTGTAATGATAAGTCAGTGAAGAATTTCTTCATGCATTAAAGTATGAATGGTCTTCTTTAAAAGTATGACTTATCCAAAACTTTTAGGTATTTTTTAAATGCTTTCTCCTGTCATTTACTCTTTCTAGCGTGTGTTCTTGAATAATGTATATTATCTTTCAGGGTATAATACGTTCATAGATAAAATCCATTCGGACTCTATCTTTATATAGCCATGTGCTTGAGATTAAAGACTATTTACATTTAATTTATTCTTCAGAGGATAGAATCATGCACAAATTGTTGCTTTAAAAATATCTATATTTTTTAGATAGATAAAATAATGAATGATTTCTTCGAGTTCCTTAGTGATACAAAAAATTAATGTAGCTTGCAAAACTGTTTTTCTTGTATTAAAGTAGTAATTTTACATCACAGATATTGACAAATCAATTATGTCTTTAATCAGCCATCCAAGTTACTTATAACACTGTTCACTAATATTGGCCCCAATGGTACAACTTTTTATGCACTTCCACCAGATTAGAAGCAAGTCACTTTGAATACAGTCATTTTTTTTAAGCTTCTTCCCCATTAGGTTAAAATCCCTTTAATGAATTTCCCCCTATAAATATTCTCTAGACCAGCCATGTGGAGTCAACTCCATACTTTAAGGATAAAAAATCTTATTGAGTCACTCAATAAATAATTTAATCCCAACTTTGTGTGTCTTGTCCTCTAATTTATTATATTCACCTTTCACTTTTGTTTCAAGATTAACTTATAAAATATATTAATTAGAACCTTTACTGTTATAATTTGTGTTCTAAATCAAATAAACATAATTACACATACAATGATGAATATTTTACCATCAGATTTTAATTTGATTAAAATGATCAGACAGTTTATTAACTAAGAACACAAAATAAAATAGAAATATATGAAAATAAATGTTCTTTGGTAAAAACAGTGATTCTTTAGGTCAACAAGAAAGATCTATATAATCCAAAGTTATATTAACCTCCTGAAATATTCTAACAATAAAAATGTAAAGTTAAAAATATTCACAAATAGAGTCACTTGAGTAAAAGATATAAAAATTAAAGACATAGTTGAGGAAAATTGTTTTTTGTTATTTTATGTCATCCTCTCAACTCTGTTGTACCCAGGTTCAAACCATGGGTAATTTTAATAGTGCTTCACCTTATTTGACTCATTTTGCCCCTACTTTACTCTTACCTCCAATCTTGAAACTGGAAAACTGGGCAGTAAACTTCTAGATATTCATTTTATCCCCAAACTTACAGACAAAAGAAATAAATCGAATTGAGATAGTAAAATATTTAATTGGGACTGAAATATATGGTGAAATAAGGGATAATGGCATTGAGTTAAAGGACCACTAACATTCTTTGTAGTTCAAATTCTGTGATTTTATGATCACATGCATTCCTGATCAAACACAATCTTATCCCCCTTCCTCCTTGGGTAATTTGGGAAGTAAGTTCCTTCAAATTCACTACTCCGATAAGAAGGTCCCTTTTTAGCCTGAAGGTAATGAAATTTCACCCACATAGTGTGAGACCTTTGCTTGTATAATCAGCTGGCCTCTGCAGGTCACCTACAGCTTAATTGTCCACTTTCCTTGCTTTGTGGACCCTCAGGCACACTCCAGGACTCCTGCATTCCTAGACATCCCCTTTAGTAGTCTTAGTTGCCCCTCTGACCTCTTGACATGGTTCCCAATGTAACAGAACTCTGCCTTAAAATCCCATCCTACCCTTTCCTCAAGTCACTTTGCTTCCATTACTTTTTGAGCTATTGGCATATAGTCTCGTAGTCCTAGCAATTTCTCTTGTGAGTGATCACAGGGCTCAGTAATGGCAGAAAATGCAGTCCTATTTGAACCTGTTCTTATGCCACTCTTTAAAAACAAAACAAAACAACAAAAATTTCAGTCCCTTTAAGTTGTATTGAGCATGTATAGTGAATGCATAGTATATGACAGCTATATGAAAATTGTAAGTTATAAGCCAAGTACATATTTAAGTACTTAATTCATAGCATTACCTATCAAAGCTGCATATAGAATAATTATATAAGCTCCTCCTTCACTTTCCCCTGGTTATCACTCTATTGACAAAGAGTAGGGTGGGCTTATTTAGGTTTGATAGTCTGCAGGTCCATTTCTGGGTCAATGAATGACCTAAATGGAATAACTCTGCACTCTGTACGTACCCATTATTCCCTCGTGTCTGTCACAGCTGGAATATCCCAGAGGAGAAAGGTTGTCCCTGGATTCTGTTCTCTTCCCTATCCCACTTTAGGTTGTGAGGTAGTCAATGTTGAATTTTTCTTTTGCATACTTTTACACATTATCTCACCTAATATAATGTTTTGTTCTGTGGTTTTTTTTCACAAAAGGTACTCAATAAATACATTATTAAATTAGCTTATAAAGCATCTTCAGACTTAACAATTTGTAATCAAGTCTTTTTGTATCTCTCAAAACATCTAGAATAGTGTTGTGTACAAGGAAAGTGTCTAATCCATACTTGCTGATTCACATCTTCTAAGAATCTTAGATGAAAGTAAACTTGAGAAGATGAAATGCTTAGATGACCTATATTAAAATCCTGGTTCTTTCTCTTAATAATGGTGTGAACAAAAGGAAATCGTTTTACCTCAATTTCTTCATTTGTAAAATGAAAAGATTGAACTAGAACGCACTTGAAATGCCTTTGAGCTCTCAATGTATGATCCTATGAATCTTGAAGGTATGTAATGTATATGGGAGTTTTCCAAAACTTCTTGAACTATTCCAGAATCCTTTCCTTCCCTCCCTCCCTCTCTTCATGTATGTGTTTGTGTGTGTGTGTGTGTGCGCGTGCGCGTGCATGTATATATATATATATATATATATATATGTAGATATATTTCAGAAAATTTCATTTAGACAATGCTAGAATTATTTTTGTAATTATAGGATTTAAAAGCAATAAGGAAAAGAATCACATAGAATTGGAGTATTGGAAGAGAATCCTGTAGCTATCAAGTTCAACCTATATGTGAAAGAAATTCCTAATATACCATCCCTGAGAGATGGTTATCCCTCTGCCTTTTATGTGTTTCCACAAAGGGAATTCTATCATCTCTTGAAGCAGCATATTGTATACCTGACAGCTCTAATTGTTAATATTTTTTTTACCTGATATCAGCCCCAAATTTGCTTCTTTGCAAATTCTATCCATTGCTCTTAGTTCTGCCGTCCTCTGGGCCAAAGAAATCTAATCAAATCCTATATACATGACAGTTCTTCAGATATTTGAAAACACATATCTCATTCCCCTTGCTTCTTCTCTTTTCCATGCTACATACGCCCAGTTCTTTCAACCATTTGTCATATAACATGAACTCAAAGCTTTTCACCTTAAATTTAGATCTTAGTCTTATCTTTTCATTTGACAGGTGAAAAAACTAGAACTCTTAAATCACAACTTGTTAGACAGTTTTCTCCACTGACAGTGTTGAGTTTCCTGTTTTAAAAATAAATTAAGTATGGGTGAAATTAGTTTTACTCTTAAAGTTTTTGGATGCTTATGTCTGGGGAAAATATCCTAGCAATTTAAATGTAGAATGTCTCAAACATAAACCAGAATGTAAAGTGACAATAATCCAAGTTAAACAGCTTTTAGGTCTTTCCCTTTTGCAATCTGGCTTCATTTGCATCTTCACAGGCAAGATTGTGCTTTGCATTGAAAAGTGATGATGGTAATGATGTTATTTTTCGTGCTGGAATTAACACCATCTTCTGAATTTAATTTGGCATCAATTGTAATGACTTATTATTAAACAATGTTGAATTCTTGCCCATGAATTAAAGCTTACTGGCACATGGAGTTTGTAGTTAGGGAGTACAGAACATAGCTACTGGCAGAGATAACTATGTAAGAAGAATAGAAGTGCTTTTGGATATGTTTTGCAAAAAAAAAAAAAAAAGTAATTTAATACCACATCATTCATCCATCTACATGTATGCACAATCATGTTCATATTTACATGACTTGCAGAAATATAGAATGCCTATATGCAGTATTTTAAGTTGATTGAGTTAATAGAGATGTAGAAAATTTTGAATTTTTGTGGAGAAAGGCAGTAGAAAGGAGGCAAGGTGGAGAAATTAAGTGTTTGAGATGTAATAGAGGAAGGAAGGACTGAGGACTTTTAGCAAAAGAAATGCACTAAAATTTAAGAGTACTATCAATCTAGGGTTACCTCTTTGACTCTACTGCCCTTCTTCCATTTTTTTAATATTTACCACAAAATGGTTTAGTTGTCACCCTCATTTGAGTTCACATTTGAACTTGGTTTCCCTGATTTGAGATTCGACATTATATCCACTGCAACAGTTAACTTATTCTTACTCTCACTCACTTACACTCACTTACTCTCACTTTTTATTAAAACTTACCTATCCTTACTCTGAAGTATAATAGTACCCCCAAATGGTAAGGGGGTAGTTGTAGTGGGAATACTTGTAAAGGCTAATTTATATTTCAGATAGGGGATAATGAAAGTTGTATTTGAGAGATACAAAAGAGAATTTAAAGGAGAGCAGAAGTGGAAGGTGTTTGAAGAGGTAGAATTAACAGGACTTGATAATCCATTTTATATGAGAGATTGGAAAGAAGAAAAAGTCAAAGAAAATTCTACAGTTACAAGAAGAATAACAAGGTGAATGATGTTCCTATAAAGAGAAACCATGAAGTCAGGAGGATAACTTGAATTTCAAACCAAACTTGTAAGGCAATGATTAATTATAACTTGTATCCCTATTTTCCACATGAAGAAATTGGGACTGAATACAACTAAATACTTATTTGTAGTTATATAGCTGGGAAGCGTAAGAGGTGGGCATTTGAGCACAAGGTTTTCTGACTCCAGGTATGGGATTTTCTTTACTGATAAATATCACATGCTATACCATTGGAGATGTGAGTCTGAAGTTCAGAAGAGTAATACAGATTGTTTAACTATCTATAGAGAGATGATTTTAAAAAACAATTTGAGTTAAATTAGAGAGAAGAGGGCAAGGCCAAGGAATAAGAGAAGGAAGAGATAATGATGGTGATAGAATCAAAGACAATATTGAAGAATGACCTCTGTTTGAAACTAGAAAGAAGAGAAAAATTCAACAAAATAAAACAGAATGAAAAGAGAAAGGGAATAAGCATTTAGTAGAATAAATAGAATAAGCAATAAATAGACACTATGTTCCACGTATTGTTGAATATTTAGACACTTTTGCAAATATCTCCTTTGATCCTCACAATAGCCCTTTGAGGAAGGTACTATTAATTATTCCAATTTTATAGCCCAGGAAACTGAGGCAAATAGAAGGTAAGTTACTTGTTCAGGGCCACACAACTAGTAGGTGCTAAGACCAGTCTTTGTAGGTCTAGGCTTCTGTACTCTATTCATTGTGCTGTTAGCTGCCTCTAATATCTATCTGGTTGCTTTTCAATTTGGTGAAAATCATAAAAACCAAGGTGAAAAGCTGGAGGAGACTCTAGATGCCATGAAGGTAAATTTTCATGTTTCTTTTATGGCAATCATCAATTCTTGAAGTCCTTTTTTTGTGAACTTAATAGATTTTCCACCTACTCTCTGATATGTGAGAAGTCAAATATAGTACAATTAGATCTGTCTTGGGTGTCAGTCATTTTCATTCATGTGTGACTCTTTATGAACCCATTTAGAATTTCCTTGGAAAAGATGCTGGAGTGTTTTGCCATTTCCTTCACTATTTTACAGATGGGAAAATTGAGGCAAATGGGATTAAATGACTTTCCCAGAGTCTCCCAGCTAGTAAATATCTGAAGATGAATTTGAATTTAGGAAGATGTCTTCTGGACTCCAGGCTCTATGCACTGCTGATTTTTCAAACTATTTTACTATGCAAGACTTTAGGGAGAAACTTTGTAGCTCCTATTCCTATAGTGATACATTGTGTACATTTGCTTGTTACTCTTATAAATTTAGGATTTTTTAGAAAACACTTTCATATTGTGAACTGGATGATTATCAATAGACAACATTTTCAATATACAAAGTTATGTAAAGATAAACTATTCCTTCTACTATGTTCAGTTTTTAAAAGAAATAACACATACACACACACATGATTTAATGAGGTAACAAAATTGCCCTTTTGATTTGTGTTCCCTTTTGTACTTTTTCTATTTTTCTAGTAAGCATTTTATCTCTTAATGAATTGCAATGTCAACAGGCATCCACAAGAGTCTCCATTAATTTCCCAGTTTATCTCTTAAGGACTTCTTAGTTTCCCAACAAGTGGAGAGATAGCTTTGTTTCTCCAAATTTAAAAATGAAGAGGGAGGTGGCATATGTAAATTTTTTGCTTTAGGGAGCTTTAGCAGTTCTGGGGAGCTTTCTTTATTTGTCTCTTATTGGATTAACAGAATTAGACGACATAATCCCAGAATAATTAGTCTGATTAGACTAATTTTCTGGTTCCATCTGTAGCTAGGTTTGTCTAATCCTACTAATTTAGAGGTCACGGGATTATTATATTTAAATTCTATATATTTTTTTTCTTTGACAGCAACCAAAAAAATCTAAGAACCCATAAAATCTATATTAATGCTTTCTACATTCAGTATTTACTAAGTGGTAGTTTAGATGAGACATGGATCCTACCCTTATGGAATTTGTAATCTAGTAAATTGTGTTAATTTTTAAAAGGATAAGATTTCCTTTAGCAAGGAAAATAGTTGGATACTCAATATAAACCAGCAATTAAAAATTACACTAATTCCTTTTAATACACTTTCACAAGCAAATAAAAATTTAGCTGAATATTATTTTCTTAGATGAAGTGTGCACAAATAATTTCTATTCTTTGTATATTCAAAACATATCATCATTGAAATTGATAGGAGATTCTAAATCCAGAAGTTTTCTATAGACATAGGTCATTTAAATGAGTTTATAGTATTTCTATTCATATCAAATCCTATGCTTTCATCCTTCCAGAGAATTATAAAAGTTGGTAAATAACCTATTGAATGAATTAGGAGCCTTTGCTTACAAGTTGACATTGGCATCGTTAGTTAGGATATGGTTGCTTACTTCATCTCTTTACAAAAGGGATTGAGTGTCCTACCACAAAAAAGTCTAGTCATAAGGATAATTAAATTCCACTTTATCTCCCTGGGAGTCAAAGTTTGATAAACCAAGAAGTTACTGGATGAGCACTCAGTGAATTAAGATGTATTATACTTCTTGAAGGTCAAAAGATCTGATTTAAAATTGAATGTGACTTTAGGTAATTCACTTGGCATTGGACCTCAACTTCTTTATCTATAAAATGTAAAAGTTATATTAGAAACCTCTAAGATTTATTCTCGCTCTAGTATTTACAAAGGGGTGTGTATGTATGTGTATATACACACACATATATATTTATTCATTCATTCATTCATTTAGAGACAAGGATTATGGGGCTAATACAAAATTTCAGAGAAGTGGTTCAGGCTCTTCTATCCATTCCTCAGCATTTAAAAGAGAATTTTGTAGTAGCCATTACCTCACTAAAGAGCAAAGATAAAACCTAATGTAAAAATGTATATACACATGTATTATATGTGTGTGTATATGTGTGTGTGTGTGTGTATGTGTACATTGGAACTTATTAAGGATTTGTTAAGAGTTTGCCAGTTCATGCATGGATAACGTGAAAGAGTTTGAAAAGTGCTAGCTAGGGACCCCTTGAGTCCTTGAGTGTTTACAATTGAGAGACACATTTCTTTGGGTCTGTAGATTTCCTGTGTCCCCTGTCAGTTTTTGTCATGCTGATATAAGCAGTGGTATCCACTTGAGGATCATAGAAGGAGGTTTTGGCAGCCATACAATTTGAAGTTAAATTATGCATTCCTTTATAGAAGAAAAGTTCCATGTCTGTCATTATTTCTTGTCAATATTATTATTTAATTGATCTTGGAGGAAATTGGGGAATTCTAATTGGCAAGAGCACACATGGTTGAGCACATGGGCAGTCTTCTGTATTTGTGATCAGTCTTTTGAGTCATACAAATTTGGTAAACATTTAAGACCCTCAGCAGGGAGTTATCTGGTTGGGTGGAGGGGAAATGATAATAGGCAGGCTCTCACAATTAACCTGAGGATAACATACAATCAGTGACTTTGGGAGGTTTCCCATCCAGTTCAGATGCTAATAATTTTCCTGAGAATAAACTTAAAAGAAACAAGCAAAAAGAATGATTATAAATCATACAAAATATGCCAGTGTACAATCAGTAAATTAATGGGCTAGACCTAAAACTCAGTTATTTTTTTCTTAAAGTGCTGAATTTCTGAACTAGCTCTCTATATACAATTCTACATCCTAACATATTCACAACTGACACTATTTATTTTAAAACAAAGAAGATTTTAAAAACCTACTGCTGAATTAGTTTAATGGAATAGAGTTGACTTTCAACAAAGATTTCCAAATTATATTTTTCACAATTTCATTTATGAAAAGAGAAAAGAGAAACAACTACTATTACTACTATATTGCTTTAAAGTTTGCAAAGCTCTTTACCTATATTGTCTTTTTTTAAAATTAGACTTGTTTTGTTTCTAATCTTTTTAAAAGAAATTACTTTCTCCTATTAGTTATTTTTGTTGTTTGTTTTAAGGTTGCTTTAGGGTAAGCATATTCTCATAGCTTAGCTTTCTTTCACCCTGAAATATTCTGCTCTCCCAATTTGTCAGCTTTCTCCTTAGTTTTGGAGATTTTATCATGTTTTCTTTCTTTTGTCAAATTATCTAATTCTTCCTTTCTTTTTTTTATCTCAGAAAAGTTCTAGAACTCCTCCTTTTTCTTAAGCTTCTTTTGTTAGTTTTTCATTTTTTGCACATTTTTTCTATTAAAGAATTTCTTTCCCACATTTTTATCTGTTTTCTTCCTGTTCTGTCTATGCTAAACTTCTTTGATTCATGGATTTGATACTTATTTTTTATTTAGTTTCTGTGTTCCTCATGAAATTAAAGCATCTGAAGTACCTATTTTGAGTTCTCTCTTCTAAGCAAAGATTTCTGTGCTTTTTAGATTTTGTTTTCTGCAAACTTTATTTCTGTTATATCTCATTTTTAAAAGGATCTATTCTTATCAGAGATAGACTACAAGTATTGCTTCGTGGTAGAAATTTTCATGTGTTCCTGATTTTGTAGTCCATTTCTACTCCTTTCTATTGCCATGATCATATTCTTTCTCATTTACCATGAAATACTAATGAAGTGAGGCCCTCCAATACTTCTAGATGTTAGTTACTCCCAGGACCTCTCATTCCACTTCTCTTGAAATATGATTCTGTTTCAGTAGACAAACACTTTCTTAGAAGTAGTGGTCCCTATTCAACAAACCCCTGGAGATTATACCCATTTTGATGTCTATATCTCCATGTGTGTGTGTATGTGTATATACATGTGTATATACATACACATACACACATTTAAATAGATATCTATATGTAAATATTCCTATTTCCCATTATATGCAGAGAGAGAATCTATCTCTCTTTCCAATGAAAGTATTCCTTTGTAGAATCCCCTTCCAGAATAGAATAAGTATTTCCTTCCTTCTCCTTTTTCAGTCCCTGCCTTTTATACCTTTGTACCATTGCCCATCTTTCTAAAAGACAGCAGAAAATTATTTTCTCTGTATTGCTTACCATTGAATAAGGTATATCACACATTCCCTCTAAATTCTCTCTTTCTTTTAATGCACTGTCCCATTCTACACATTATTCCCACAAAAATCTTGATTCACTGGTAAATAGGATGTTTTGAAGTTTAGTGGATTAGGCCTGATTCTCTACTATTACATTTATTTAAGTTCCATTTTTCTTTGTCTCCTCCTTTTCTTCCTTTTCCTTTTCTTCTTTTTCTTTTTTCCTCTTTTTTTCTTTCTCTTCCCTCTCCTCTTCCTTTAGAGTTATATGTTCACATCATAGAACTATATTATATATATATATATATATATATATATATATATATACACACACACACACACACACACACACACACACACACACACACACACATTTCTATATGTATGTATGTGTGTGTGTATATATAACTAACATAAGGATAATCTAAAAAAGGGGTTGCTTCATATATTCTACTTGGCCTTGAAAGTATGCATACAATAATGAGAAGGTCAGTGCTGCATCATATCCTCAACAGTGAACCTCCAATTCTGACCAGTAATGATGTTTCCATACTTTCTGAATAGGAGCTTTCTGAATTCTCACTAATGAAACCATAGCCTCTGCCACCAAAGACTAGACTTTTAGTCTTATCTCACAATGGACTGTGCTAGATTAATAAAATAATGAGGCAGCTATGTTATATTGTATATAGAGCACCAAATTTGATATCAAGACAGAAGTGTAATTTTTTTGATCAGATACTTAATGATGACTATGGGTATGTCATTTAACTTCTATCAGTCTTGCTTTCAATATCTGTAGAATGGGAATACTAATAATTCCTACCTCACAGGGTTAATGTAAGGACCAAATTAAATGAGATAAAACAGGTAAAGTGATTTTCAAAACTGAAAACACTACATGCATGTTATTGTATTTATTATAACAACATTATTAAAAGCAATCCACGACTTCCACTGTCTTGATCTGGCACTGATATTTTTTTTAGAAATAGTCATATTGTTTGATCAATTGATAAGTATTTCTTAGGACCTTTTGCCTATTTACCTAGTTGGATCTGTAGGATGAGCAGAAAGGAAAGAAGAGTGTATACTTTTTCTCTTGTTTAACCTTAAACAGGTACTTGCTTGACTTCTTATGTGTCTTCAGTAATTTACATCCCAAATTACTATTTATTTTTTGAATGGACAATCAATAAGTCAGCTACTATACTGAGACATTTGAGGGCTTTTTTGTTTGAATTTATTTGGAGTCCAGTGGAGAAAAACAAAACAATGCTTTGACTGAGATATTCTCTAACAGAATTCTGAGGTCCCAGGCCATAATAATTTCATGGGGAATAGTTAGTTAATAGCAGTTGCCAGATGCATAACTCTTTAAAGTCAACATTGTTTATTTTATTACAATATCACTTGCCTATGCAGAATATTTTAAATTGTTTTCTTTTTTGTGTTTGTGTCTGCTGTATGTAATTAGTTACTTTATCCTTTTTTTAAAAACCTTTTCCAAGTTTGTGTTTAAAAATTGGAACACATATTTTGATTCATATTTGCTTATGGGTCAAGACAATCGTGCCTTCTCTAAAATGCATACTAATCCTGTTGAGTTTGAGCCTTATTAATTTTTTACATGATGGTGATTCATTGTTTGTGTTTCTTGAGTTCTTAATCTTTCTTTTAAGTATGACAACCACTGCCAAGCTAGAATTTTTAAATAAAGCCAAAACTATCTAAGGATTAAAAAAAATCCCTTATTCTTAGTGTTCTTATAACTAAAAAATCAAAAGAGAATATTTACAAAACACCTGGTACTTAATAGATGGATAATATATGTTTATTCTCTTACTCTTTTCTATTCCCTAAAAGTTTGAGTGATTTTTGAGAAGAAACATGAAATAAGGGATTTGGATCTAGGAGATATCTGAATTCAAGAACCACTTTGAACATTTATGAGTTACATGACACTGAATAAGTCATTTGATCTCTTTAAGCCTAAGTTCCCTCATCTTTAAGGAAGATGTCTATAATAACTAACATTTACATAGTGCTTACTATGTGTCAGGCACTATGCTAAGTTCTTTACAATTTTTATCTTATTTGATCCTCACAATAACCTAAGAAGGAAAGAAGTTCTATTATTTTTCTCATTTTACAGATGAAGAAATTGAAGCAAGCAGGCTTAAATGACTTACTCAAATTCACACAGGTAGTAAGTATCTAAGGCTGAATTTGAACTCAGGTTTTTCTGCCTTCAGTTCTAGCTGTCTAGCTAACATTTCCTCACAAGTTTGTTTTGAGGACATAATGCTATATTAAAGTTTAGCTATTACTTAAGCATACAAAATAAACAAATTGGGATGCAATCATCAATTATTCACCAAAGATGAGAAAGCCATCAGTCTGCTATGATGCAGCATGTTATGCTGTTCCTGATAATTATCATCAGGTTCTGGATACAAGATGGAAGCACATCTGTTTTAGACTTGGCAATTGCATGAATTTATTTTACTTGCTGATATTTATTTGCTACAAGTTTCCTCCACCCTTTCATCTAGTTAATTGAAGGGAAGAACTGGGGGAGGGGACTTCTGAAAGGATGATGACATTACAAAGTGCAATATTTTCTTTAAAAACACAGAACAGAAGGATTAGAAGGAAACACAGATAAGCAACATAGTTTTGAAAGTAATATGCAAAATTTATTACCTACTTTAAAACAATCAAATGATATGAAATAGAGATTCATACTTTCATACAAGATCTTTTTTATCAAGATCCTTACTATAAGTTAAAATGCTTTTTTTTGCTATTTGTTAAAATTATATATTTGCATGTACATATATAATATACATGTATATTATATATGTACATTCATATGAAGGATATTGCACTCACTGAATCACCATAGGCAAGTCATTTAACTTCTCTGAACTTCATGCACCTTTTTAAAATATAGCTATTAATTTATTAGAAACTAGGTAATGCAGTAGATAATTGTGTCAGGCCTGGAATCAGGGAGACTTAGTTTCCTGAGTTCAAATCTAACCTCAAACATATTATCTATTTGACCCTGGGTAAGTAACTTAACTCTGTTTGCCTAAGTTTCCTTATTTGTAAAATGAGCTGGAGAAGGAAATGGAAAATTATTCTAATAACTCTGTCAAGATGTTACGGGGTCATGAAGAGTTAAATGTGACTAAAAAAACCAACTAATTTATAGATTGAGTTATAAAGATTTGTCCTGAGTCAGTGGGAAAAGTTCCCATACCACAAAACTGAATTTTGAAGTGTACCCAATCAAGACTTTTTCTTTTTCCTGTTCTAGATAATCATTTGAATATTAATGAAATATTTGGGGAAGAGAAGGGAATGGTAATGAGAATAGAAGGGAATAGAGAGTGATGGTGTGTGGTGTAATTTGTTCTGCCTTTGGAATCCTATATATGGTTCACAGCTCTTGTCTCTCTAGGGATAGTTCTGATGGCTATATTACTTTCAAATTACTAAAATATAAACATTATTAAAATGAACTTAGTTTCCATTTTTAAAATAAAATTATAATTTATATAGTATTCTAAGAACTTTTATATGAAACCCTTTTCCCTGAACAACCATTAGTCATTTGACTCATATCCTTATGAAAAGGAATCCTAGGCTGTCTACAGAGAAGGCACCCATTTTAAAGTTCTTCTACTCCATTTTCCATGCTGCTATACCTGGATGGTTTCTGTTGGATTTCAACAAATTTTCATCTCAGAAAAACTCGCCAAATCCCACTTTTTCATGTTTTTTTCTATAGCACTCTATAGTAGGTAGCTTGGGATTTAATCTTTCATCTGTCTTGTTCCTTTCTTGCTTTGTCATTCAAAACAGAGAAAGAATTGTTGATCATTTATTTCAGCTGTGTCTGACTCTTCATGACTGCATTTGGGTTTTCTTAGAAAAAATACTAGAATGGTTTGCCATTTCTTTCTCCAGCTCATTTTACAAATGAGGAATCAAAGCAAACAGGGTTAAATGACTTGCCCAGGATCACCTAACTAGTAAGTACCTGAGACCAAATTTGAACTCATGAAGATGAGTACTTTTGGCTCTGTGTCTGGCTCTAATCATTATGCCATCTAGCTGCCCTGTAGAGAGCTCTACAGAAACCTGAAAAACCTTGACACAGATTTCCCTTTTACCAGATGCAGTCTTATTCTTCTCTGAAGACACTCACACATTATTGTTCGTGTTGCCAATTTTAGTTGAAATGGGGACATTCAGTGTTGGGGGCCTGTGTCAATAGAAGTCTTTCTAAGTCACATGTAATGCTAATTATTCATCAGTGTTTTGAATTGTGATGTCACAGATTTACAAAGCTACAACATTAAAACAAAGACCTTTTACAAAAAAGCAAAGTAAAATTAATTTTATCAAAATTAGTTTTTAGTTCCTCTTAGGGGCATAGAAAGGTGGTATTAAAAGCATGCCTTCATTTTTTAAAAAATGAAAACTAAGATTTAATTTAAACTTTGGTAAAGAACTTGAGTTTTCAAATTTAAAGAATATTAATTGAACATTTAATTATAAATTTCAAATTCATAGAGAAGATTTTAAGCCAGTCACAGGAAGAAATAGCAAAACTATCCATTTCTTGGACCTCAACCTTTCCCTCTCTGAATTAGATAAATCTAACCCCAAAATAAACAAGAAAAAAACTAGGAAGGCTAATAGAATCCTAGAAAACCTAGCTAGGATAGACCTGGAGAAAACTGAATAGAGATAGAAAGAAATATACCTTTTTCTGGGCAGTACAAGACACTTACACAAAAACTGACCATGTATTAGGGAATTAAAAGCTTCACAATCAAATGCAAAAAAGCAGAAATAATAAATGCTTCCTTTTCAGACCACAATGCCATAAAAATCATATTCAATAAAGGGGCATGGATAGACTAAAAACCAATTGGAAATTAAATAATCCAATTCTAAATAATGAGTGAGTCAAACAACAAATCACAGAAACAATCCATAATTTCATCCACAAAAATGACAGTAATAAGACAACATACCAAAACCTATGAGATACAGCTAAAGCTTTTTTTAGGGAAAATTTTATACTTCTAAATAGTTACATAAATAAAATAGAGAACGAAGAGATCAATGGATTGGATATGTAACTACAAAAGCTAGAAAAGGAAGAAATAAAAAACTCAATTAAACACCAAATTAGAACCTCAAAGAAAAGATTAATAAAATTCAAACTAAGAAAACTATTGAACTAACAAATAAAACTTAGTTGGTTTTATGAAAAAAAAAAATCTTTGGCTAATTTTATTAGAAAAAGGAAAGAAAAAAAAAAAAAAACAAATCACCAGCATCAAAAATGAAAAGGGCAAACTTACCACCAATGAAAAAGAAGTTAAAGCAATAAGTAGGACCTATTTTGTCCAACTGCATGACAGCAAATCTGACAATCTAATCTAAATGAAAGAATGGTTACAAAACTATAAATTGCCCAGATTAACAGAAGAGGAAATAAATTAAGTAGTCCCATTTTAGAAAAAGAAATTGAACAAGCCATTAATTAATTACCTAAGTAAAAATCTCCAGGCCAGATGGATTCACAAGTGAATTCTACCAAACATATAAAGAAGAATTAATTCCAATACTGTAAAAATATTTGGAAAAGGGGGCAGAGCCAAGATGGAGGAGAGGACACATACTTCTTTTTGAGCTCTTCTACTACCCTCACCTCCATTGTGAAATTCAGCCTCTGGATTGGCAGAATCCACAAATATTGAGAGTGCAGAAATTACTAGCAAAAGATAATTTTGAAGATCACCAGAAAAGGTCTGTTTTGATTGGATCCAAGCATGGGAGGAGGCCAGGCAAATGCAGGGAGGCAGAACATGGAGGCCAGTGTATGCTGAGCAGACTGGGGGCAAGGTGGTCTTTATGGGGCAGAGAATTTATGGGGAGAACTCTAGCACAGTGTTGGCTACTCTGCCCTGATTGCAAGCCAGTAGATCAGTAGAGAAACATCCAACACAAATGCAAAAGGTAAAGAGTGTACCCCAAAGCAACAGAGTCTCATGGGACCTGGCTACACCCACCCAGCACCCGGAGTGACTCATTGTGATCCTATTGCAGCCAATGTCACTTCCTGGTGTGTAGAAGCTTGGAACCTCCTTGCCCCTAAAGCCAAAGTGAGCTCTAACTATAGACAGCTTCTATAGTGAAAGAGAAGAACAGATTTCAAACCCTGAGGAGACTAAACCAGTTTGTCTACGTAGGATAAAGCCCCAAAGGCTGATATAACTTGTTCCCCACCACACAAGGCTCTCTTAGAAGAAATTAAAAAGGATCTTAAAAGAGAGCTAGAAGAAAAATGGAGTAAGGAGAGGAAGAGGGTTTGGAAAAGTCATATAACTCATTAAAAGAAAGATTTGATAAAGTGGAAAAAGAAAACAACTCTCTGAAATGTGAAATGGAAAAGGTAAAGAACTCCCAGGAAAACAGAATTTGTGAATTGGAAAAAGAAAATAACTCCTTAAAAATTTTTGTGAAATGGAAAAAAATTCCATAGAACAAAACAACTTATTTAAAAACACAATTGGACAAATACAAAAAGTAGTAAAAAAAAAAATTAAAAAAAAGTAAATGAAGAAAATAATTCATTAAACTTCAGAAGTGAACAAATAGAAATGAATGGTTTGAGGAGACATCAAGTATCAGTCAAGCAAAACCAAAAAAAAAAAAAAATGAAAAAATAGATCTAGGAGAGATAATCTAAGGACTATTGGACTTCCTGAAAATCATAATGAAAAAAAGAACCTAGACACTATTTTTCATGAAATCATCAAAGAGAACTGCCCAGATGTTATAGGATCAGGAGGTAAAATAGCCACTGAAAGGATTTGTCAAACACATCCAGAAAGAGACCCCAAAATTAAAACTCCAAAAAATATTGTAACTAAATTTCAGAACTATCAGACCAAGGAAAAAATATTACAAGCCGCTAGGAAAAAAAAAAAAGAAAAGAAAAAGAAAAATAATTCAAATATCAAGGAGCTACAATAAGGATTACTCAGGATCTAGCAGCTTCCACATTAAAGGATCAAAGGGTGTGGAATCTGATATTCCAAAAGGCAAATGAACTTGGAATACAGCCAAGAATAAACTACCCAGCTAAACTGAGCATTTTCTTCCACGGAAGAAGATGGGTACTCAATGAAACAGATGAATTCCATTTATTTCTGATGCAAAAACTAGAGCTAATCAAACAAACAAACAAAAAAAATGACCTCCAATATAGGACTCAAGAAAAGCATAAAAAGGTAAAAAGAACTTTTGAGAACTGTATTTCTGTTATGAGCATACATAGAGAGTACATATTTAATTTGATTTTACTGTTATAATATAAAAAAGGAAATAGAGGTAGAAAGGTGACTATACCAGAAAAAGTGAAAAGCAAGGTAAAAAGAGGGAAATTACATTTCAGGAAGAGAAAAAAGAAACCTATTGTATCTAAGGAAAGAAGGGAGGGGGATGAACATTGTGTGACTCTTACTCTCATCAGATTTGGCTCAAGGAGAAAATATTGGACATATTTTGTTTACAGAGAAATTTCTCTCACCTCATTAAAAAGTGGGATGGGTAAAGTGAAAAGGGAAGAGGTAGGATAAAGAGAAGGGAATACAGAAATAGTAGGGAAAAGGTATAAGAAAAGGAGAGGGACTCTAAGGGGGAGGGATTCTGAAGGGGGAGAGCTACTTGAGGCAAGTGGTGCCCCAAGTTAAATACTGGTAAGGGAGATAAGGGTGAAAGGAAAGAGAACAGTATAATCTGGGGATAATACAATAGCAGGATTTTTTTCAGAATTAATAGTTTTAACTGTAAATGTGAATGGGGTAAGCTCTCCCATAAGGCAGAGGTGGATAGCAGACTGGAATAAAAGCCAGAATCCTACAATATGTTGTTTACAGTAAACACATTTAAAGAAGGTGATGCTGGAGCAGAATCTATTATGCTTCAGATGAAGTAAATAAAGCATGGGTAGCCATCCTGATCTCAGATCAAGCAAAAGCAAAACAATTGATCTAATTAAAAGAAATAAGGAAGGAAACTATATCTTGCTAAAGGGTACCATAGATAATGAAGCAATATCAACACTAAACATATATGCAACAAGTATTATAGCATCTAAATTCCTAAAGGAGAAGTTAAGAGAGCTGCAAGAAGAAATAAAAAGCAAAACTATAATAATGGGAGATCTCAACCTTGCACTCTCAGAACTAGATAAATCACACCACAAAATAAATAAGAAAGAAGTTAAAGAGGTAAACAGAATACTGGAAAAGTTAGGTATGATAGATCTTTGGAGAAAACTGAATGGAGACAGAAAGGAGTATACTTTCTTCTTGGCAGTTTATGGAACCTATACAAAAATGACCATATATTAAGACATAAAGACCTCAAAATCAAATGCAAAAGGCAGAAATAGTAAATGCCTTCTTTTCAGATCACAATGCAATAAAAACCACATTCAATAAAAAGCCAGGGGAAAATAGACCAAAAAGTAATTGGAAATTAAATAATCTCATCCTAAAGAATGAATGAGTGAAACAGCAAATCATAGACACAATTAATATTTTCATTCAAGAGAATGACAATAATGAGACAACATACCAAAATATGTGGGATGCAGCCAAAGAAGTAATAAGGGGAAATTTTATATCTCTAAGGCTTTCTTGCATAAAATAGAGAAAGCGAAGATCAATGAATTGGACTTGCAACTAAAAAGGCTAGAAAAAGGAGCAAATTAAAAACTGCCAATGAAATACTAAACTTGAAATTCTAAAAATTAAAAGAAAGATTAATAAAATTGAAAGTGAAAAAAAACTATTGAATTAATAAGTATAGCTAAGAGTTTGCTCTATGAAAAAACTAACAATATAGATAAATCTTTGGTAAATTTGATTAGAAAAAGGAACAAGGAAAATCAAATTTATTCTTAAAAATGAAAAGGGAGAACTTTCCACCAATGAAGAGGAAATTAGAGCAATAATTAGGAGTTACTTTGTCCAACTTTATGCCAATAAATTCAATAACCTAAGTGAAATGGATGAACACTTACAAAAATATAAGTTGTCCACATTAACAGAAGAGGAAATAAATTGCTTAAATAATACCATTTTAGAAAAAGAAATAGAACAAGCTATTAATCAACTCTCTAAAAAAAAAATCCCCAGGACCAGATGGATTTACATTGAATACTATCAAACATTTACAGAACAATTAACCCCAATACTATATAAATTATTTGAAAAAAATAGAGAATGAAGGAGTCCTACCAAATTCCTTTTATGACATGGTACTGATGCCAAAACCAGGTAGGTTGAAAACAGAGAAAGAAAATTATAGACCAATCTCCCTAATGAATATTGATGTAAAAGTCTTAAATAAAATATTTGCAAAGAGATTACAGAAAACCATCCCCAGCATAATACACTATGACCAAGTAGGATTTATACCAGAAATGCAGGGCTGGTTCAATATTAGGAAAACTATTAGCATTTCTAGTATTAGCATAATTGACTATGTCAATAACCAAATTAATAAAAACCATATGTTCATCTTAATAGATGCAGAAAAATCATTTGATAAAATCCAACATCCATTCCTGTTAAAAACACTTGAGAGTATAGGAATAAATTGACTTTTCCTTAAAATAGTCAGTAGCATCTATTTAAAACCATTAGTAAGCATCATATGTAACAGGGATAAATTGGAACCATTCCCAGTAAGATCAGGAGTGAAACAAGGTTGCCCACTATCATCATTACTATTCAGTACTGTATTAGAAATCCTAGCTTTGGCAATAAGAGATGAAAAAGATATTAAAGGAATTAGAGTAGGTAATGAGGAAGCCAAATTATCATTCTTTGCAGATGATATGATGGTATATTTTGAGAACCCCAGAGAATCTACTAAAAACCTATTAGAAATAATCTACAACTTTAACAAAATTGCAGGATACAAAATAAATCCACTTAAATCATCAACATTCTTATACATCACTAACAAAATTCAATAGCAAGAGATACAAAGAGAAACTCCATTTAAAATAATTATCAATAGTATAAAATATTTGGGAATCTATCTGCCAAGGAAAAGTCAGGAACTATATGAGCAAAACTACAAAACACTTTCCCCACAAATAAAGACAGATCTAAACAATTGGAAAAATATTAAGTGCTCTTGGATTGGTCTAGTGAATATAATAAAGATGACAATACTACCTAAACTAATCTATTTATTTAGTGCTATACCAAATGCTCATGAAATTATCTTATTCATCTACAAAAAAGTAACAAAATTCATCTGGAAGAAGAAAAGGTCAAGAATATCAAGGGAACTAATGAAAAAAATCAAATGAAGTGCCCCAGCTGTACCAGATCTAAAACTATATTATAAAGCAGCAGTCATTTGGTAAAGGTTAAGAAATAGATTAGTTGATCAGTGGAATAGGTTAGGTTCACAGGACAAAATAGTCAATAACTATAGCAATCTAGTGTTTGACACACCCAAAGACCCCAGCTTTGGGGGTCTTTATTCTAAAAATCATCTAAAAATTCATTATTTGACAAAAACGGCTGTGAAAATTGGAAATTAGTATGGCAGAAACTAGGCACTGATCCACACTTAACACCATATACCAAGATAAGGTCAAAATTGGCTCATGATCTAATCATAAAGAATGAGATAATAAATAAATTAGAAGAATATAGGATAGTTTACCTCTCAGACCTGTGGAGGAGGAAGGAATTTGTGACCAAAAAAGAACTAGAGATTCATTATGATCGCAAAATAGATAATTTTGATTATATTAAGTTAAAAAGTTTTTGTACAAACTAAACTAATACAGGCAGTCTTAGAAGGGAAGCAATAAACTGGGAAAACATTTTTACATTCAAAGGTTCTGACAAAGGCCTCATTTCCAAAATGTTATGATTCTTACAAGATGTTAAGTCACTGGAATTGACAGGCACTCCAGGAGATTCACAAGTCAGAAGGACAAGCCCACTAAAGGAAGAGCCCACTAGAGGAGGCAAGACAGATTCATTTCTTATTCTACCTTTGTGCTGGCTGGAGGATTTGGATTCACAGGGAACTAGAGGCTGAAGCTGGAAAAGACAAAGGACTAGCGGCAAGAGCTCTCGGAACCAAGGAGAAAGATAGATCTCCAAGAAAACTAACTGAACTATTTGGAAGGAGACAATAAAGGATCTAAACTTTTAACAGCTGGCTGCATTTGAGGTGATTTGAATTGAAGGAAGACTGCTTCTAGAAGCCTCCCAAGAAATCTGCTCCCAGAGAATATTATACTTTAGAGAAAAACATTACACCAAAATATATAGAGAATTGACTCAAATTTATGAGAAATCAAGCCATTCTCCAATTGATAAATGGTCAAAGGATATGAACAATTTTCAGATGAAGAAATTGAAACTATTTGTAGCCACATGAAAAGGTGCTCCAAATCACTTATTGATTGGAGAAATACAAATCAAGACAACTTTGAGATATCACTACACACCTGTCAGATTGGCTAAGATGACAGGAAAAGTTAATGACAAATGTTGGAGGGGATGTGGGAAAACTGGGACACTGATACATTGTTGGTGGAACTGTGAATGGATCCAACCATTCTGGAGAGCAGTTTGAAACTATGCTCAAAAAGTTATCAAACTGTGCATACCCTTTGATCCAGCAATGTTTCTATTGGGATTATATCCCAAAGAGATATTAAAAGAGGGAAAGGAATGCACATTGCAAAAATGTTTGTAGTAGCCCTTTTCATAATGTCAAGAAACTGGAAACTGAGTGGATTCCCATCAATTGGAGAATGGCTGAATTAATTGTGGTATATGAATGTTATGGAATATTATTGTTCTGTAAGAAATGACCAGCAGGATGATTTCAGAGAGGCTTGGAGAGAGAAATGAGCAGAATCAGGAGCGAAATGAACAGAACTATACACTTCAACAACAATACTACATGATGATCAATTCTGATGGACATGGCTCTCTTCAACAATGAGGTGAACCAAATCAGTTCCAGTTGTTCAATAAACCAGCTATACCCAGTGAAAGAACTTTGGGAAATGAGTTTGGACCACAATGTAGCATTTCCATTCCTTCTGTTTTTGTCCGTGCATTTTTGTTTTCCTTCTCAGGTTATTTTTACCTTATTTCTAAATCTGATTTTTCTTGTGCAGCAAGATAAGTGTATAAATATGTATACATATATTGTATTTAACATATATTTTAATATATTTAACATGTATTGGTCTACCTGCCATCTAGGGGAGGAAGTAGGGGGAAGGAGGGGAAAAGTTGGAACGGAAGGTTTTGCAAGGGTCAATGCTAAAAAATTATCCATATGTCTTGTAAATAAAAAGCTATAATATATATATATAATATATAGATAATATAATATATAATATATACATATATATGTTATATTAAAGATATATAATATATATTAAAGATATATTATATATATATATATATATATATATTATATATCTTATTAGAAACCAGAGGGAAATTACTATGGGCTCAAAGCTGTAAAGAAGAAATCTGATCTCTGAGGTAGGTAGATTGAAAGGTCCCATTTTAATGGAAAAGCAGAGATTGCAGGGAGATTCTTCAGCTCTTAGAAAGCAGAGGCCCTTGATTCTAATGATCTACCTAGTTACTACCCAGCATACACTGAGTTAGCCTGGCAAAACTTAACAGAGAATATAAGATCTTGAAGGATGGGAAATAGTAGAATTGTCAGCTTTGTGAAGTCTGTTGAGTCCTGGATTAAAAAACAATAGGACTAGACTCAAATCCCAGCTATTCTAATTACTTTTTACTGATTCTTGTTATAACTTCTCTAAGCTTCAGTTGCTTTATCTATAAAGTAATGATAATAGCACATACATTACCTGTAACACAGGAATAGTCTGATGAAGGTATTCCATTCATATATTGACATGATCTGAATATATGTTAATAAGTAGGGAGGGCAAGATTCTAGGGAAGGAGAATTTGGTTTTCAATTTCTACATAAGCAATGGAGATCTGCAACCAACTAATAGAAAATTTTAGACAAAATATATCTTTAAGAAAAACAAACGAGTACTCGTTTGTTTTTCTTAAAGATATATTTATATCTATATCTATATATGTAAACTAGGTTGGTGAAAAACCACTATATCCTGACACTCTGCTACTTTTTCCCATCTATGACTATCAGCAGATTAAAATTTGAAATTATTTGATTCTTTCTACCATTGACTCTGAAAAGAAGTAATTTTTTTCATCCCTAAATAATTTCTGTTGAAAGAGTCAGCTCTCTGACCGTCACTCATCACAGCTATACCCATGCAGCTGTCTAAAATGTCTCTTCAGTATCACTTGAGAAAAAGAAATTTGAATTATCTCTTGCAGACTTCTAGTCTGTGGAAAAAAATAGTGTGTAAATGAATGGACAGGTCAATGAAAGACCACCAAGCCATTGTGTATACAAGTTCTCAATGCAGGAAATAGCACATATCTTTGTCTGTGTTCACCATCTTTTCTATCTCATAAAAACCTCTCGATTGCCTGAAAACTCAGTTCCAGTACCACCATATCACTTCTTAGAAAAATCTTATCTTTATCCAAGTTGTCACTATTTTCCTTCGTTAGAAATTACTTTGTGTGCATATATACCCACACATATAAATATATACTCATACATACACACACACACACACATATATACAGACAGATCTCACTTTATATAAGTTGACCTTTCCACAGACTTCTATGAATTGTCATGTAATGCTAATTTGCCCCTAGGCACCCACTTCCCTTAGCCTGTATAAGAAAGGCATATACAAAATAATACCCTTTACACAAGTTATAAAATGTACATGTGGAAATATTAAATACTGTGCCATGATAATAAACAGAATTCTGAAATTAAAGGTGAAGTTAATGATAAAGTATGTACAATACTGTATAATAAAGTTAACCTTTATACAATAAAGGCATACAAATATGTTGCCCCTTCTCCACCCACTGCATTTAACCTTTATCACTGGCAGTTGGTTGTGTAACCTTTTTTATGAAGTTATTGAAAGATGTTTGGATATTGGCTTTCTTCCCCCCCCCCCATATGTTTGAGGAAAGCAAGCAATATAATCTTTAGGAGTTCTTTACATCAAGTCAAATTTATGTAATGCAAATTTACATAAAGGAAGAACTGTCTGATCTAAATATTCATATATCCATTTACATATATGCACATATATATATCCTTCCCCGTACACTATAAGCTCCTTGAAGCCCCAAATACCATCTCACCTTCTACAGGAAGCCTTTTCCAATAAGGGAAAATTAACTGTAGCATTCCCTCTGCTAAGTATTTCTTATTTATCTTATATATAAGCTTGCTTTGTATTTATTTATCTGCATGTTATCTCCCCTAAGATTGGAAGCTCCTGGAAGGGAGAAATTATTTTTGCCTCTTTTTGTATCTCCAGTACTTCTCCTGGTGTTTGCACATAGACAATGCTTAATAAGTGTTTAGTTACTAATGGAAGGAAGGAAAGAACTAATTTGGTTTTGGCTTTGAACTCCATGACCTACATATTCTTTTTTTTTAAATTTAATTTAATTTAATTTTTTTTTAATTTAATAGCCTTTTATTTACAGGTTATATGTATGGGTAACTTTACAGCATTAACAATTGCCAAACCTCTTGTTCCAATTTTTCACCTCTTACCCCCCACCCCCTCCCCCAGATGGCAGTAGATGTGTATCTAATTTATATTTTAATATATTTAACAATAAGTATACATGACCAAACCGTTATTTTGCTGTGCAAAAAGAATCAGACTCTGAAATATTGTACAATTAGCTTGTGAAGGAAATTAAAAATACAGGTGGGCATAAATATAGGGATTGGGAATTCAATGTAATGGTTTTTAGTCATCACCCAGAGTTCTTTCTCTGGGCGTAGCTGGTTCAGTTCATTACTGCTCCATTGGAAATGATTTGGTTGATTTCATTGCTGAGGATGGCCAGATCCATCAGAACTGGTCATCATATAGTATTGTTGTTGAAGTATATAATGATCTCCTGGTCCTGCTCATTTCACTCAGCATCAGTTCGTGTAATCATGACCTACATTTTCTAAAAGCCTAATAATTGCTTATGTGATAAGTGGATGAATGAAACACCTTTTGAATTGCTGATGAATATGCTATAATAACAGTTACCGAACAATAATAACAGTTCCCTATCTGACCTGAAAGGCAACAGTCAAGAACTTGTTAAGCACTTATGATGTCCAGACATTATGTTAATGCTGGGAATGCAAATAAAAGCAGAAAAAATAACAGTTCTTGCCCTCAAAGAACTTACATTCTACTGGCAGAATACAATGCATAGAAGAGAGCTGGCAAAGGAAGAGAGATGAATTGGAGAATGATTGAATAAATTGTGGTATATGAATGTTATGGAATATCATTGTTCTATAAGAAATGACCAGCAGGATGATTTCAGAGAAGATTGGAGAGACTTTTATGATTGATGATAAGTGAAATAAGTACAACCAGGAGATCATTATACATGGCAACAAGAAGATTATACAAGGATCAGCTCTAAAGGATGTGGCTCTCTTCAACAATGAGATGATTCAAACCAGTTCCAGTTGTTCAGTAAAGAAGAGAACTGGCTACATCCAGAAAGAGAACTATGGGAAATGAGTGTGTACCATAACATAGCATTTTCACTCTTTCTGTTATTGTTTGCTTGCATTTTTGTTTTCCATCTCAAGTTTTTTCTTTTTTTCTAGATCCAATTTTCTTGTGCAGCAATATAACTGTATAAATATGTATACATGTATTGGATTTAACATATACTTTAACATATTTAACATGTATTGGGCTACCTGCCATCTAGAAAATGGGGTGGGGGGAAGGAAGGGAAAAGTTAAAACAGAAGGTTTTGCAAGGGTCAATGTTGAAAAATCAGCCATGCACATGTTTTTTAAATAAAAAGCTATAATAAAAAAAAACACTTAAAAATTCTATTTGGAAAAAATACGTAAAAAGGAGTCGTGCCAAATTCCTTCTGTGACACAAATACAGTATTGATACCTAAATCAGAAAAAGCCAAAACAGAAATTTACAGACCATGTTCCCTAGTGAATATTGATGTAAATTTTTATTTTATCTTTTTTTGGATATGAAACTTTTTAATAAAATATTAGCACAGATACCACAGCAACTTTTCAGCAGGATAATACATTATGACCAAGTTTTATTTATAAGAGGAATGCAAGGTTGGTTCAATATCAGGAACATTATTTCCATAATCAACCATATCAATAAGAAACCAAAAATCATATGATAATCTCAATAGATGCAGCAAATAGTTATAACAAAATACAACAGCCATTCCTATTTAAAAAAAAAAAAAACACTACAGAGTATAGAGTAAGGGAGGTTTCCTTAAAATAATAAGCAATACCTATATAAAACCTACAGCAAGCATTATTTGTAATGGAGAGATGCTGGACACATCCCAATAAGAGCAGGGGTAAAACTGGGATGCCTAATTATCACCACTATTAATCAACATTGTACTGTAAATGCTGGCTTTAGTAATAAGAAAAGAAAAAAGAAATTAAAGGAATTAGAAGAGGTAATGAAGAAATAAAACTATCAATCTTTTGAAATGACAAACCCAAGAACTATATGAACACAATTACACTACTCACACAAATAAAATCAGATCTAAATAATTGTAAAAATATCAATTTGCTCACAGGTAGGCCAAGCTCGCATATTAAAAATGACAATCCCTAAATTGGTCTGTTTATTCAGTGCCATACCAATCAAGCTGCGAAAACATTATTTTATAAAACTAGAAAAAAAAATAAAATTTATCTAGAAGAACAAAAGGTCAAGAATATCAAGAGGATTAATGAAAAACAATACAAAGGACGGTGGCTTAGCAGTATTAAAGCTAAAACTATATTATAAAGCAGCAATTATCAAATCCATTTGATACTGGCCAAGAAATAGGGTGGTGGATCAGCAAAATAGATACACATGACACAATAATCAAGGCTTATAGCAATCTATTCTTTGATAAACCTCCAAATTCCAACTTCTGAAATAAGAACTCACTATTTGACAAAAATTGCTGTGACAACTGGAAAATACATCAGAAACTCAGGATAGTCATACATCTCACACTTTGTACAAAAATAAGGTCAAAATGGGTACATGATTTGGGCACAAAGGATGATACCATTATAAATTAGGGGAGCAAGCAATAATTAATCCATCAAATCTTTGAAGAAGGGAGAGGTTTATGACCAAAGAAGAACTAGAGAACATTTAAAAAGGCAAAATGGACAAATTTGATTATTTTAAATTAAAGATGTTGTACAAACAAAAACAAAAGAAGCAAGATTAAAAGGGAAATGCAAAGCTGTGATAAAAAAATCTTTATAGCCAGTGTTTCTAATAATGATCTCATTTCTAAAATATATAAATAACTGTCAAATTTATAAGAATATGTCATTCCCTAATTGATAAATGATTAAAGAATATGAACAATTTTCAGATGATGAAATTAAAGCCATCTGTAGTTGTATGAAAAAAATGCTCTAAATCGCGATTGATTAGAGAAATGCAATTTAAAACAACTCATACCTCTCAGATTGGCAACCATGACAGGCAAAGATAATGATAAATGTTGGAGGGGATGTGGGAAAAAGTGGGACACTAATACATTGTTGGTAGAGTTATAAAATGATCCAATCATTCTGGAAAACAAACTGAAACTATATCTGAAGGGGTATCAAACTGTGTATACCCTTTGATCCAGCATTGCCACTGTTGGGTCTGTATCCCAAGGAAATCTTAAAGGAGGAAAAAGAACCCACATGTGTAAAATTGTTTGTAGCAGCTGTTTTTTGGTAGCATAGAATTGGAAAATGATTAAATGTCCATCAATTGAGCAATGGCTGAATAAGTTGTATACTACATGAAGATAATGTAATATTCTTGTTCTAGAAAAAAAGAATGATGAATAAGCTGATTTTAGAAATGCCTGGAAAGATTTACATGAACTGATAATGAGCAAAACAAGCAAAACCAGGAATACCTTGTACACAATAACAGCAAGAATGTGTGATAATTAACTACAAAAAACTTGTTTTTTCTCAGTGGTTCGGTGACCAAACCAATCCCAATAGACTTTGGAAAGAAAATGCCATCTGCCTCCAGAAAAAGAATATAAATAAACATATGCTATGTTCATTTTTTTCTATTTTTTTTCTCTCCCATGGTTTTTCCCTTTTGCCTTTTCTCTCCAATATGATTCATAAAGCAATGTATATTAAAAATAAACAAATTTTTAAAAAGAAATAATTCCAAATAACTGCCATTTGGGGCCTTTGATATAGGAATAAATAGTCCTACAGAATCTATACTGTGCATCTATCTCCATACTTTTGCACCAGCTATGCCACACATACATCCCATTTTTTTATGATTTTATCTGTCTCACACTACCTCTTGAAAATCCTGGTTTCTTTTGGCACTTGCCTTAAGATTTACCATTTCTGTTCCATTTAGATGTCACTTCTTTCTTCACTAAAGTTGTATTTATTTATGTACTTTGTATGTATCTTTACATATATATATGTATATATATATAATGTAACTTTGTGTATATATATATATATATATATATACATATATATACACACATACACATATATTTACATATGTATCTTTTGCCTCTCCCACTGAGACATAAGCACCTTAACAGTAGGTCCTGTTTAACTGTTGTGTGTATCCCTAGCATCTGGCACTGCACTTGGCACCATGATTGGGACTAACCAATTAATTGATCTCAGTAATCCTTATAACAGCATTTCTTATTCAGTCAATTCAGTTGTATTTGACTCTTCCTGACCCTTTTTGGGATTTTCCTGGCAATGATAGTCAATGGTTTTCCTTTTCCTTTTCCAGCTCATTTGACAGTTGTAGAAACTGAGACTAACAAAGTTAAGTGTCTAGCTCAAAAAATCACTATTATTAAGTCCATGCCTGAAGCCAGATTAGAACTCAGAAAGCTGAATCTTCCTGACTTTAGGCCTAGCACTCTTATCAACTTCACCACCTTGCTTCCTCTTGAAATAATAGAAAGTTAGATGTTTTATAACACTTACAAAAGATGAAATGTTGCCTACCATTAGAGTAAACAACTTGACCATTTATCCAAACTTTTTTTAACCAAATAAATTTGAGAGCAATACTTTTGGACATTATTTTATTTAAAGTAAATGTCCAACAATAAAAAATGGTCCACAATAGTGAATTTCTTATTAGCAACATGTGTGCCAACATTTCATTCTACTTGGTAAATGCTAGGCACTGAACTAGGAGTTGGTCTGCATACTATCAGTTCCTTTTAGATGCCAGTACCTAGTGACCATCTTTCCCAAAGGGACCTACATTCATCTCTTCAGGTCCATCCAATTTTTGTCTTTTTTTTGTGCTGAAATTTTTGGTGCTTTTGGCAACAGCTGGGAAGTTTCATCTCATGCACATGTGGCAGATTTTTTTTCTTTCTGGAATCTATCATCTGGTATGTATTATACTTGGGCCTCAAAGCTTCCTATTCCTTTCTCAGAGTGACCCAAGGTGTTAATTGGAACCTTTACATGTAGTTGGTGCCATTTAAAAATCCACAGCATTTTTGCCAGAGACACCAACTTTTAGGGTTGTATACATAACATTGCTATTCCAGTCCCATAATTTTACATTAATAAACTCAGTTTATATGAATACAGTGACCTAAGCTTAACTTGCAAACTTACACAGTTCACTTACCCCAGATCCAGTCTCAGAAGCCCAGTCATCTGATTACTAATCACTACCCTCTTTGAAAGGGATTTGTTTTCTTTTGTATTTTCTCCAATTTTTGTAAGAATCCCCCAATGTGTAAGGGATAGCTACAGACCTCAGAATTGTAACATATAGCAAAGAGATCTGTGGCTCAGTAGAGAGAACACTGGTTCTAGAGTTGTGTAGACCTGAGTTCAAATCTAGCCTTAGACACTATCTAGCTGTGTGACTCTGGACAAGTCATTTAACTGTGCCTGAGTTTCCTCATCTGTAAATTAAATTGGAGAAGGAAATGGCAAACCACTCCAATATTTTTTCCAAGAAAACATAAAAAATGACTCATGAAAAGTTGGATATGACTGAAAAAGTATTGAACAAAACAAGTAAAAAGATCAACAGTTTCAAAACCAGCACATTTCATATTTGAGGGTCTCCTTGAATCCATTTTCAATGAAAGAAACTCTTTCTTTGTTAGAACTAGTGAAGGACCAAATTTGAACATCATCTCTTCTTCTATTTTTGGTAGGGAGTTCTTCCTTCATAAGAGTAAATGGAATCAGCTAGCTACTTAAAACAAGTATGCTAAGCAAACGTATTAGCAAACACAAACACTTAGTAAATGAAATGTATTCTGCTATCACAAGAGATAGTGGAGGATAAGGAACAACAATTCACCTTTTTAAGTTACTTTCTGGCTGCTGTGTGATTTTAATTTTTTTTTAATTTCTCCCAACATTTCTGTGATATAGGAGAATAAATATTGTTCCCATTGTTCAGATAGTCTTCAGAATTTGAGGTGGAATATTTCCTGTAGAGGGCTCTTGACTCTGAAGCTTCTCTTTATCCTTAGTCTATCAGTGACCTTTGGATATTATGCCTGATATATCTTTCTACTCCAGCATTCTTTACCAATTAGTGCTTTGGCTCTTTGTTGAAGGGGAATTTTAATTGCTGGATTCCATTTAACTGTTGTGTTCGCCTTATGTTCATGTTTCCAGAGTCTCCATGCAATGACTACATTTCAAATTTGATTTTAAGTAAACTATTACAGGAGTTTTTAGAGTTTGGCCCTTTTAACTATTAAAAATATTAATAAGCTTTTGAGTGATCTATGACCAGATGTAATTTGATTAAGAAAAATGTTACTAGTTACTAACCTCCACCATCCTGGATTTAGAGGTAAGGGAAGCAAAAAGCTGAGTCTAGGAACTGACAGGGAAAATATGTGAGAAAAAAATATTTGTATACATTTCAGTCAAAGGAGAGAAAATATTAAACTTTTAAGTTATTCATGGCTTTAGTTAAATGTAGATCTTTTGCAAGGTTGAGTTTTTCATCATATTTATCATGATGAGAAATTAGGAAAGTATGCAAATTTTTTATTTAGACCAGCTGGGGAATACATTTCATGGAGTGAAAGCTTATCTTCTTGTCTGTCAGCAAGTGTTTGCAGATGTCATATGAAACATTTTAACTACAATTATAAAACTAAATGGAATGTTCAGAGGTGATTTAAGAAATCTCATTGGCTAACACAGAGGTTACTAATTCTTAGGAAATACTCTGTCCAGTACCTGTTTTTAATGTATGCAAGCTGCTCTTTTACTTTTTGTACTGATCAAGTTGAGTATTTTAGGAGGAAAATAGCAATCCCAATGTAAAAAATAAAGAGAAAAGACTGAGTTTCAAATAAAAGCCAGTTTTTATAAACAAATAATTATTTGTTTATAAACACACTGTAAGTGAAAGTTCACTTTCCATTGGGCAGTTATTTCAGTCTGCAAGTATCTGAGCTTGAGCCTGTATTCTAGGCTTCAGTGATCTGATAAAGAGTGCTCTTACACTGGAAAGGCCACTTCTCTAATGACTACTCTCATCTCCTTTGGATGTTAAGCATTTCCCTGAATTTTAGTGGGACTATCTTAAATTCAACTTTGTCACATCGTTTCCCAATGGGTGCAAGATAAATTGACAAATCATTAGAATATCTGTAAGTCAATCAGATTTACTTAGTGTCCATTGGAGTCTATTCTTGGGAGTATGGATGAAAATATAAGCAGATTCTCTTCTGTCAAAAGTGTAATCTGATATTGATTAAATACATAGAAACTGGTTGTAATCTGTGGCTGATGTACTTTAGTCATTCTTTGTCACCATTCCTTCTCATGAACTAGCAAAGGATAAAGACATATAAAGCTCCAGATTTTAGAATTTGTAAACATCCATTAAAGAAGTGAATCCAATCAAATTCTGGTCAACCAGACTTTTGTATCATATGAGGGTAATGCACATCAGCTGCAATAAATGGATTTCTTTGTCTATTTCTCAAATTATTGAGTTTTAAATATGTGAACCTTATGTTAAAACTGTTAGAAACCTAATTCATTGCCTATTTATAAGTGGAGTGCAGAACTGAAATTCTGTATGTAAAAGGATATAATATCTTTAAAGTATAGAACTGTGGGTTTTACTTGTGGATTGCTGGGCTTAAATAGAAATGATTTTCCCACCTTACTAACAGCAGTTTAGTTTTAGAATCATAGAACATTAACCTTGGAAGGTATATTAGAAATAATCTAATTCAAAAATTAAGGTCCTTAGAAACAAACTCAATTTGCAAAAGTCACCTAGAAAATATTTCTTAGGCAATTTACAATGATTATTTTAAACACTACTTTCTGTAATTCCAGTTTTTAGTTACCTGGCAATAACATAATATGATCAGCAGGGAATGGCTTTGATCTTGTCAGCAATACAATGATCCAAGACAATTCTGAAGTGCTTAGGATTAAAATTGTCATCCATACCCAGAGAAAGAACTGATTATATCTGAATACAGATTGAAACATACTTTTTTTGTGTGTGTGGGAGTGGGGGGAATGTTTTTTTCACAACATGACTTTTATAAAAATATTTTGCATAACTTTACATGTACCTTATCAGTGAGGAGGGTGGAAGAGGGAAGGGAAAAGGGGGAGAGAATTTGGAACTCAAAGTTTTAAAAACAAATCTTAAAATCTGTTTTATGTGTAACGGGAAAATATTAAATAATTTTTTTCAATAAAATATTTTAGTTATCTTTAGTGTTTATATTTTCAGGCTTAGTATATGAACAAATCTTTATGAAAATATTTTGAGAGAAGTCAAAATAAATTTAAACTATGTTTTTGAGTTGTTATATATTGAATTTTGCCATAATAACATGTTAAATTTTTCAAAGAACTGGACACATCAATCAATATTTTTAACTACCTGCTTTTTAATTAGTGATAGAGTTACAAAAGAAGTTCAATATAATTTCATTTATTCAGGGTCTTTAGGATTAAGGTATGACCCATACTTTCCAATAAACTGAAGTTTAACCCTTTAAATGCTTTATAAAATTTAATGGTTATGAGAATTCTTTCTAAATTCTGTTGTGTAAATTCTTGGGACAGGAAGCATGTGTGCTGAATATAATTTCACCTTTTGTTCATGGCTCAGGATTATCATTTAGAACACCCTTAATTGTCATGTCTCAGCTGATCTTCACTATCTGCTCTTTACTCTCTTTTACTGCTTCCAGTGTTCACAACCAAATCTACTATTTGTTTCCTTTTTTTTTTTTTTTTTTTTTTTAATTCTCCCTGAATTTTTTACGCTTTCTTCTCTTTTCTCATTCCTGCTGTTCTCTCCCTTTCTCTCCTGCTTCTTTGCTTCTGATATTTGGTTTTTATGATCATTTTTAACCAGTTGAAAGACACTAAAGTTGGACAGTGAATTAAACAATCAATCACAAAGCATTTTTTTCAAGCACATAATATATATCAGGCATTCTACTAAGTAATGAAGTTACAAATACAATGAATGAAAAAGTCCCCACTATTAAAGAAAGACCTCATAGAAGTCAGGAAAAAGAGGAGTACAGGGTGGAATGAATTTGAGAAACTTGTTAGTGGACCCTAAGATTGTTCCTGAAACAAACAATAAAACAACTTTGTAAGTCCTATTATTTTTCAAGTGATGGCCTATAGCTACAAATAGCAGATTTCCACATTCGCCAAATAAGTGAACTTTGGTTCATTTGAAAGTTTGTGAGGAGATACATAATAGGTTTAAATATTACCTGCAGCAAAATTTGCCAGTAATGACTTGTTTACAAGAAACAGCATTAAAAGATATAATTGGGACTATGTACGATAGAGGAAACAGGTAGGTTGCCCTGGTACCCTGTATTGTTTAAAAATAAATAAATTTACAGAAAATCTCTGACCTAACACATTTAGCTGACTTCTTATGAAAAATTTATAAGACAAAAGTTACATAGGTATGTGTGTATATCTTTATACACATATACACAACATTTCTTGTCATATGAAAAGGTGCTCTAAATCATTACTGATCAGAGAAATGCAAATTAAAACAACTCTGAGGTACCACTATACATCTCTCAGATTGGCTAAGATGACAGAAAAAGATGATGACAAATGTTGGAGGGGATATGGGAAAACCGGGCCACTAATACATTGTATTAGTTTGTGTATATATGTTTAACCTTCTCCAGAAAATGATGATAGCCTGTATCATAATCTATTATTTTGTATATTTCTCATTTAATCTGGATCAAAAATGTATTTGTTTATTTATTTTTAATGAAGACTTATTGTTTTCAAAATATATACTAGGATAATTTTCTTTTTTTTATTTATTTTTTTTATTTTTATTTTTTTTTCAAGCAGTCATTCTTTATTCTTCTTTATCCATTAACTTCCCTCCCCATATTCTGAAAGTTTCCAAATCTTGTGGACCTTACTTTGACACCATCACCCCCCATTTTATTTTATTTATTTTTTTTACATGACCAAAACGTTATTTTGCTGTACAAAAAGAATCAAACTCTGAAATATTGTACAATTAGCTTGTGAAGGAAATAAAAAATGCAGGTGTGCATAAATATATGGATTGGGAATTCAATGTAATGGTTTTTAGTCATCTACTAAGATAATTTTCAATGTTTATTTCTACAAAACCCTGTATTCTAATTTTTCCCTCCCTTCCCCCAACCATCTCCCTTAGTTAGCAAGTGATCCAATATATTTTAAACATGTGCAATTCCTTTATTCATAATTCCACAAAGATCATGCTGCACAAAAAAAATCAGATCAAAAGGGGAAAAAAATGGGAGAAAACAAAATGCAAGTAAATAACAACAAAGAGTGAAAATATGCTGTATATGTTGTGCTCCTCATTCAGTTTCCACTGTTCTCTATCTGGGTGCAGATGGCTTTCTTCATCACAACTCCATTGGAACTGGTCTGAATCACCTCATTGTTGATGACAGCCATGTCCATCAGAATTGGTCATTGTATAATCTTGCTGTTGCCGTGTATAATGACCTCCTGATTCTGGTCATTCTGGTCATTTCACTTAGCATCAGTCCATGTAAGTCTCTCCAGGTTTCTCTGAAATAATCCTGCTGATCATTTCTTATAGAACAATAATATTCCATAGCATGCATATAACCATAATTTTGACACCTGTTATCCAACTGATGGCCATTTACTTCCAGTTTTTTTGCCACGACAAAAAGGGCTGCCACAAACATTTTTGTACATGTAGGTCCCTTTTCCTCCTTTATGTTCTCTTTAGGATACAAGCCCAATAGAAGTATTGCTGGATGAAAGGGTAGGCACAGTTTGATGGCTCTTTGGGCATAGTTCCAAATTTCTCTCCAGAATGGTTGAATCAGTTCACAACTCCAACAATGTATTAGTGTTCCAGTTTTCCCATATCCCCTCCAACATTTGTCATTATCTTTTTCTGTCATCTTGGCCAATCTGAGAGATGTGCAATGATACTTCAGAATTGTTTTAATTTGCAATTCTCTGATCAGTAATTATTAGAGCACCTTTTCATAAGACAAGAAATGGTTTTAATGTCTGCATTTGAAAATTGCCTTTTCATATCTTGACCATTTATCACTTGGAAAATGACTTCAATTATTATAAATTTGAGTCAGTTCTTTATGTATTTTAGAAATGAGGCCAAAAATAAAAATAAAAATAAAAAAAAAGAAATGAGGCCTTTATCAGAACCCTTGAATGTAAAATGTTTTCCCAGTTTATTGCTTCCCTTCTAATTTTGTCTGCATTGGTTTTGTTTGTACAAAAACTTTTTAACTTAATATAATCAAAATTATATATTTTGTACTCAGTAATGTACTGAAGTTCTTCTTTGGCCACAAATTCCTTCCTTCTCCACAGATCTGAGAGATAAACTATCCTTTATTCTTCTAATTTGCTTATGATAGATGCTTTATGTCTAAATCATGAACTCATTTCAATCTTATCTTGGCAAAGGGTATTAGGTATGGGTTAATTCCTAGTTTCTGCTATACTAATTTCCAATTTTCCCAGCAGTTTTTGTCAAATAGTGAGTTTTTATCCCCAAAGCTGGGGCCTTTGGGTTTGCCAAATACTAGATTACTATAGTCATTGACTATTTTGTCTTGTGAATCTAACCTATCCCACTGATCAACTACTCTATTTCTTATCCAGTACCAAAAACCAGCTGTTTCTATGACTACTGCTTTATAATATAGTTGTAGGTCTGGTACAACTAGGTCACTTTCATTGCATTTTGTTTCATTAATTCTCTTGAAATTCTTGACCTTTTGTTTTTCTAGATGAAGTTTGTTATTATTTTTTCTAGCTCTATAAAATAATTTCTTGGGAATTTAATTGGTATGACATTGAATAAATAGATTAATTTAAGTAATATTGTCATTTTTATTTTATTAGCTTGGTCTACCCATGAGCATCTGATATTTTCCCAAGAAACTAGATCTGACTTTATTTGTGTAGAAAATGTTTTGTAGCTTTATTCATATAGTTCTTAATTTTGCCTTGGCAGGTAGACTCCCAAATACTTTATATTATGTATAGATAGTTATTTTAAATGGAATTTCTCTTTGTATCTCTGGCTGCTGGACTTTGTTGGAAATATATAAAAATGCTGATGATTTATGTGGATTTATTTTGTATCCTGCAACTTTGCTAAAGTTGTGAATTGTTTCTAGTAGTTTTTTAGTTGATTCTCTAGGATTCTCTTAAGTACATCATGATATCTGTAAAGAGTGATAATTTGTTTTCCTCCTTATCTATCCTAATTCTTTTAATCTCTTTTTCTTCTCTTATTAAGAAAGGTAACATTTCTAGTAAAGTATTAAATAGTAATGGTATTAATGAAAAACTTTGTTTCATTTTTGATCTTATTGGGTATGGTTCTAGTTTATCCCCATTATGTCTGATGGCTTTAAATAGATACTATTGATCATTTTAAAGAAAACTCCATTTTTCCTATACTCTCTAGT
This sequence comes from Sarcophilus harrisii, assembly GCF_902635505.1. NCBI lineage: Eukaryota > Metazoa > Chordata > Mammalia > Dasyuromorphia > Dasyuridae > Sarcophilus > Sarcophilus harrisii. The sequence continues at coordinate 107,875,664 of NC_045431.1, read as the reverse complement.
GTTTTTAATAGAAATTGGGTATTGGATTTTGTCGAATGCTTTTTCTGCATTTATTGAGATAATCATATGATTTTTGTTAGTTTGGTTATTGAAATAGTCAATTATGCTAATGATGTTCCTAACATTGAACCAGCCCTGTATTCCAGGTATACATCCTATTTGGTCATGGTGTATTATCCTGGGAATAATTTGGTGTAATCTCTTTGCTAATATTTTATTTAACATTTTTCCATCAATATTCATTAGGGAAATTGGTCTATAATTTTCTTTCTCTATTTCCTCTCTACCTGGTTTAGGTATCAGCACCATATCTGTGTCATAAAAGCAATTTGGTAGAATTCCTTCTTTCCCTATTTTCCCAAAAAGTTTGCATGATATTGGAATTAATTGTTCTTTAAATACTTGGTAGAATTCACATGTAGATCCATCTGGCCTGGAGATATTTTCTTATGGAGTTCATTAATAGCTTGTTCAATCAACTTCTTTTTCTAAAATGGGACTATTTAGGTAATTTATTTCCTCCTCTGTTAATCTGGGCAATCTATATTTTTGCAAATATTCATCCATTTCACTTAGATTATCATACTTATTGGCATACAGTTGAGGAAAGTAGCTCATAATTGTTGCTCCAATTTCTTCTTCATTGGTGGAAAGTTGATCCTTTTCATTTCTGATATTAACAATTTGATTTTCTTCTTTCCTTTTTCTGATCAAATTAACTAAAGATTTATCAATTTTGTTGGATTTTTTTCATAAAACCAGCTCTTAGTTTTGTTTATTAGTCCAATAATTTTCTTACTTTCAATTTTATTAATATTCCCCTTTTATTTTTAGAATTTCAAATTTTGTATCTACTTGGAAGTTTTTAATTGTTCTTTTTTTTAGCTTTTTTAGTTGCATGCCCAATTCATTGATCTTCCCTTTCTCTTTTTTATGCAAGAAAGCACGTAGAGCTTTAAAACTACCCCTGAGAACTGCTTTGGCTGCATCCCATGAATTTTAGTATATTGTATCATCATTGTCATTCTTTTGGATGAAATTATTGACTGTTTATGATTTGTTGTTTCACCCACTCATTCTTTAAGATCAGATTATTTAGTTTCCAATTAATTTTTGGTCTATTTTTCCCTGGCTCTTTATAACATGTGATTCTTATTGTGTCATGATTTGAAAAAGATGCATTTACTATTCCTATGATTTTTGAAGTTTTTTTATACCCTAATACATGATCAATTTTGACCCATCAAGAAAAAAGTATACTGCTTTCTGTCTCCATTAAGTTTTCTCCAAAGATCTATCATACCTAGCTTTTCTAAAATTTTATTTACCTCCTTAAAACTTTTTATTTATTTTGTGGTTTGGTTTATCTAGTTCTCAGAGAGCAAAATTGAAATCCCCCACTACTATAGTTATTTCTTCTTGCAGATCTCTTAAGTTCTCTAGGAATTTGGATGTTATACCACTTGGTGTAATAATGTTTGATATTGATATTACTTCTTTATCTATGGTACCCTTTAGCACAATATAGTTTCCTTCCTTATGTCTTTTAATTAGATCTATTTTTGCTTGATCTGAGATCAGGATCACTAATTCTGCTTTTTTTTTTAACTTCATCTGAAACATAAGATTATCTCAAGCTTTGTACCTGTACTCTAAATGTATCACTCTGCTTTAAATGTGATTCTTGTAAACAACATATTGTAGAATTTTGGCTTTTAATCCAGTCTGCTATCTGCTTCAGTTTTATGGGAGAGTTCATCCCATTCACATTCACAGTTAAAATGACTAATTATTTATTTCCCACCATTGTATTTACCCCAAGTTATGCTTTTCTCTTTCCTTTCCCCCTTTCCTTTCTCCCTAGTATTTTGCTTCTAACCACCACCTCCCTCAAACAGCTCTCTCCCTTTCCAGCATTTCCCCCTTTCTTATACTTTTCCTTACTACTTCTGTTTTCCCTTCTATGTACCTCCCCTTTTCTTTTCTCCTTTTCTCTCCCACTTCCCTTTAAAGTGAGACAAGTTTCTCTGTGAAACCAAATATGTCTGATCTCTTTTTGAGCCAAATCTGATCAGAGTAAGATTCACACAATGTTCATTCCCCTCCTTTCTTTCCCTCAATTATAATAGGTTTTCTTTGCCACTTCATGAGATGTAATTTTCCATTTTACCTCCATTTTTCTCTTTTTCCACTACAATCCCCTTTCCACCACTAGTTTTTTTTTATATATATATTATCACAACACCAATCAAATTATAATGGCATTCTCTAAGTATACCCATGTCAGAGATATAGTTTTCAAGAGTTCTTTCCTTTTTAGCTTTTTATGTTTTTCTTGAATTCTGTAAATTTTTTACAGAATTAAATTTTTTGTTCAGCTCTGGTCTTTTTCTCAGAAATAAATGAAATTCACCTGTATCATTGAATGTTCATCTTCTTTCCTGAATGATAATGCTCAGTTTTACTGGATAGTTGATTCTTGGCTGTAATCCAAGTTCCTTTGCCTTTTGGAATATCAGATTCCAGGCCCTTGATCATTTAAGGTAGAAGCTTCCAGGTCCTGGGTGATCCTGATTGTAGCTCCTCCATATTGGAATTGTTTCCTTTTGGGTGCTTGACATATTTTTTCCTTGATATGATAATTCTGAAATTTGGCTACAATATTCCTTGGAGTTTTCCCTTTGGGGTCTCTTTCAGGAGATGGTCAGTGAATTCTTTCAATGGATATTTTATCTTTTTGTTCTAGGACATCAGGGTAGTTTTCCTTGATGATGTCTAAGCTCTCTTTTCATCATGTTCAATAACCTTAGATTATCTCTTTTTTCCAGGTCAGCTGTTTTTTCAAGGGAGGTATTTTACAATTTCTTCTATTTTTTTTTCATTTTTTCCCCCTGGTTTTGTTTGACTGATTCTTGATGTCTCATTGAGTCATTTATTTCCATTTGTTCAGTTTTAATTTTTAGTGAATTGTTTTCTGAAGTTACCCTTTTTAGCTCCTTTTTTATTTTGCCAATTAAAATTTTAAATGAATTGTTTTGTTCAATGAATTTTTCTCATTTCACTAATTTTGTTTTTCAAGGAGTTGTTTTCTTTTTCCGTTTTGTCAAATCAAATTCATTCTTTCTCCTGGTATCATTGCATTTGACATCAAATTGCTCTCTAAACCTACTTCTCTGATCCCTACCCTAACTTACTTTGTCTCAAGGGCAAAAATTCATACTTATAATTCTGGCCTTATTCAGTATTTTGTAGATGTTAATCTAAAATCTTTTAAAATGTTTTTATTCATTTTGGTGTAGAGAAACTTATATCTGTATAATTTTATCCATATAGCATATTCCCTGGTGTGGAGATTTCTTCCATTTTGCAGATCAAAAACTGACTTACAACTTTTAGTTTTAGAGAGTCACCAGAGACCCTAAGAGGCTCAGTCTCTAGTCTGTGCCAAAGACATATTGGAACTTGTCTTCCTTATTCCAAGATAGGGTCTTTACTTCCTATTCCATGCTGCCTCTCTTTGAATCAATATTTATTGATGTATTCCCTAAGCAATGATTATATAGCTGGTATTTCTATATTTAAACAGAAATGTTAATTTAAGACTGTTTCAAAAATATAAGTAGCCTTTGAGAATACAAATTGCTTTGAAAAGGAAAAATTCTGTCAACACATAAACGCACAAATTGGTTTATATATGGTAAATTACCAACCCTACACTGACTTTTGAAATTAGACAGCAATAAAGGAGCTTGTCTATATAATTGCAATGTTTTCATTATAAATATTCAATAATGTACTATACTGCGCTCTGCCTTGTTTAATTGTCCCAAATTCGTTTTTTTTTTAAGATGAAGAAAATTGGGGCAGCTAGGTGGCATAGTGGATAGAACACTAGCAAAGAAGTCAGGAGGACCTGAGTTCAAATCTATCCTCAGACACTTAACACTCTCTACTTGTGTGATCCTGGGCAAGTCACTTAACCCCATTACCTCAGCAAAAAAAAAATAAAATAAAATAAAGTGAACTATCATTAAGTCCCACTAGATAAAACTTTATCAGAGAATCTGTCTATAAAATTTCTGTCCCCAATTTTCTTCTTTCTTTGGCTACTTTTCATCAAATTTTTTATAGCTAGAAAAAATCATAGAATCATATGGTCAATATATGCTAGTAAGGAAAAATGGTGGAGGAAGGTGGTGAAGTGAAGATCAAGAGATGTTAAGGAATTTGTCCAAATTCATATAGCTAATTAGGGAGAGAGCCAGAACTTCTGATTTCTACTACTGTGACTTATTTATATTAGTTCTAGCTTCAAATTAAGGAAATTAAAGTACATCCAAATTAATTTGACTTTCAGAAATCAACTGATAATTATAAATTATTTCTATTTACTTTGCATTTCCTAACCTGCATTCTCAATATGTTCAATCATACAGTATAAATTTGATGAATTATTAGAAGTCCAATAACTAAAATTTCACAATTAAAAACAAAGGAAACCCGCAGTTATAAGTATTGCATTTCTGATTCCAGAAATAAAAGAAGTTACTTTTAATATATGGTAATTTTATGACTATTGTTAAAGCCTTGTGAGTTTAAAGAATTGTAAACAACCCTTTTGGGGTTCTTTGTCTACATGTGGAATGATGTTGCTCAGACAAACATGCCACCAATAATATTGATGGCTGAGTCCCCCTTCTTCACCATCACACTGCTATCACAATTGTGTTCTCTTGAAGTCATGAAACAGTGAGGTGGACCAGGATTCTAGGTCATCTTGTCTGAAATCAGTCAACACAGAGTGAATTTTGTATGAATTGAACTGTTTTTTTCTCTTTTTTTCTCTTTAACATCATATCATTATCATATATCTATTTTCTCTATGTCTTCTCTTATTGTCCTATTTATCATTATTTATAATTTGTCTTTACCATCTTTCTTTATCATCTCTCAACTTTTTTAGCTATCATCTTTGTATCATTCTATCTATACTTTATCTGTAGGCAAAGTTATTTTTGCTTCTCTTTGGCAAAACGGGAATAAAGTCATTCATATTCACTCCTCCCCTTTTTACTTTTCTTAACCAAAAGAAACAGAGACAGTATGGTATAATGGGAAAAAGTTCTGGTGTTTGAATCTGAAGACCAGAGATCCATTGCAGTCTCTTCTATTTAGTACCTCTGTGACCTTAGTTTTACTTGCTTATCTAGAAAATGGGAAATAATAATATTTATTGTAATCATGTCATTTAACTGTGTGGGGCTTAGATGAGATTAAATGTGTATATAAGGGGTCTCTAAAAATTTTAAAGTGTTATACAAAAATGTCAGTGTTTGATAAAATACCTAATTCAAGATTTTTTAAAAATTAGTAGAGAATACGAACCTCTCTTTGAGAAGAGACATGACAGAGAAACTGATAGTTGTTAAGATATATTTCATTGATATCTGTATGTTTATAAATGTGTATATATGTGTGTGTGTATAATTTGTCATGCAATTTTGTATATTGCATATTACTCTAAATATTATAAACTGTACAGTTATTTTTTTCTAATGCCTCATAACTACTGAATTGTTAGTTTCTCTGCAAAGCTAATGATTTTTATAAACTCCAACAAAGTCCTATGATGTTCCACCATGATTTGGACATTGCTACTCTGATTTCTGGGAAGACTATGCCAGGTAACTTTAAATCAGTGAATTACACATTTTTGTTGACCTGCATTTAAAGTATTTCACAACCTGGATTCAACTATATTTCCAAATTTATTGAATATCCCTACTCACTATAGATATTGTTGGCCAGATAAACTAGTCTTCTTATTGTTCCCCTCGTAATACAGTCTACCTTTTATGTCTATGCCTTTCCATGAGTTTTCCCCCATTTCAGAAATGTATTCCCTCTATGTCTCTCAGCTCAGAACCACTTTTTAAAATTGATTTATTCAAATAAGAAACCTATATTTTTGTCCCATCCCAAATCCATTGTGGGGGGTGGGAGAAGAAAAGAAAAGAAAAATATTGTAATAGATATGTGTAGCCAAGTAAAACAAATGCCCACATTGGCCCTCTCTATATTATGTGTACGTATGTGTGTGTATCCATGTATACATATCCATGCACATGTTAGTTGAAACATGCATACAAACATACATATATGTTCAGTGTAGTATATAATTTCTCTGTCAAGAATTGAACAACATTCTTTATCACCTGAAATAATGGCCGGCAATTATGTTGATCAGAACTCCTAAATCTATAAAAGTTGTTGTTTTTTTGGTATTGTATTGTATAGTGTTGTTACATTATGCTCACTTTATTCTGTGTCAGTTCATATATGTCTTCCCAGATTTCTCTAAAATCATCACTTTTACCAATTCTTACAGAATAATAGTTTTCCATTATGCTTATGTGCTGTAAATTGTTCCAGGTGTTGGATACCTCCTTCATTTCCAATCATTTTCCACCACAAAAAAGAGCTACTACAACATATACATCATTTCTCTCTTTCTTTTAGAACATTGGCTTAGTGTTTTAATCATTGGGACAAAGAGTATGCCTAGCTTTGTAAATTTTTGAGCATAGCTCCAAATTGCTTTTTAGAATGATTATAGCAACTCATATTTCCAGTGCGAGAAAAAAAATCAGTCTTACTAACCAGTGAAGACTTCAGATATGGCCATTAAGATGCAATAAATATCTATCATCTGGAAACTGGAATGGCCAAGTTTGGAGAAGTCCATTATCAGGGAGCTTCCAGGTGATGACCCATTTTAGTCATAGTAATTTAGTCTCTTCTGTTTTCCCTTAGATCTCTTTCCTGTCTTTCTCTTCTTTTGTCATTCTGCTACATTTCCTGCTTTTTTCTACCATCTCTGTTATTCTTTTGCATCTCACAGTAAGGAATTAAATGTACTTATTAGTACCCTTCATCCCAAACTCCTTTATGGTTAATTCATTTTATATATCTGTATTTATTAACTATATTTATGATACATATATTCCTATCTATAATTTTCATCTTCCTCATTAAAATTGAAACTCATTGTGAATGAACATCATTTCATTCTTTGGAATTAAAGAAGCAAGTAGGTATTTCATTGAAAAGAGTACTGGGTTGGAATCAGTCAATGGTTAACCATTTATTAAACATCCAATAGGGCAACTAAAATAGAACTGTGTATAGAGTGCTGGACCTGGAGTTCAAATCCAGCCTCAGACACTTGTTAGCTGTGTAACCCAGGGAAAGTCACTTAATCCTGATTGCCTCATTTTCCTCATCTGTAAAATGAGCTCAAGAAGGAAATGGCAAATTATTGTTGTATAATTGCCAAGCAAACACCAAAAATGGGTCACAAAATGTCTGACAAGACTGAGAACAACTGTACAGCAACTAAAAGCATCTGTTAACATGCCAGGAATTCTGCTAAGCTCTGGGGATAAAAAGAAAGGCAAAAAACAGTACCTGATTTCAAGGAACTCACAATCTAATGATCCTACCTCAATTTCCTCACCTTTAAAATTGGAATCATGATAGCGTCTACTTCCCAGAATTGTTGTGAATATCAAATAAGATAATACACAGTGCCTGACACATAGCAAGTGCTTAATAAATATGCTTATTCCTTAGCGCCGTACCACCTTATCCCTCAGGTACCTAGGACAGAATCTTGACATCTATCAAGGAGTTAATAAGTGTTTGTTCATTGATTAAACCCATTCATTGGGTTTGTTGGGTTATTTTGTGCTCCATGATGTGCAAAATTAAATATGTGAATTTGAAATTATATATTTCTCTCTAAATTTCATATATATATATATATTTATTATATATATATATTTTTACATATATATTTACATATATATATATTTAATATATATTATTACTTATGACCTTCAACTGATATTTCCCCCTTCTATATCAGTCCTACATGAGAAAAAATAGTGTAGAAATTCTTGATTTTTATTTAATAGGCAACTTGTACATATTAATACAAATACAATACGTTTATATGCTTAATTATGGGCAAATTCTTTATAGATGACAATAGCCATTTAAAAATGTAAAAAAGTTTGCAGTGTTTTGTTTTTCTTTTGCTGTTGTTTGGTGTGTGCTTATCACTTGTTTTTGCATGATCAAGAACAGGACAATTTGCCAAAGTTTTTAGACTTGACAAAATAAATCACTTCAAGTTCATGATATCTCAGCTACTCATCCATGAGTCGGGCTTTCAGTTTGCCAAACTTTTTTATATAGACTTTGTTTGAGTTCTTTAACCATGTACATAACAACTGTTGCTGATGTTTTTAGTAAGTATAAGTTTAGACTACAGTCTAATTCAGATTAATTCAGTTTGGATCTGCCCCAATGTGGTTGTCGTCTAGTCTACGAAAATATTTCTTTCGTTTTGTAATCAGAAGGATATTATTAATGAATGGAATATGACTGGGGATAAAAAGGACTTTTACAAAATCATATTCATTGGAACAAAGCAGTCATAGACTAAGTGAGAAAAGGAATAGGTTTTTCCTTATTTCATAGAACACATTTGGACTGGCTTCAATAATGCTATAAGCAGTGTCCTCTGACAAAAGCTATATTCTTTTGATCCATGGTGGTATGCAGACAAAGTGATAACCTACATTTTCAGATGGCCTGTGTTTTAATTGACTGTATATTTTTTGTTATAAGGCAGATTTGGTTTGTGGAGTGAGATGTTTTAAGTTAATGAGATATGACAGTTATAGATGAAAAAAGAAAGCATCAATAAAATATATAAAAATCTTGTTTAAAATATGCCAGAGGAACTCAAGCAGTAGATTTATATGTGACTATACCTGTTATGTGAGTTTTATTGTTATATAGAATACATAGAAAGGAAAACTCCTAACTGTGCAGATGTACCCTGTACTGGAATTTCTAGTGTCAGGCAATAACCTAGTGACTGTATTGAGAGGTTAAGGGACACATAGTCACTATTTATAAAAGGTAGAACTTGATTCCAGTCTCCATTACTCAGAGGTTGACTCAATCCACTATGTCATACTGGCTTTTAAACGAAGTCTTGCCAAATTGGAAAGAACTAGAGTATCTAATGAGTAATTTTCAGTGTATGTTGTTCAAGATAAACATAGAAAGCTTTGCCACTAAAAGACTGGGCACCGAATTGTGAATTCTTTCAATCCCAGGATTTCATGATAACTATTATGATATGGAAATATTTGTAGTCCATATAACAGCTGATGCTGTTCCTATCCACAGTCAAGAAATTGTAGATCTTTGAAACGTTGATGAAAAGTTTCTTTCTCTATTTCCTGCTCCCTTGGGGATATTCAATTAACAAATGCTTCTTTTTAATTTTAATTTTATTTATTTTATTTTACTTTTAAATTTATTCAAAACTTAAATACAACTAAGATGACAGGAAAAGATAATGACAAATTTTGGAGGCAACATGGAAAAACTGAAACTTTTGATACATTGTTGGTGAAACTATGAACAGATCCAACCATTCTGGAGAGCAATTTAGAGCTATGCTACTGGGCTTATATGCCAAAGAGATTTTAAAGGAGGAACAGGGACCCAAATGTGCAAAAATGTTTGTGGCAGCCCTTTTTGTAGTGGCAAGAAACTGGAAACTGAATGGATGCCCATCAATTGGAGAATGGATAAATAATGGTATATGAATGTTATTAAATATTATTGTTCTGTAAGAAACGACTAGCAGGATGTTTTCAGAGAGGCCTGGAGAGACTTATATAAACTGATTCTAAGTGAAATGAACAGAACCATGGCAACAAGAAGACTATACAATGATCAGTTCTGATGAACATGGCTCTTTCCAACAATGAGATGATTCAAACCAGTTCTAATTGTTCAGTGATAAAGAGAGCCATCTATACCCAGAGAGAGGACTGTGTGAACTGAGTGTGAACCACAACATAGCATTCTCATTCTTTCTGTTATTGTTTGCTTCATTTTGTTTTCTTTTTCAGTTTTTTCCCTTCTTGATCCGATTATTTTTTTGTGCAGCAAGATAACTGTATAAATATGTATACATTATCAAATAGAAAAGTTTTTGTACAAACAAAACTAATGCAGACAAAAGGGAAGCAATAAACTGGGAAAACATTTTTACAGTCAAAGGTTCTGATAAAGACCTCATTTCCAAAATATATAGAGAATTGACTCTAATTTATAAGAAATCAAGCCATTCTCTAATTGATAAATGGTCAAAGGATATTGTAATGATTGCGCTAGATCCAGGACACCTCAGAATCAGCCAGAGTCGGGATAAGCAAAAGTCCTCAATCTTTATTCTCGGTCCCCAGACACAGGATTGAACAGGATGGAAGCAGATTCTCCATGATCACCTTTTCCCTTGTCCACCGCCAAGAGTATGTCTCGCTTGTCTTACTCTACCCCCTAGTCCCTCCTACAATCCTCTATACACCAATCATTGAGCCAGTATGGATAGTGGAAAGGACCATTTTCCAAGCATATGCCCATAGAGTATTGTCCAATTAGTAGTTAGCCTCAAGAGCTCAACAGCCCCAACCTCAGTGCATCAACCCAATAGTTTCAGCCTTCTACAGGATATGAACAGACAATCCTCAGCTGAAGAAATTGAAACTATTTCTAGCCGTATGAAAAGATGCTCCAAGTTATTATTAATCAGAGAAATGCAAATTAAGACAACTCTGAGATACCACTACACACCTGTCAGACTGGCTAGAATGACAGAGAAAGATAATGTGGAATGTTGGAGGGGATGTAGGAAAACAGGGATATTAATACATTGTTGGTGGAATTGTGAATACATCCAGCCATTCTGGAGAGCAATTTGGAACTATGCTCAAAAAGTTATCAAACTATGCATACCCTTTGATCCAGTAGTGTTACTACTGGGCTTATATCTCAAAAAGATCTTAAAGAAGGGAAAGGGACCTGTATGTGCAAGAATGTTTGTGGCAGCCCTCTTTGTAGTGGCCAGAAACTGGAAACTGAATAGATGCCCATCAATTGGAGAGTGGGTGAATAAATTGTGGTATATGAATATTATGGAATATTATTGTTTGGTAAGAAATGACCAACAGGATGATTTCAGAAAGGCTTGGAGAGACTTACACGAACTGATGCTGAGTGAAATGAGCAGGTCCAGGAGATCATTATATACTTCAGTAACAATACTATATGATGATCAATTCTTATGGACTTGGCCATCTTCAGCAATGAGATGAACCAAATAAGTTCCAATGGAGCAGTAATGAGCTGAAGCAGCTACACCCAGCAAAAGAACTCTGGGAAATGACTAAGAACCATTACATTGAATTCCCAATCCCTATATTTTTGCTTGCCTGGCTTTTGATTTCCTTCACAGGCTAATTGTACAATATCTCAGAGTCCGATTCTTTTTGTACAGGAAAATAATGGTTTGGACATGTATACTTATTTTGTATTTAATTTATACTTTAATATATTTAATATGTATTGGTCATCCTGCCATCTAGGGGAGGGGGTGGGAGGAAGGAGGGGAAAAATTTGAACAAAAGGTTTGGCAATTGTCAATGCTGTAAAATTACCCATGTGTATAACTTGTAAATAAAAAACTATTAAAAATTTAAAAATAAATAAAAAATATGTATACATATATTGGATTTAACATATACTTTCAACATATTTAACATGTATTGGACTACCTGCCATCTAGGGGAGGGGATGGGGGAAGGAGAGGATAATTTAGAACAGAAGGTTTTGCAAGGGTCAGTGCTGAAAATTACCCATGCATATATTTTGTAAATAAAAAACTTTAATAAAATAAAAAAGAAAAAATCACAAAAAATTTAAATACAAAATAGAAAAAAAGAAAAAATTCATCATGTGTACAGCAGAATATTAGAAAGGATTCAAAGTATGAAAAATAAATTTCCATTTCTAGAAAGCCTATGTAATAAATACTACCCATTATGTTTAGAATTGTCCATCTTTTCTTCCTTATAGGTTTTCTTTCTTTCTTTCTTTCTTTTTTTTTGTTTTGCTGTGCACTTAAAAATTTTTTTTTCCCCTTTCCTTTCCCCAAATCCCCCAAGAAGACTACAATTAAGCATGGATATATTTATATATGCATATACATACATATATTCAAATATATATATTTACATTCACATGCATATATATGATAAACATATACACATATACATTCATATACATCTATGTGAGGCCATACCATAGTTGTTTTTCCTCTTTTTCTCTGAAGGCAGATAACATCTTCCTTCATAAGTACAAATCTTTCCATGTTTTTATAACTCCACCAATTAATTTTTTCCTGTCCCACAGACCATACTGTCTAGTTATTTTAAGTAATTTAAAACCCTATTGATTAATATGACTGACATTTAGTGCAGTTTCCCTATTTTTCTCTTTTGATTAAATCTCTTTTAGCTTTAATTCTGTCTGAGATAACAAATGTTTGTGTGTGTGTGTGTGTGTGTGTGTGTGTGTGTATGTGTGTATTAGAATGTTAGAAATAGAAGCAACCTATGATATCATCAAATCATACCCCATCATTTGTAAAATGAGGAAACAGTTTCAGGGAAGTGAGATGATTTACCTATAACCATTTAACAAATTAGTATCAAATATATTTCAATCTCAATACTTTTCCCAGTGTCTGTCTGTCTGTTTTTCTCTGTCTCTGTTCCTGTCTGTCTTTGTCTTCTGTCTTGTCTCTGCAAATCTATAACAGATTCTAGGCCTTGAGCTGACACAAAAAGCTGTGTAATTTTCCATCAGTTGCTTAAAAGCTTTTCTAAAATAATTTGAAAACACATGATGATATTTACACCAAGTTATTCTGTGCTTTTGTCTCATTTGCAGAAAAAACAGCTAGATCTTTGAACACAATTTGGGGATATATATCTACTCAATTTTCTTCATCTGCTTCTACTACTGTGCTTTAAAAAGTGTGATTTTTCTGTAATCCCAATACACATATTATGCTTCATGAAGTGTCTGATGTTTTTGGAGCTTATTCAGCTAAATTTTTTGAGTGTGAAGTTAACATCTGGGAATAGATTAGGAACTTTTCCAAACCAATAGTTTAGTGAAAATAGGATAGCCATCACAATGGTTGAAAATATGACATATGAAGGAAAGCTAAAGGGACTGGAATGATTATCTTGAACTAACAGGATGAAATCTGTAATAGTGATATATATCTTAACCTGGTTTAAAAAATTAGGGATATTAAATCCTGAAAAGATTTGGGTCTTCAAGTATATGAAGAAGTTCCATTTGTTCTGCTTATTAGCTTTTCTCTTTAGCTCTTTTTCTAGACTGCATACTCCTTGAGGACAAGAACTATTTCTTGTTTATCTGTATAAACCTCACAGTATCTTGGACATGATGGATATATGCTCAATAAATGTTTGTTGAACTAGTGAATGCTTGAATACCAAAGGGCATAAAAGGGAAAAAAAAGCAAAGGAAACTAAAAGATTTAAGATTTATATAAGGCCTACTATGAACTAGGAACTATGCTCAGTGCTTTGCCCCCCCCCAAAAAAATTTTTTTTTTTAACATTTTAAAAAATTACCAATTCCAAATTCTCTCCCTCCTGCCTGCTTCTCCTTCATTCATGGAGAAGAAAAGAAATATATAAATTATTGATGTTAAATCATATAAAACCTATTTTCATATTTTGTTGTTTAGCCACTTTTTGGTTACATCTGACTCTTCATGACCCCTTTTGCCATCTTGGCAAAGATACCAAAGTAGCTTTCTATTTTCTTTTCCAGCTCATTTTATAGATGAGGAAATGGAGACAAATAAGGTTAAGTGATTTTCCAGGATCACATAGATAGTAACTTTTGGAGGCCAAAGGTGAACTCAGGAAGAAGAATCTTTCTGAATGTCAGCCTGGCTTTATCTACTGCACAACCTGGTTGTCTTATTTCCATATTTGCCATGTTGCAAAAGAAAACACCATATACAGCACACACACATACACACACACACACACACACACACACACACACACACAAACTGAGACAGAAAGAGAGGGGGAGAGAGAGAGACAGAGAGAAACATAAAGACAGAGAGACAGACAGAGGCAGATGCAGAGACAGAGAGAAATAAAGATTTTTTTAAAGTATATTTAATCTACACTAAGAATTTATCAATTATCTCTCTAGAGATATTTAGCATTTTTCATCATGAATCCTTTGGAATTGTCTTGGATGATTGTGCTGATCAGAGTAGCCAAGTCTTTCACAGTTAGCCATCATTACAATATTACTATTAATGTATGAAATTGTTCATCAGAATGGTTGGACTATTTTACAACACTGCCAACAATCATGGCATTCTGATTTTCCCTCATCTCTTCCAGAATTTGTTGTTTCTGATAAGTATGAGATATACCTAAGTATTGTGATGTGGTGGGTTTTTGTTTTTGTTTTTTTGCCTTGCTATAATCAATAGTGATTTAGAGTGGTTTTTTTTTTCATGTAATTATAGATAACTTTAATTTCTCCCTCTGAAAAAAATGCCTGTTTATATCCCTTGACAATTTATCAATTGGGAAATGGCTCTAATTTTTGAAAAGTTGATTGATTTCCCTATATGTTTGAGAAAAGAGGCTGATATCAGAGAAATTTTGAATATTATTTCATATGTTACCTTTTATCAAAATATACTTTCCTGATTATCTCTTTAACTTAGGTTTATTTTTGCTTTTGCTTCATCTGAGATTGTTTGCTGCCCCTGCCTTTTTACTTCAGCTGGAGCATAATAGATTCTGCTCCAGCTCCTTATTTTAACCACGTGTATGTGTATTTCTGTTTCAAGTATGAGTGTTGTAAATAATGTATTGTTAAATTCTGGGTCTAATCCATTCTGCTGTTTCTGTTTTATGAGTGACTTCATCATATTTACATACATAGTTATGATTACTAACTATAAATCCTCCATTTTATTTTCTCCTATTTCTATACTCAACTGAGTATATATGTATGTGTGTGTTCTTTTATATTTAAACCAATTCTGATTAGAATGAGGTTCAAGATTGTCTATCACAGTACCCATTTCCCCCTCTACTTTAAAAGCACTCTTGTGTGCTTCTTTTGAATGAGATCATTTCCCCCATTTTGACCTCTCCCTATACCTTTTCTCCAAGGCATTGTTCTTTCCTTTTTAAAAAATTTTTACTTACTTTATTAAAAAAAAATAAGAAAAAAAAAAACAAAAGGAATACAAAACAAAACAGAACATTATCATGGGCTCAATAGAACATCAGGGAGGATTCAAAAAATATAACAATAAATTATCAGTTCAAGAAAGTATATATAATAGTAGAAGAAATTATATTCATGAGTGACCATCTTTATTTCCTTGTAGGTTGTTCTTTTATTCTCTAATACACACATTTTTTTTACTTTCCTCTTTTTTCCCCCTTCATCTCCTCCACCTCTCCCAAGCAGGCTATAGTAAGTTTATATTTATGAATACATATATAGATACACACATATCTTTCCTATCCCTGCTAACTTTTTGCTTTAATTCAGCTCCTTAACTTGTCCTTCTATTGCTTAACCTCCCTTCTGCATTCCTCTTTCTTAAACCTTCATTTTTTAAAGATCATCTTCATGGGGTGGCTAGATGGTG
Organism: Sarcophilus harrisii; assembly: GCF_902635505.1. NCBI lineage: Eukaryota > Metazoa > Chordata > Mammalia > Dasyuromorphia > Dasyuridae > Sarcophilus > Sarcophilus harrisii. Next base: position 107,859,997 of record NC_045431.1, on the reverse strand, counting down.
CAGTGGACAGATCATCAGTCCTGAAGTTAGGAGAACCTGAGCACAACTTTGACCTCAGATACTTAATAATTCCTAACCACGCATGACTCTGGGCAAGACACTTAACCTCAATATAAATAACTCTTCTATGCCCTCTATCTAGGTAGATTCCTAAATGCCCTAATAATGATAATTTTTAGGAGGTATATTTGTTATCTTCTCATTTCCCTTTCATCTCTACCTTTTATAGTCCTCTACTAAGTCTTGTATGTCAGATTTTCTATTCTTTTGTCTTTTCAACAGGAATGCTTAAAACTTCTCTATTTCACTAAATGTCTATTTTCCTGATGAATTATTATACTTAGTTTTACTGACTTGGTTGATCTTGATTGTAATCCTACTCCTTTTCTTCCACAATATCATGTTCCAAGACCTCCTTTAATGTGGAAGCTGATAAATCATATGTGTTCCTAACTATACCTCCATGATATTTTAAGTATTTTTTTTTGGCTGCTTAAATTATTTTCTCCTTGATGTAAGAGCTCTGGAATTTGGCCACAATATTCCTAGAAGTTTTCATTTTGGGATGTCTTTCAGAACATGTTCAAGGGACTTTTAAATTTTCTATTTTATCCTCTGAAACTAAGATTGAGGACAGTTCTTCCTTGGAAATTTCTTGAAACATGATATCTAGACTCTTTTTAAAAAGTGAATCGTCACTTTCAGGTAGTTTAAAACAATTCTTAAATTATCTCCCTTAGATCTATTTTCCAGATTACTTGTTTTCCTGAGGAGGTATTTCACATTTTTCTTTTTTTGTTGTTATTTTCAATTTGTTTTATGATTTATTGGTTTCTCATGGAGTCATCAGCTTTCAGTTGTTCAATTATAATTTTTAAGAAACAATTTTCTTCAGTGAGCTTTTGTATAGCTTTTTCTAATTGGGCAATTCTACTTTTTTAAATCTTTTTCTTCCAATAATTTTCTTCCAATAATTTCCTTTGGCCTGTACTGCTTTTTAAGGAGTTCTTTTCTTCAGTGAATTTTTGTCCTTCTTTCACTATTAGGCCAATTTTCCTTTTGTTCTTTTAAATTTTTTTTTCCTTTTCCTCTTTTACCTAGCTGTTATTTATCTTTTCATAGTTTTCTTGCATTACCCTAATTTCTTTTTTGTGACGACCACACTAGCATCCCAGATACTTCAGAACCTGCTAGAGTCAGGATAAGCAAAAGTCCTTAGTCTTTATTCTTGGTCTTATATGTGGGATTGAACAGGATCGAAGCAGAATTTCCCCAATCACCTTCTCCCTCGTCTACCGCCCAAGTGTGACTCTGGCTAGTCTTATTCCACCCCCTAGTCCCTCCTACAATCCTCTGTATACATCAGTCATTGAGTCAGCATGAATAGTGGAAAGTACCATTTTCCAAGCATATGCCCATAGAGTATTGTCCAATCGGTAGTTAGCCTCAAGTGCTTGGCAGTCCTGACCTCAGTGCATCGACTCAATAGTTTCAGCCCTCTACATTTTTTATCAATTTTTGTTCTTCTACTTTCAGCTTTATCTTTAACTCTTCCAGGAATTCTTGTTGGCTTCAGATCCAATTGGGTTTTTTGTTTGACATTTAGTGAAGCTATTTTCTTTGTAGCTATTATCATTGTAGCTATTGTTGTTTTCTTCTGAGTTTGTGCCTTGGTCTTCCCTGCCAAAAAGAGTAACTTTTTATAGTCAAGTTCTTTATTATTTCTGTCCCCCTTTAACCACAAACACTAGTTTTCCTTTTGGTTTTGGAAATGTGACCTGGGTCTGCTTCCTTTTTTGACATTTCACATGTATTTCTCTTTTCTCCTGGAACTGTGACCCAGAAATGTGTATTATAATAGAATTGTACACACCAGCTGTATAGAATGCCAACAAAGGGTCCTCTGTAATCTCTTTCCAACAAGTTGGCTGACCCTCCTACCATCTCTTGGCTGAGAGTTTCTGAAGCTGCTACTGCTACAACTGTTGTAGCTGCCTCTAAAGTCCATCACTAATGTTATCATACTGTGCTCCTGGCTAGTGCCTAGTATGGTGTTAGAGACTTCTCCTGCTGATTCTCTAAATTGTCTTAGATTGGAAAAAAATGTCCTACTGTGACCTGTTTTTTAGCTCTTCTGCTTCAAAATTTGATATAAGATATTATTTTACAGTTATTTGAAGGGAAATTTTGAGAGAGTTTAGCAAGGTTGCTTCCTCTATTCTACTATCTTGGCTCTGCTCTCATTTTCAGTGCTTTTACAAATATAACTTGATGGATTCCAAAAAGGAATTTGGTTATGTAATGGGAAGAATTTCATTACATTGTTGTTGTTCAGGCATTTCATTCATGTCCAAGTCTTTATAATTTTTTTGGCATTTTCTTGGCAAAGATACTGGAATGGTTTGCCATATCCTTCTCCAGCTCATTTTACAGGTGAATAAAATAAGGCAAATGTGGGTTACTGACTTCTCAGGATCATAAAGCTAGTGTTTCAACCCAGACTTGAACTCAGGAATATGAGTCTTTCTGAGTCCAGGCCAGGCACTCTAACTACTGTACACAACTTTGCTACTCTTACCAAGTACAGGAATTTTAAAGATTAATTGTGGAATCCATATCCAGTGAATTTTTTTTTAAAAGTAGGTAGATAAATGCTGCTTGACAATGATTCTGTGGCTAAATAAAATTTCAGCAGGAAGAATATGTTGGTGTATGTAATTAAGAAAGAGCTTTAAATGCATGAAATATCAGAAAAGGTATAGAGGAGTAACTGAGAAAAGAATGAAGAGAACTGATAGAAAGTTTACTAACTGTGAATTGGAGGAGAAAGGGAAACATTAGTGAATGAATTGAAATTTACTCAAAAGATGCTGAATTATCATTAAATGATGTCAAGGGCTGAGAAAGTCAAAGGGTTAGAGGAGCAAATTTTTAGTATTGGCATCCCTCTAATGATGTTAATATTATAAAGTTTATTTTTATGTTTAGTAGCATGCTTGGGTACAAATGAGTTGAATGAATTAAGTTAGTATGTTGTTAACATGAAACCTGTTGATCATTATTCTATATTCAAAATCAGAAGCTCTAAACTCTTGGCACTCATTTAAATGTAAGTTACACACACATGAATGCACATATGTACAATACATATCTATATATATATTATATTATTATTATATTATTATAATACATATCTATATCTAATTATATATTATTATAATACATATCTATATCTATAATGTTATCTTGTCTACCAACCAGTTGTATTGAGTCTAAATAATCCTAATGAGTATATTTTTTCACCAAATATGTGTTTAGTTAATTTTGGATCTTGTTCTAGCTTATTGAGCTCACCTTGCTGACCTTGCTTCTGACTAGATTCCTGAAGCAATTATTGCTTCTCCTACTCATTTGACCCTTGGGAGATACTTCTTTGTAATATTATTTTTATTTGTGTTCTGTCTACTCAACTAGAATGGGACTTCTGAGGCTATCCCTCTGTATTTTCACGCTCTAATAAATCCAGTTCAATGAATACATCCCTCAAAGAACATGTGCCAGAGGCAGAAGGGAACACACAAAGAACAACAAAAGTCCCTCTTTGCTTTCAAGGAGCTTCTCTTCTGTTATACAACGTGGCAAATAGGATATGTTCAATAAATGTTTATTTTTGCTCTTAGGCTGTATGGTGTAATGAAAGCTAGAATTGGGATCAGGAAAGTGTGAGGTGTGAATACCATTCCTGACATTTACAAGCTGTTGTGTTAAGTTACTTGACCCCGTCTAAGCTTGCAACTACTTCATAGGATTGAGGTTGTAAACCTTTACTTAGTAAACCTTAATGTGCCATATAAAAGTCATATATCACCATCAGCAGCATTTGCTGATAATAAATTTATTTTGTTCACCTAATCATTTTCACCCCATGTTCCTACTCACTTTCTCCCATGTATTTACACTTTCATTAATTATTCACCAAACTATATACCTTTCATCTATTTACCACATCACTCTACTGACTGTGCATGTTAAACTAACACCTACTAAATCATCATAGGATTCTCTAATCCAGCCTTAGCTTCTCTGCTATTGACCTCAGATCTTATATTTCCAACTGCCTATTCCCATATTCAACTAGATGTCCCATAGACATTTCCAACTCAAGACGTCCAATACTGAATTCATTATTTTTCCTCTCAGACCCAGATCTCTTCCCAAATTTCCTATTATTGTCCAGAGACAATATTGTAATTTGTGCTATTCTTCAATCCTCACTTTTGCCCACGGTATTTAATCTGTTGCCAGGGCCTAATAATTTATCAGAAAGAATCTGAGTTTATAGTAACAAATGACTGAAGTGAATGATATAAAGTGAAACTGAAAAGAAGACGGGCTACAAGATGCTAGTGGTAGAATGTGTACTTGAGAGCAAGTGGTGGTAAGCAAAGACTTTTAACTCCCTGCTAGATATGGTGAAGGCATGAAGGCAGCACAGCTGGCACTGGAAAGTGATGGAAAGGAAACTGCAACTTCTGGTTCACTTTTCTCAAGTTCAAGGATCAATTTACTATATTTGTTTCCAGTGATATTAACAGATAACACTACTTGTTTTTTTTCTATTCTTTTTTTCATAGCTTCTTATTTACAAAACATATGCATCGGTAATTTTTCAACACTGACTCTTGCAAAACCTTTTGTTCCAAATTTTCCTCTTCTTCCCCCCATCCCTTTCCCTAGATGACAGATATTCCAATATATGTTAAATCCAATATATGTATACATACCCATATAGTTATCTTGCTGAACAAGAAAAAATGGATCTAAAAAGAAAAAAAAACCTGAGAAGGAAAACAAAAATGCAAGCAAACAACATCAGAAAGAGTGAAAATTTTATGTTGTGGTCCACACTCAGTTTCCACAGTCCTCTCCCTAGGTGTAGATGACTCTCTTCATTACTCAACAATTGAATCTGGTCTAAATCAATTCATTGTTGAACAGAGCCACGTCCATCAGAATTGATCATCACACAGTCTTGTTGCCATGTACAGTGATCTCCTTGTTCTACTCATTTCACTTAGCATCAGTTCATCAAGTCTTTCCAGGCCTCTCTGAAATCATCCTGCTGGTCATTTTTTACAGAACAATAATATCCCATAATATTCATATACCCTAATTTATTTGGTCATTTTCCCATTGATGGGCATACATTCATTTTCCAGTTTCTAGCCACTATGAAAAGGGCTGCCACAAACATTTTTGCATAGGTGAGTCCCTTTCACTCCTTTAAGACCTCTTTGGGATATAAGTCCAGTAGTAACACTGCTGGGCCAAAGAGTATGCACAGTTTGGTAACTTTTGAGCATAGTTCCAAATTAGCACTACTTGTTTTAAATTGTTCTCAAAAATTATCTCAAAATTATTTAATTATTTTAATAAAAATAAAGCTTTGGTCATAAAATATGTTAAAAATATTATTCATAACTATACATCTAGATAAATTGAGGCAGAAAATCAACATGCAAAACATTAGCCATATTGCAAAAGAAAACAAAAACAAAAACAACCATAAAAATAAAGTTTTAAAAAGTATAATCTGCATTGAATTCATTAGTTTTCTCTCTGGAGGTGGAAGATATTTTTCATCATGGCTCCTTTGGATTGTCTTGGATCATTATCTTGATCAGAGTATCTAAGACTTTCATTGTTAAATATGGAAGGTTTTTTTTATTTTAAAAAAATATTTCTCTTTACCTAACAGCTACCAGCCAGAGGACTTACACTATCATTATTGGATGACAAAATCAAAGGAAGCTATTAGTAAGTCCAGATCACTAGCAGAAAAACAAAATTGGATCATGAACATGATTCATATTGATCTTAATTAATTATTAGGTACATCTCATTTATCTATCATCTTTTTAGTTTTTAATGCTTCAATGACCATGCTGTTAAATATTATGCATGAAGTTACATGATAAAAACTCCATTATAAATTTGCATTTTGTAAAAGCTTTGGATTGTACAAAGTGGAAAAAATAAAGCTAAATCATGCTTCTTATTTAGTATGCATAGTCATGTAGTGATATTTGTATTCCAATCTATATGTTTAGAAGGTGTATATCAGCATGCTATCTGGGCACTGAAGCAACAAGAAAATTCCTGAATCTAGTTAATATATTCAGCAAGCAATACTTTATCACCATCTGGTATCTGCCTTTATTTGGTAGCTTCATATGAACAACTAGTGCATGCTGACTTTTGATAATTTTTGAGATTACCTAGTATTCTCACAGGTTTTATATTCCATATATGACACATTTTAATATTCTTATCTATTCCTTGATCTTATTGGTTGTTATTTACATGCTAAAATTGTGCAGCACCTACTATAAAAAAAATCAGAGTTTTTCTATTCAGACATTATAATGTGGTCAGTTACTTAAGCAAATATTTCAAACTTGTTCAACTTTCCAAAGCTTAACATACCTGAAAATAGCAATATTTAAATAGAAGCTATAGCCATAAGAAGAGGAAATAATATGCATCTTTATAGCTGTGGATATGTTTATGTCTACCTTCATCCTGAATTTTATGTTATTGCTCACATATTGCTCATACAGGAAAAGAACAAACTCCTCAGAAATTGGGAAGGTTGTATCTATTTTGTAAGTTAATTGCCATTTAACCTCTCTGAATACATATTTGGGAGAAAGCATTAAAATTATAATCTGTGGTTATTTTAGTATTTCAGAATTTAGAAGAGTTGAAATATCCAAGTGATACCTAATCACATGTACATATTCCTTGATGACATTTCCTGATGAAATAATATGCTGCTTACCTCCTACTGTATCACCAAAAGATGATCACAGCCTCTGTTTGAAAACCATGATGAGGGGAGACACTATTTCACATGAAATATGTTTAAAACCTTCAGTTCCTCTCAAATGTTTTTAATATTTTAATGGATCCACCATCTCATTGATGTGGATACTGCCTCCAATGGAAAAACCCATCCACTATTTTTGTTTCTGTGCAACCATTCTTCACATACTCTTATGAGAGTCTGCTTAGCATTTTAGGTGCCTTCCTGAATATCTTGGAAATCATTGAAGAATGGTTAATTATAGGTAGCTAGGTAGCATATTGGATAAAACAGTAAACTGCAGTTAGTGTATCTGTATACACACTTATTTGATGACTACATCTACTCTTTTGATTACAAATAGATATATAATCAAAAGAAAATATGTGAATATGCACACTCATTTAATAATCACAGGAATACTGTATATAAATGTCTCTCTATCTATTTGTATGTATATGCATACATGTATGTACTATATAATACACATAGATATAAAGACATGCATATATATACATATAAAAATAGAGAGACAGACAGAATGACAGAAAGATACATATATAAGGTGTTCAAGGAGGACTAACATCTCTGGCATGAGGGCTTGCCAAGGCTTTTTCAGAACTGCTCAACCATCTATTGTGTCCACCTTTTACGCAACTCTTATCTGTGACTTTAAGAAATAGTACTATAAGCAGCAGCCATATCCTGATAAAACTGTTTCAATAAATGGGATAAACAAGATTGAGGGGAATCAATAGGCCTCAAACTCATTGGTGAATTAGGGGAATGTCTATCTGAAGACTTCCTAGTTGAATAGGTGGTTGAGAATAATTTGTTCCAATACCCATGAAGCCAGCTGATATAGGTACTATAGAGCACTTAAAGCTCAGTCAGACATTGAACATGCCAAGTTCATCTACTGTATCTTGGGTATTGCCAGGCATCTTGACTTTTCTCTTGCCACTAAACTTCAGTGACAGTAGAAGAGTATGAGGTTGAGGACTTGTGTAATTCTGCCTCACTTAAATCAATTCATGCTTAAGTCAAGACATCACCCCTGATGCCATTGATCCTCTTGGAAATGAAGGTCAAACAGAGAGAGAAGTGGGAGGGGGAGAGATGAAGGAGGAGTGAGAAAGGGAGAGAGAAGAGAAAAGAGAGTAAAAGTAATCAAGAATATCCTAACTGGCAAAACAGGCAGTTTTCAAAAGAAATCAAACCTCATCTGATGATCTTATATTTAAAAAAACCCTAGATCACTACTGATTTAGAGAAAGACAAATAATTCTGAGATACCATCTCACACCTATCAGAAATGACAAATGGTTAGTTGTAATTCTAACACCTTTGCCTTCAGGAATATCATACTCTAAGCCCCTCTGCTCCCTTAACATGGAAACTTTGTGATTCTGACTGACTCCATGATATTTGAATTATTGTTTTGTTTTGTTTTTTTCTGGCTGATTAAAATATTTTCTCCTTGATATAGGACTCTGGAATTTGGTGATAGTATTTTCAGGAGATGATCAGTGAATTTTCTTAGTTTCTATTTTAGCCTCCGGATCTAAGATATCAGAGCAGTTTTCCCTGATAATTTCTTGAAAGATGATGTCTATGCTATTTTTTGATCTTTTCTTTCAGCTAGATTAATAATTTTAAAATTATTTTTCCTGGATCCATTTTCCAGATCACTTGTTTTTCCAATGAAATATTTCATATTTTCTATTTATTTTCATTCCTTTGATTTTATTTTACTGTAGTGTCATGAAATTAATTAGCTTCTACTTACCTATTAGGATTCTTACAAGGTGCTGTTAGTGGAATTGATAGAGACACTAATTATCTAATTTACCATGGTACTTAACAGTTCTCTAGTTCAATAATGTACATAGTACTTATTAGAGTTCCACAAGATTCACACCTTTAAGAGAGCTTATATAAGGAGGAGACCACTAAAGGACAAGCCCACTGTCAGAGGAGGAAACAGATTCATTCCATTTTCCACCCCTGTGCTGGCTGGACACATTTGGAGGGAGCTAGAGGCAGAAGCTAGAAGAGACAAAGGACTAGCATTAAGAGCTCTCAGAACCAAGGATAGAGAAAGCCTCTAAGAAAGCTAACTGGGTTATTTTGAAGAAAACAGTAAAGGATCTGGACTTTAATGCCTGGCTGCATTTGGGGTGATTACTTTGAACTGAAACTAAGGCTGCTTCCACTAAGAAAATTGGAGAAAGAAATGAGAGTGATGTAAGAAAATTCTGAAAAGAGATTAATGGCTTGGCTAAGGAGATACAAATAGTACTGAAGAAAAAAACACCTTAAAAGCTAGAAGTGTCTAAATGGCAAAAAAGGCACAAAGGTTCACTGAAGAATAAAACTTTAAAAATCAGAATAGGCAAAATATTAAAGGAGGTACAAAAACACCAAAGAAAAGAACTTCTTAAAAAGCAGAATTGGCCAAATGGAAAAAGAGGTAAAAAAAAATCTTATTGAAAAAAATAATTCTTTCAAGAAATTACAATTGGGTAAGTGTAACGTTCTTCTCTAAAGTGTAATGTTCTCTGGGAGCAGGTTTCTTGGGGGGCTTTTGGAAGCAGCTCATTCTGTTGTATCATAATAGTTTCTCCTAAAGAGGGAGGAAGAAAAAGAGAAAGGAAAGGAAGAGGAAGATGAGGAGGAAAATGGGGAGGAGGAGAGGAAGAAGAAGGAGGGAGGTTGCTTTCATGGCTGCAATGAAATCTTAGATTTTACTCACTGGCTCAAGCCAGTGAGCTTGAGCTCAATTAATGACAAAGTCCTGGAATATTTTACTAAAGAAATGATTTGTGAGCATTTGAGCAGAGTATTGATGATCACTGATATCTAAGCTCACTGAAAAATAACAACAATAAAATATAGCAGTAAGATAATTCAGTGACAATTGTAAGGTATTTACGTGTAGTATCTCATTTGAAACTCATAATAACTATATAAAATTAGTGTTTTTATCCCTATTTTATAGATGAGGAAACTAAGACTGAGAGAGGCAGATAACTAGTGATTGTATGAACAGAATTCAAACTCAGGTTTGTTTGTTTGTTTTATTTCATACTTAGCCTATTCTCTACAATGCCACTTCAAAGACTGTGATTTCTTTTTATTATAGTTACTTATTAAAAGATACCATACAGCATAATCAGATTTTAAGACACTTGATGTCTCTCATATGATTTTTGTGAATGAGAGAGATCATGGCTAGACAATTATATATTTAGGTAGTTTCAAACAGACTGAATGATTAGACTCAAAGAATAATGATTAAGAAGTTGCTATTATCATTGAGTGGAGAGAGGGTGGGGAGTTGAAGGCTCTCCAGAATCTGTTCTTGGCCTTATAAGATCCTTATTAGAGGTAGAACTGGTCTCAGAGGCCATCTTACTTTCCAAATGAGGAAACTAAATCCTGAAAATATTTATTTTCTCAGTGTCACACAGTCAGAATATGAAGCCAGAGTTTCTTGACAGTAAGATCAATACTCTGTCCACTATGTCATATTTGTTTTATTAATGCTTTAGAGAAGTTATTTGTTGTTGTTTGTTTGGTTTTTCTCCAAGGGTTGCTAATGTTCACTTTGTTAAATATGAGCACCAGAAACTAGATATTCACTTGCAACATTGACCTTGTTAAAAGTATGGTTATTTCTCAGAAAGTTGAAACGGCTTTAATATGGTGTCAACGTGGTTGAGGACATATCAGAGAAGTCACAGAATGCCATGTTTGAAATAAATTCTTGCCAAAGAAGTGGATGAAATTGATATCCCCTGTGTTTTACAACCCCTTTTCCTGGGCGATTATTTCTTTGGAAACTGTTGATAAATTCCAGAAAACATGGTCCTGTTTTCCCAGTTTACCTTTCACTTTCCCTATGTAGGTCTTGGTTGAAATTCAGATAAAAATAATCAGTACAATCAGAAACAGTTGCACAGAACAAGCAAGTTTACACTTATTTTAAATGTTTTGTCAAGTAAAGGTTACACTTCATCTTTTTCATTAGCCACAGACTAATGTGTTTAAGATATATGGCATACCAGGAATTGTATTCATTTTTTTTAATAGGAACCTGAACCTTCATCTTTACCACATAAAACAAAGTGATACTCTGGCAATTATCCCTGTGCTATATTAATCAGGCTAATCGAGAGAGAATTCAAGTGGCTACCATGGACAGAATTATCAAATTTTTATCATTAGTATTTAGGAACCAGTTTCTCATAGTTCTTTGTCAGATCTTGATTTTGCACATTAGTCTTTTCTTGCTCTTTTTACCTTCACCATTTTCTGCCTTGTGTAGTTGCTGTTTACAATGTTTCTCCTTGTTTAGGTTTCATTTAATTGGTTCTAGACACAAGTGATATGTGTTTAAATCATATCTTGGGTATTTATTTAGCTATATGATCGTTAGTAAATCACTTCAACTCCCAGAGCTTCAGTTTAATTACGTGTAATATGGTATTATGCTATTTGTAGCATTTAGTTCAAAGGCTTGTTGTAGGGGAAATTCTTCCAATTCTTAAAACACTATATAAATATGAATTGTAATTGTTATCACTATAACTTCATTCTTCTCAACTTATTCAATGGATTTCAGAAATAATCCAGAGACAGGTTGCTATTCTGTTATTTATTCTTCTTTTGTTAATATTCAATATACTATTGAATAGGTAGATGAAATGACTATTTTCTATAACTAAATAAAAACATTGGGAATACAAGCTCTTTTTCTGTGGATATACTTTGAGAAAACTCCAGTAACAGATAGGTTGATAAAAATCATACGCGTGTAACTCATCCTTTTTTGTGTGTGTGATTTTCATTTTTTCCTCTAGGTTCATATACTTTAGAAATTTTTTTTATTCCATCTAATTTAGAGAATGGGTATTTTATGCAACTATTAAAAACATTCTCAAATTATATGAATCTACATTACAAATAGGCAATTGTGGATAATATTTTATCTGTGAAATGATTCTAGTGCAGTTGTTTTGTTGTTGTTGTTGAATTACCAAGGATATTATTGATCAAAGTTAACAAGTTTCTAGAATATGGTTGTCTTTTTAATAAGCTTCGAAAAAATTTAAATCCAGTAGTAGTATGTGAAATATTTCCTATCATATCCTGAAGTCAATAGAATGCTTCATCATTAGATCTCTGGAACTGTGCTTGATAATTGATTTGATCAGAGTAAGTTTTTCATAATTGTTTACCATTACAATGTTGTTGTTATTGTACAAATTGTGATTATAGTTCAACTAATTTCACTTTATAAGACTTCAAGGATTTCTCAGTAATGTTCATGTCCTTTAACCATTAAGTGAATGACTTTTATTTTTATAAATTTGCTACACACACACACACACACACACTCTCTCTCACACACACACACACACACTTTTCCCTCTAGTTAATTGTTTTTTGCAATATTTTGTTTTATTTGTGCAAAATCTTTTTAGTGGGAGAGGATTATGGGAAAGCAGTGAAGTCAGTAAATTTTGAGCTCTCCAGATTTCCCCCACAAACAGAACAAATTTGTGCCTCAGGACAAACACACACAGACGAAAAATGTAGAAGACTTGGGGAAGAATAGGAACACTAGGCCCAGCTGTACTGCAGAGACATGGCCCTGGAACCAGTCAGTACACCTGATGAGTGGAGCAGGGATGCTAGTAGCTGCCAGCATTTGTGGGAGGGTAAAGCTTTTGCTTTGGAGTTCTGTATATTCAAAAAAAAATAACAGTTTAAGTCCAGTGATTTAAACATTAAGTAAATGGGTCTCAGTGATTAATGAAAAAACAATATCATTGCAAAGTGCTGTCAGAAAAAAAGAAAGGAAAGAAAGAGAGAAAATATTTTTCTTGTCCTCAAGAAATTTACAATTATTACAAACACTATTTCACTCCATTTCCTCCTGACTGTGTTTCATTCATGACCACATTTAAGGATGTCAGTTTGTATTTCCTATTTCAGGAATTTTCTGGTGCAAGTATTCAAGGGCACAGGACATTATTTTGGTACTTTCCTGATACTAAGCCTTTCTCCTTTTCTCAGAATAAATGACTATGCTTTTTGTTCTACACAAAAGCAAGAATCTTTCCTTAAATCTTTAATTTTATCATGATAATGACCAACAGTGAGCATTGTTAGATGAGCTATGTATTTTTCTTCCTGCACAATGTATAGCAAAATGCCAATGAGTTTATATATCCGCAAATGCATACATATTTAAAGATAACCTTGATCTTACTGTCATTGGTAAGAGAGTACTCACTCTACTGGTTCAAATGGCAACCTATCCATTCCTCTTTATCCTGTACAACTTTCATTCATATACTTCAGATTTTTCCCAACATGTTGGATTCCTTCCTCTACGGCTTTTAGCATTTTGTAAGTAAAAGATTAATACTAATACTTTTTGGCATATAGCCATCCTACTTCCTTAAGACATATTTTCTTGATTTTATCTGTTCTATAACCTGCTACTCAGTAGCATCTCGCTATTGCTCTTCTGGCCACTCACACTGTTTATTAATCTTAAATCATAATATTCCAAAATTCAAAGTCATATTTTGGGAACAATTATATATCACTTTAAGTTTTGTAAAGTGATTTACATGTGTTAATTCACATCACCAGTAGAATATTGATTTTTTTCTAAAGTTGTGGGGTTTTTTCCAGAATATGTAAAATCTAGTAAGTGACAGGGTAAGAAATAACATACTTGCCTCAAAAAAAAAAAAAAAAAAAAAAAAAAACATTTCTCACAACCTCAAAGAAAGACAAAGAAAAATTGCAAATTGTTGCTGGTTGGCATAATTTGGCCCTCCTCCTTTGGGAAGTTTTACGAAGGATTTATAAGGAAAAACAAAGAAAATAATTACACAGAATCAAATATTATGGAGGAAGGGAGTTATATGCATAAGATAGTACTTCACATATATTGAGGGTTAATAAATGTCTAAATGAGTGGTTTGGTGAAAGCAACACCACCATCATGAAATTACAATACCATCAAAACATCATTAATAATGACAATTAGTGTTCCTTACTGGGGGTAGGTGTAGTGTTCTCTTCTAAAATATGATGGTTCTCTGGGAGCAGATTTCTTGGGGAGGTTTTCTGGAGGTAGCCTTAGTTTTGGTTCAGAGTAATAATCACCTCAAATTCAGCCAGGAGTTAAATTTCAGTTCTTTATTGTCTCTTCCAAAATAGCCCAGTTAACTTTCTTTGGTTCCGAGAGCTCTTATTGCTAGTCTTTTCCCTCTGCCAGCTTCTGCCTCTAGCTCAACTCTGATTTCTGGCTTCTCAATCCCCTCAACTGACTGACTCACCTCTCCCACTGACTCCTGGCTCCCAATACCTCCAACTGACCCTTGCTGAGTCTGAGAGCTTCTTATATATAATCTCTTAAAGGTGTGAACCCAAAGGTTGACTCCTCCTCTGAGAGAGTGGGATTGTGAGAGGTGTAAACTTTGTGAATCTCATACTGAATACTGACTTGTGAATCTCTCAAACTTGTGAACTAATGTGTGAGCTAATGTGTGAACTCTCAAAGGTATAAACATAAACCTTGTTTCTATCAATTCTATTGAGTTAACACCTTGTTTCAAGTTCTGACTCATAACAGGTAGGGATAAATTAATTTATGGAAATAGTCATTTGGAGTCAGGTTTATGGAACTGATTGGTTAATCTAACTCAGTACCAATTTTTTTTTTAAAATGAGCTTAACTTTTGTTTGTGTCATTTATTAACTCATAAAGAAAATTTTAGGCTATGGTTTTAAAAAAAATCTTGTTTTCTATTTTCCTTCACATTCTTGAAACTAATCCCAAGTCTAGATTCTTAGGAAAAGGAACCAGTCTCAATTTGTAGTTTCCTTAGCTCCTCTTATTATCATTCAATGAAAGTGGCTTGAATGAGTAGTTGGGATGGGTAGGTAGAATATTTTTGCTCACAGCACTAAGCTTCCCAGCTTCAAAAAATTGACATAATAGTAAGCATTAGACATATAAAATATATTTAGTAAGTTGAGTCAGAGTGGTACTATTTGCACTTCACAAGTAAACTTTAGCTACATATGGACTTCTTGATAGAAATTTCCCATAATTTTTCCTTGGACAATTGTCTACCTCATATGAATAAGTAGAATCTAGGACTTGTCAGACTAAAATAATTTGCTTTTCCCTCACAATTAGTAGTTTAGGGCATTTTAATATGATTATAGATAGCTTTAATTTCTTTATCCGAAAACTGCCTATTAACCATTTATCAATTGGGGAATGACTTTGTATTCTTATAAATTTCACTCACTTCTCTTTATACTTAAGAAATGAGCCCTTTATCTGAGACACTAGTTGTAAATATTGTTTCCTGCTTTCTGTTTTCCTTCTAATCTTGTTTGTGCAAAACCTTTAAAGTTAACTTAAAGTAATCAAAATTATCCAGTTTGTATTTCATAATGTTATCTATCTCTTCTTTGATCATAAATTCTTCGTTATTCTATATATCAAACAGGTAAATTATTTTTTGCTCAAGTAATTTTTTTTATGGGATCACTATATCTAAATAATGTATCTATTTTTATCTTAAATTGGTACACAGTGGGAGATGTTGGTCTATGCCTCATTTCTCCCTTTCTATTTTTCAGTTTTTCTGGAAATTTTTGTCAAGTAATTAGTGATTAGTTGCTAACCCAGAAGCTGGCATCTTTGGGTTAATCAAACATTAGATTATTATAGTCCTTTACCATTGTTTCTTGTGTACCTAACTCATTTCACTGATCCACTACTATATTTCTTAATCAGTACCAAATAATTTTGATGTTTGCCACTTTCTAATATAATTTTAGATCTAGTATGGCTAAGCCACTTTTTTTTTCATTTTCCTTGATATTCTAAACTTTTTGTTCTTCCAGATGAATTTTGTTATTTCTTTCTAGCTCTATAAAATAATTTTGGTAATTTGATTGGTATAGTGCCAAATAAATAAATTAATAGAATTGCCATTTTTTCTTTACATTATCTCACATTACCCATGAACAATTGATATTTTCCAATTTGTTAGATATGACTTTATTTGTATGAAAATTGTCTCGTAATTGTGTTCCTATGGTTCCTGGGTTTGTCTTGGCAAGTAGACTCACAAATATTTTATCTTGTTTACATTTATTTAAATGGAATTTCTCTTTCTCTTGCTGTTGAACTTTGTTGATAAAATATAGACATGTTGGTGATTTACATGAGTTTATTTTCTCTATGATTCTCTATGTATCATGTCATCTGCAAAGAATGATAGTTTTGTCTCATTTCCCATCCTAATTCCTTCAATTTCTTTTTCATCTCTTATTGCAAAAGCTAAAATTTCTAGTACAATATTGAATAATAGTGGTGATAATAAGCATCCTTGTTTCACACCTGATCTTATTGAAAGGCCTCTAGCATTATGCCCATTAGTGATAATGCTTGCTGATCATTTTAGATAGATACTACGTATCATTTCTTTTTTTTTTTTCTGTGTTCAGTTTTCTTAATGATGACGGGCACCTCCTGCAGAGGAGGAAGCAGGCAGCTAGGTGGTAACAGAGTAGGAGGTTCACTTGAAGATATTGCCCTGATTGAAGGGTTTGCCCACGTCCTGGAAGGCTCCCTCTTAGAAAAAGTACTCTAGGACCATTGTGTGGGCCATCTCATTGCCAAGATCCAACTTATGCCATGTGTAAGACTCATAATCGACCTGCCATTCTGCAGCAATGGGGTGCTCCTGGCCCTGGAAGACTCAGACTCCAGAAATGGAGCTACTATTGTTGGTGCCAAAAAGGATGACACTAGCAAAAGCGTTCTTCCTCAATTTGTCCAGGCACTGGAACATCTCAGTGATGAGGCTGCAGTTCATGAAGGTCTGGCTGATCTCCTGGGAAAAGCGGTACTCAACATGCCACAGGGACCCTCCGTTGTGGTCAAAGTGCTCCCAGAAGTAGGGCAGGGTCACCATAGCTGGTGTCCTCGTTAGAGTACTTCCACTTAAACGCATCCAATATGAAGGTGCTCTTGGGCAGGTGGGTGAAGGAATACTTGGCCTTGGACTCTGTAGCCAATGCCTGCTTGCACTCATCCATCTCCTCCTCAGCCTTCAGGGCTGCAGGCACCTTCTTCTCTTCTTTCTGCTCCACCTGGGCCTTCTGCTTCTCCTCTTGTTGTCCCTTTTCTTTTTGGGGGATCTCCTTCTTAGGCTAACTCTCAGCAAACTTTTTCTGTCATCAAACTGGGCCATCTTCTCACAGACCTTCACCTCTCCCAAGACTGTCCTGAAGTGGTGCTAATGAATTTAGGGTTAGGAACCAGTGGTTGGCATTGAGAAAGACCTTACTGGAACGACAGCTCCAGGACCTGCTTATACAGCCACAACAGGATGCACATGGCCGTGATGTCAGCCAGAGTCACTTGCTCCCCGACCAGGAAAGTCCAAGTCTCCAGGTGGGCATCCAGGAGCCCCAGCACTTGCCTCACCTCTTCTTTTGCGTTCTTGTGGCCTGCTTGTTGTGATGCATGATGCCAAGGGTGGGGAAACACCCAGGTACTGGCCAGAGGAACATTGTCACTGTCGGCAAAGTTCATCCACTGGATCATCTGGGCAACTGCTTCTGGAGTAGAACCCTGAAAGTCTTTATTGCTCATATAGTGCACAATGGCGTTGCTTTCAAACACACAAAACCCACCATCACCCTCAAATGCCAGAACCTTGCCAGTGGGAAATTTTCAGAGGAATTCAGGGGTGCAGTTGGTCTGACCTAAGTGGAAGTGGGGAGGTGTGGATAGCACACAGATCGGGGCCCCACTGTACTATGCAGCAATAAGGACCTTGAAGGCCCGCCAGTTTTTAGGGTACGTGTACAAGGTCCCGGCTTCCATGGTGATTCTGCAGAGAAAGGGGACTACTCATCATTTCAAGGAAAAAAAACATTTGTTGCTCTTCTTTCTAGCATTTTTATTAGGAATGGGTATTGTATTTTGTTAAAAGCTTTTTTCTCCATCAATCTAGATCATATATCTGTTGATTTTGTTATTGATACAGTCAATTGTGCTAATTCTCATTTCTTTTCTCATTTTTTCTTCTACCTCTCCTGGTTGATTTTTAAAATCTTTTTTGAGCTTTTCCAAGAGGATTTTTGGGGTTTGAGACCAGTTTGTATTATCTTTTGAGCTTCACACATGTAGGCATTTTGAAATTGTTTCTTCAGAGTTTCAGTTTTGATCTTCCCTGTTGCCATAGTAGCTTTGTTATGGTCAGGGCTCTTTTTTGGTTTTTTGCTTATTTTTTAAAGTTGAGCTCAGCTCCTGGGGCAGAAGGGGTACTTACACAATCTTCTTTGTACTGCAGACCAGGGATCTGTTCACTGGTTTTCTGTTCACAGGGCCTCTTGGGCTTCCAGCTTGTACACTGTGCTAAACCAGTCTATTTGTACCTTTTATGCCCTGGATTCTGGGGATGGCAGTTTACCTCTGCATTGGAATTGGAGACCACTTAAGTGGCCTATGTGCCACTGGCCTGCTGAGCCAGAACTACTGATCTATGCTGTGGCTGAGTCCCCCATTGGTTTGCCTGGACACCATCTCTGTTATGCTACCCAAATAAGTAACAAATTCCTGAAGTCCTTCTAAATTGTGTTTATCTGGTATATTGTTTCACTGTATTTTTGTAGATTTTGTCACTCCAAAGTTCTTTTTTGATTGAATAATTGTTTCTGAGGGAAATTGGGAAGAGCTTAAGCAATTTCCTGGCTCTTCTCCATAATCTTGAATTTGCCCCTGTACTAATTATTAATGCCTTATATATTCATTCATTTCTAGGATAAATTGTCAATACTCAGTCTTTTGCTATCCTGTGTTTATAAGCTATTCTTCACTATTCATACACATACACAATTTTTTTTTGTTTCCTTAATTTATTGTTTTCTTAAAGAATCATTCATGTTCTACGTCTTCTATACCAATATGCTGCAATTACTTATACTTGTTATACATCTTTACATTGCTCTTTAGGTTGCTTTTACTTTGACTCTTTTAAGGTCATGTTGACTGTCACCAGGAACATATTGGTATTGAAGCAATGGACTTTAGTGGTAGGGAATCATTTAGGGTAATTAAAATTGTGACATTTTCCCAAACCCAATCCAGCCCAATTTCCTCCTACCATTCAATTTTGTGTATAGCTTGTTGTCCACCTGTAGTCATTGTTTAAAAACTATATATGTACTTTATATCCAAATACATGGGATCTAGGAATTGTGAAATTTTGCATCAATTTTTTTCTTAATTTGTATGTAAATTTTCTCTCCAATGATTGTACTTTTCACAAAGAAAATCTTGCTCTGTTTTTTACCTCAGTGGAACTACATACAATGTGAACTACATACAATGCCATTTGATATTCAATAAAAAGGTAAGAAGTACTCATTATATCTCAGGAACTATAGCCTTGTAATGTGAAGTCATCCCAGCTCTCAAAGAATTTATATTCTTTTGAAGCATGAGAAAACTTTGATCTTTTTTCTGTTGTCCCTTGGAAGATTTACTGACCCTGATCTTAGAGAAATGGATGTTTCTATTTTATTCCTTACTTGATGATCTTTGTTGAAAAACAAAACAAAACAAAACAAACAAATGAACAACAACAAAAAAAAAACTTCTAGGAGCAACTAGGTGGTGCAGTGGATAGAGCACCAGCCCTGAAGTCAGGAGGACCTGAGTTCAAATGTGATCTCACACATTTAACACTTTCTAGCTGTGTGACCCTAGGTATTTACCTAGGGTAACTCCAATTGCCTCAGCAAAAACAAACAACAACAACAACAAAAATAACTTCCATAGTGATATCTATCCTAAATATGTATGGTTCCTATCATATATGAAAAATATATAAGAAATCTTAATATTGGAGTCTTTAAAGCTCTATTTGGTTATCCTGAATTAAATACTTCTTTTCAGCAACAGATGATAAATATTGTGGGCTGTTATAAATTCCCACATCTACAGTTTTCTGTAACAAATTGTAAAAACTCACCTGTTCCTTTCTCATATTTTTCTCAAGATGCACAGATCATCAAGATTTTTTGATAGATGCACAGACCATTATCATAAAGATTTTATAGAGATGAAAAAGTAGGCATGTAGGAATTGATCATTGCTGGTAACTTCTTGGTATAAAGCAGACTATGGAATCCTTTCCCTTCTTTTAAAAATCCATTCCCTCTTTGAGTTATTTTGCAAATTGATCCCTTTGAATATGTTTTAAATATAGCTGTACCATACATAGATTTTTTCCCCCTGTAGATACAGGATCATCAGTTTCAAACATTTCTTATAACTTCATTTGAAATTTTCAGTCTGTCTATAAGATACTGAGGGAGTAGAGTGACAATAAAGTAATTCTCCTCTTAAGATTGATAACATTAAAAAATACTGAAAAATCCATCTCATTCCATGACTTTTCATTATCCTCCTTCAACTTTTATAAATGGTTTTCTTCTTTTTAAAGTTATAATAGATTTAATCAAAGGTGAAAATAGAAAAATCTATACTATATGTCAGTACTATCATTCAATATTGTTTTAAACCATTTGAATTACCTAAAACCAAGCATACACCCACCAGAGATAAGAACTATGTGAATATAAACATAAAATGCTTTTTATTCTAATAAATTTAGATCTAAATAACTGGGTATTTATTATTCATTGGTAATTAAAGCCAATATAATTTTTAAAATTTACTTTATTTGAAAACTCAATAAGAAAAAAGCAAAAGAGAAAAGGAACACAAGACAAAATAATGCAAAACATGTGCCCAGGAGGATTCAAAATATACAACAAGAATTACTAGATCAAGAAATATACACACACACACACATACACACATATATTTGTAGAAGAAATTATATCCAGGAATGTCCATTTTTTTCTTTACTTCCTTGTAAATTATTCTTTGGTTCTCTGTTGCACACCTTATTTATTTTATACTTTCCCCCCCTTTTGTCCCCACTCACCACCTCCAAGCAAGTTGCAATTAAGAAAATATATAGTTATATACATACATACAGCCCCCTTCACATACACATACACACACACACCTTTCCTATCCCTGCTGATTCTTTAATTAAATTCTGCTCCATAACTTGCCTTGCTGTTACTTCACCTCCCCCCATCAAAGGATCTCTCCCTTGTTGTTTTCCCTCACTGTTTTTTTCCCCATCTGCCCATCTCTTCCCCCCCTTATTTCTTTATAGATTTTGGAGGGTGTACCTATTGAACCAATTTCTGATGTGAGTAGATTTTCAGAACTATGAGCCCTCTTCTCCCTCTAATGCCTCTGTGTCTATTCTTCCTCAGCACCCCATTTATATAACATGATTATTATTTTTCCACTGTCTGCCAATCTTTCTTTTGAGCTTCCCTATTGATGTGAATCTTACATCTATAATATACATTTCCCATGTAAAAAAATAAACTATATGTTCATGTTTAAACAGTTTGTCCATGTTTTGTTCCTTAAAATTGATCTTTGATATTGACTTTTATATGTTAAATTTTCTGTTAAGTTTGGTTTTAGCTAATGGAAAGCCCTGAAAACATACAAGTTCATTGAAGGTCCATGTTTTCTCATTCAAAATTTAGATAATTTTGCTGGATATGATATTTTTGGCCACATGCCTAGTTCCTTTTGATTGTCGGTCAATATAATTCCAGGTTTTTTACTGTAACTGCTGATAAGTCTTGTATAATTACAATTGTAGCTCCAGCACATTTTAATTTTTTTCTTGTTTCTTGCAAAATTTTCTCTTTGATCTGGGAATTTCAAAATTTGGCAATAACATTCCTCTGTGTTTTCCACAAAAGAACTCTTTGAGGTAGTAATGGGTGCATTTTTTCTATTTCTGTTTTCCCTGTTATATCACTCCAGGACAATTTTCTTAGATTATTTTCTGCATTATTGTATCAAGGTTCTTTTTGTTTGGTCACAACTTTCTGGCATTCCAATTATTCTTATATTTTCTCTTCTTGATCTGTTCTCTGGATCCATCGTTTTTATTATGTGTCACATTCTGTTCTATTTTCTCATTATTTATAATCTGTTTTGTTCTTACTTGGTCTCTCATAGCTTCCTTGGCTTCCCCTTGCCCAATTCTAATTTTCAAAGTCTTAAAAATTTGAGTCTCTACCTCCTTTTCCAGTTGATGAACATTTTTTTCATAATATTTTTTTTTAATTTTTTTTTTTAGTTTTTCCTTGTCTCTCATTTGATTTGTAAATTCTTTTTTGAGTTCTTCTTCTATAAATTCTCTCTGGGGGGGGAAGCAATTTCACATTACTCTTTGGTGGGGGAGGTAGAAGCTTTTTTTTTTTTTTTTTTTTTTTACTAGTGTCTTCCTCTGAAGATGAACCCTGGACTTCCCTGTTTCCATAATATGTTTCAGTGTTGAGGTTCTTTCTTTGTCAATTCATTTTTTAATGAGATGTATTAGTGTAAGCACCTCAAATCATGGGTTAGGCGGATGCTGCCTCAAACTTCTCTTTGACTCTCCACTCCCACCAGGAACTCCAAACCAAGAGCTCCACCCTCCTATAAGTGCCCACAGAAAGCAGTGTCCCTGCCCCTACTGCTTCTGCAATCAACCGGGTGCTGATTCCTTCTTGCCCAGTGTCCACTGGGCCTGGCATTCCCAATCAGTCGAGGTTCATTCAGTCTTCCTGGATTCAAACCCCACCCCAACAGTCCGGGAGGTGAAAGTCTCAATTTTTCCTGCTGAAGTTCCAGCCACTACCAAACAGCCCCAGGGATCCCCACTTAGCCTGAAGGTATTTGTACCTCAAACATGTCAATCCCCAGCCTTCTTTCTTCAGAAGGCTCTTTCTTCAGATCTTCTCAAGATGTATTAGGAGAACCCCTGTTCTGTCCCAAGTTATCTTCATTTTTCATCAGTCTATGTTCAATGTGAGGCTCAAATTTGTTCTATTTGTGAGGGAAATCAAGAGAGCTTAAAATTTACCAACCTACTCTGCCATCCTCAGAATCCTTCCCCATAAATGCTTTTCAAATGATCTGGTTTATCCATTTTTCATGTCATAATTAACTGTTTTGAATATTCAATGCTTGGATACTGATTTGTGAATTAATGCTAATGGTCACAAATAAAATTAAGGAAAAAATACTTTTTGGACAAAGCAATGTGTTCACATATACCCCATATAATTTCATGGTAAGTGATGGAGTCTTTCTTTGTTGATAGAGGGATTTCACTTTATTAAAGTTAAAGGATTATAGAGTTAGATCTGGAAGGGATCCTAAAGGTTCACCATCTTCATTTTAGAGATGAGAAACTGAATCTGAGAGATGTTAAGTGAGTTGTTCAGGGTCATACAGCTAGTAATTTTCTGAGGTATGAATGCAGTTCTTCTTGACTCCAAGCCTAGTGTTATCTCCACTTCTGGATTAAGTAGATGAATACTTCTACTGCTACTCCATTACTCCTAACTCACCTGTGAAATTAAGAAAGTTAGCTTTAGTGCATTGTGGAGAAAAAGAGCAGTGACAAGCCCCTGGAGATGGTTAGATATTATAGTCATCTAAAATAAAGGGTGGGGAAAGAATTAAGCCCTAAACAGTAAGGACCCATAACCTTATTTATTATCTATTTTTAGATAACCTTTACTATTAATAAAAAAACATTATTTTTATTATTCAGCCACTTAAGTCATATCTGACAATTCATGATCCCATTTGGGAGTTTTCTTGACAAAGAAAACTTTTCCTTTTCCAGCTCATTTTTATATACAAAGAACTAAGGCAAACAGGGTTCAGTAACTTGCCTAAAATCACATAATAAGTATGTGAGGCTACATTTGAATTCAGGAATATGAGTCTTCTTGATGCTAAGCACAATGCTCTATTCACTATGTCACCTAGCTGCTCATTTCTGAAATTATCTGTGCACAATAGAAAATATATAACCATTTTTAAAAGACATGGATTTGTTTTGAAAACTCAACCAACTCACCTATTCTTTGTTGATGAGTTATTAGATCAGAAGGACAGAGAATTACTTTATATAACATAATGTGACTTGATTTTTAGGAAGGTATTTAACAAAATCTCTCATGATACATTTTTCAACAAAATTACAAAATGTGAACAGGATAATCTTACAGTACAGGAGATTTATAGTGGGCTGTATGAAAATATTCATTATGATATTTGTTAATAGACATATTAAAGCTAAAATATGATGTTATTGACTCTGTCTTGTCAAATTGTTTAAAAAAATTTACTCATGACTTAGATGGAGACATTGATTGACTACATACGAAATGGAATGTGGGAGAAAGTATTCAGTTCATTCAATTAATGGTATAATAATCAAGATTCCAGATCTTGATAGACTGGGATAATAATCTGAATTCAGTAAGATCAAACACTTCCTTTTCTCAGAAGAGAAGTAGGAACCATAGATATGGAATCAGTTGTAGCTGCTTTATCAGTGGGGCTTTGTTGAAATGTTTTATTTTATGAAACAGGGTTTAATAGTAGGCATCAGATTAAGGTGAAATAACTTGTGCAAAAACAAAAGGTAATAATTAACCATATTTAATACATATTTTTAATTGAAATTTTAATTGACAATGTTAGTAATGAGTCAACAGATAAAGTACTTACACCAAAAAGTTTTAATTCTTTTAATTATATAATCCCCATTGTGAGACAATCCCTACCTCAACTCACACTCATGAGTTATATTTGCTGGCGGATGATTGCTCTAGGTTCTTTAGTCATTCAGAGGACACAATTTAAGCTAAAGTATGTTGTAATGTAGGAAAAAGAATAGTAATGCAATATCATCCCTATGATTTTAGACCATCCTACTCCATAAATAAATGCAAAGGCAGAAGGAATAGATTACCAAAAAGTTTCTAAGTAGAGAAATGCATATGTAAGAAATAAATGTTAGGGGCACATTTGAGAAAGGGTAATCCATGTCTTTGTTATTGTATTGTAGTTCTCACTGCTTCCAGCTGATATCAAGGTCTATGATACTATGAATTTTTGGAAAGAAATGGAACACACATCTCATTACAAGGAGTCTCAACTCTGGCATTTGTCATCTCACAAATCAGATCCCAGATCAGAGAATAGATCCCACAGCTAGACTCTGCTCTGTGCATCAATTGCAAGATGCCATTGTAATTTGACTTAGGGAGAGTGAGAAATTCCATTCTCTACCCTGTTGCACTAAGCAGGAAATAGGAAAGGAGTGATGCTTTCTCATCTCAACTGCCACAGCTCCTCCTTTCAGAGCTGAGCTACCTGACTTGCTCTTCAATATAAGAGCAAGCATCTAAGTTGATGCTCTAAGTCATCAGACTGAAACTATTCAGTCAGTCAACAAACATTTATTAAGTCTTTGCTAATTTTCTTACCATTTTACCTTAGTATAATTAGAATATGAAAACAAGACAGTCCATCACCTTGAACTACCAGTTTAACAGGAAACGTTATCAATAACTATGTACATAAAAGACATATGCAGTGTATGTTGAAGTTAATTCAGAGGAAAAATTCTAGTAGAAATAGGGAAGATTCAGATCCTAAAGTCTGAAAGATTAGTCTTATGTTTTATTTTTTGTTACCTGTCTCTTACAATTTGTAGTCATATCAAGTGGTTGGGGGGAGGGGGGTTACTTAATGGATAGGAAGATCTTGATCAAATACCTCCCAGTCCCATCCATTATGTACATTTTGAAATTTTAAATTTAAATTAAATACTCATCTAAATGAGTATTCTTTAATAAACATCTATTAAGCACTAAATATGTGCCAGTCATGTGGCAAGCACTGAGGATAGAGAAAGATAATTCCTGCCCTCAAGAAGCATACAGTGTAATAGAGGAAGACAACACAACCTTCTCTCACAATGATAGAGAAGTTGAATGAGTAAAAATTGTAAAAAATGATCTTTTTCTTTTCTATATTACAATTTATGTGAAGCAAAACAAGAAATAAAAAAGGTTAAACCTCTGTGAAGGTAAAAACAAACAAAAAACTTCTCCTCTTTTTAAACAGTTGAAGAGAGGCAGCATAGTGGGACAGACAACTTTCTTCTAAGTCTGAACCAGTCACCTAACTTCTTACTGCTTGGGATGAGGCATTAGTATACCTTAAGTAAAACTGAAACATTAGTCTAGTGGAATTTTTAGACTTCTTGTTGAATGTATGAAACTTGATAAATCACAAAATGACTACCTATGTTCTACAGCAAGTACAACTGTTTGATATTCAAAACTGGTGTTTATTTTTTTAAAAATCATCATTATTTTTCATATCATACTGCCTACCCTGTTCTCAGTTCTGCATTTAAAAAATGATTGAAAGAATTGGGAATGTTTAGAAAAGACATTAGGAGACTGCTTCTCCTATATTTATCTGAAATATGGTCATCTAGAAGACCAATCAGACAATATTTATAGCTCTAGACTGAACAAAAAAGGATAAGAATTATCAGAGTGATGCTATTGGTTAAAGACTGTATTAGATTCTTCCCTCCACCACCCCAAAATTATTATTATTATTATTATTAAAACTATTAAAAAATGGAGTTAATTATTTTGTGAGGTAATGAGTTACTTGAGGTAGAATCTGCCTGACTACCTCTCAGAATTGTGAGGGGAGCTCCACCTGTCTACCACTGGGCTTTCTTGACTTCTTTCAAAGCTCAGCCCAAGTCTTACCTTTTGCCAGAGGTCATTTTCAGAGACCTTATTTACTTATTCCTTCCCCTGTGAGGTTAACCTTACATTGACTATAGATTCTACTTTTTGTCCCTAGTCAATTTCATGTTTGTTTCCCTTATTCAAATGGGAGTTTCTTGAGGTGAGGTATTATTTTGGCCTGATGTTTCTATCATTTAGCACAGTGCTTGCCATATAGTAAGCTCTTAATAAATTCTTATTGATTGACTAACTTCCTTCCAACTAAAACTCTATTATTCTTTAAATCATAAATCAGATTGGTTAGAATATCTAATTGTTTATTCTTATAAACAACACAAAATACTGCCATAAAGTTAGTAATCTACTTTTTAAAAAGCAAAATAATAATAATAATTAATTAGAAATAATTTAATCATCCAAAAAGAATACTTCATGAAAAAATAGTATTTTGTTAAATGAATAAATTACCATCAAAAAAGATCCAGAATTTGGGGGAAGGATTTTTTAAATTTTTTCTTCACACTTCTATTAATCCTTATCTATAAAAGTTTATAAAAATGTTCAAATTTTGGCTTACATTTATATTTATGTTTTTTAGATAGACAATGTGGTTGGCTAATTAATATTATTACTCAGATCTGTAAATTGTATAACCCTTCTTTAAGCTATTAGAATTCTCACGAATCTAAATTATAATAAATAATCTAATCTAAAGTCTCTTTAATCCAGGCATTTTCATTTACCTATGTTTGGAATGCCTTCCCTCTTCTTCACCTCCTAACTCAAGTCCCAGCTAAATTGCACTGTTGTAAAAAGAAAATTGAAGTGAGATGGTTTAACTGTTATCATTGGATAAAAATATATAAAATGTTATATGGGAATTATTAAATTTGGTGGCATATTATGTTCTGTATTTTCTCCATATATTTTTTATTTATCCACTTCATCTCACTTAAGTTCTATGAAAAAGTCATCTGCATCAGCTTTCCTTTCCTCTTACTTTCTTCTATAATTCACCAATCAATTCTCTTCAAAGTTATCAATAATTTCTTGATTGCCAATTCTGATGCCCTGTGCTTAATTCTAATCCTTCTTGACTTCTCTGCAGCAATTTGCTAGTATTGTTCATTTTCTCTTCCTGTGTACTTCTCTAAAGTTTTTTGTATATTTTTTTCTCTTCATTTTCCTTTCTGACCATTCCTTATCATGCCCTGTAAATGTGAATGCCGTTCAAACTTTTAGGTCTCTTCAGTTTTCTCTCTACAATAATTCACTTGATGCACCTATTAGCTACTGTGAATTCATTGGCTAAGCTAATGATTCCTGGATTTAAATATGCATCCTCTTCTCTGATTTGAGTTTTATTCACCCATTATTTCCTATTGGATATTTTGAACCAGATGTCCCATAGACATTTCAAATGCAAAATATTCCAAACAACCTATCATCTTTGCTCAAAACTCTGTCACTCCAAATTTCCCTATTACTGTCAAGAGCATCATCATCCTTCCAATCACTGAGCTTTAGCACATTATTTAATTACTATCACCAAACACTTATTTAGTTATTTTGCTGCCTCTGAAGTATCTCTTATACATGTGCCCTTCTCTCTACTTATACTAACTCAGACACTAGTCTAGTTCAAATTGTCATCTCCTTTTGTCTGAACTACTTCTGATTGGTCTCTTTGCCCAAGTCTCTACCTTCTTTAATTCATCCTTCATTCTTTTTTTTAAAATTACATATATATACATGTCATTCCCTTTCTCAGTGAACTCTAGTGGATCCCTATCTTTAGGAACTAATATAATCTACCTTATTTATAATTCAAACATCTTCAAAACCTGACCTTTTCCCAGTCTTCATATGTATTACTCCCTTCCATGGAGTTTGTGATTGAGCCATACTTCTTCTGTTTAAATCATTCACTCTCTACTTCCCATTTTTTTTTTACCTTTGCATTTATGGTTCTCTCTGCCTAGAATGTTCTCCCTTCTCCCCTCTGAATCTATTGATTAATTCAGTGCTAAATCTAACTGAAGTTTGCAAGAGTATTCTAAAATATCTTTCTGTTTTCCCCTTTTTCATTAATAGTGATGAAATGAAAAGTTACAAATGAGCAATTTAATTTGGAGAGATTTTTTTCCCTGAGCTTCTCTATCTAAGATAGAGGTGCTGAAAAAAGAAAGATGAAGCTGTCAAGATTGTGTGCCTTACTTTGTGCATTTCATTTATATATTTAAAAATATAAGACCAAAAAGGAGGGCTAAATGTAGAGGGCTGAAACTCTTGAATTCATGCACTGAGGTCCAGATAACTGAATATTTAAGGCTAATTACCTATAAGCATATACTTGGAAAATGTCCCTTCCCACTATCCTGTGCTGGCTCGATAATTGGTGTATCCAGAGAATTGTAGGAGAGCCTAGGGGATGGAGTAAGACTAGCCAGGGTCACTTTGTCAGTAGATGAGGAAGAAGGAGGTCGTGGAGATTCTGTGTGCATCCAATTCAATCCTACCTATAAAGACCAAGAACAAAGACCAAGGTCTTTTGCTTGTCCTGATTCCAGTTGATTCTAAGGTATCCAGGATGCTAATGCGGTCATCACAACTAAACTCCTACAGGAATGAATTCTAACTTTTTTTTTTCCACTTCAATATAGCTGAAAGAGTAAACAATAGCATTCTTAACAATGAAAAGAGATAAATACCACCCACATTTATTATATAAGGGGGCTATACGCACTAATCTTGCCATGGCTTTAGAAATTGAAAGGTATATTGATGATATTGAATGCGTAATAGGTACATGTCTGTACAATTTGTGTATATGCTTTAGTACCAAGGAGGGGGCAGTACTAAATCAGTGCTCCACCCACAATAAATAGAGCAGAATTTAAAGAGGGACAAGAAAGTACTCTTTGAAGGATCTTTTGGCCTTGGGATTACTGGGCTGGAATAAAAAAGACTAAAGGAGCAGAAGCACAAAAGAATTCAGTAATCTTGGCAGTTCCCTATAATCACTAGTTTGAGAAAACTATTTAGAACATGACATTCTCAGGGAAAGATCTTAACTTTGTAATTCTTTTCTTCTGTTCTAATAGAATCAAAGTTCGTCCATTTTTGTGGTACACAGCTGAGGCCATCAGTTTTATTTTTCTTTGGGCTATAAAGAGAAAAGAAAGGATAAAAATTTTTGCTTGAAAAATTACCATTTAAAAGATTTGTGATGGAAGACTCTAGGGATTTTATTAACTTACTATTCATTAATCTGACTTCAGATACATTCAATATTTTCCTTTTGCTCATGTCTTGACCTCTTTGAGGTTTTTTTATTTTGGTTTGTTTTTGCATTTTATTCTCATGAGATACTCTTTAAGGGAAAAAAAGAAACTTTTTCAATAATTTACTATCAACATGTATGATGAACATTGAACAGATTTTCTAAATAAAGTAAAATAATTGTTACACTTGTTTTTTGTTTGATTGAATTATTGAATAGGTGTAGAATTGAGTGTGAAAGTTAAGGAGAAAAATGAAAATTTTAGTTAGGAATATCTGTGTTCAGGTCTTTGCCTCTGACTCTTACTGTTTTGTGATCAAGGAAAAAGGACTTAACCTCTCACTATCCTAGGTAATTCTTTACTAACATTTACAGAAAAGTAGCCTATTACATCAAAGGAAGCAGTTTATATGAAAACTGGGAGTTTATTACCCAGATAAAACTACAGGTCTCTGTCTATTAACTATTCTAGGTTACCCACAATCAATCTGAGATAATTTAAATGGTCCCAAAATGAATTAACCAAGTACTATATTGGCTTTTTGAATTTTAATTTCAAAAAGACAAGTAACAAGTTATGCAAAATAAAATGTTATAAAATGCTTGGAGTGCAAACTTATTTAATTAGAAAAGACAATTTTGTTGTATTTCAATTCAACTTATATTTATCATGTTCTTATATGTGTGAGATTCTACTTGGTTCTGGGGGTCAAAAGCATAAGGAGAGTGCTTTGAAAGAATGACTTTTGAGGAGAAAACCATATATAATTATAATAGAGTGAGAAATGCAAAGGACATTATCAGGGAAAGTGATATGCAAACATTTAGAAAGTAGTTATTTGTGCTTTCCAGTGGATCAAAAGAGATAGGGAAGTCAGACTTGAAACCAGTTACTGAGATTTGATATTTTGATTTGAATGAGTAAGAGTATATCACTTTTAATTTTATTTTAATCAAATTTTTTTCCTACCCTTCGCCATTGAATAGGTGAGAAATATATGTACATAAATATACACACAAAAACACACATATACACATAGTAATATAAAACATTTCTGCATTAGTCATGTTTAAAAAAAAAAGTTGAAGGGGAAAATACACACACACGCACACACACACACACACACACACACATATATCTAACATATACACGCACACTTCAACCTATACCATGAAACCATCAGTTCTCTATCTGAAGTCAGATAGCATTTTATGTGATGATTCCTTTGGAATTGTGGCGAGTCATTATATTGATCAGAATTAATAAGTCTTTCACTATTAAATATCTTTACTATATTGCTACTATTGTGTAAATTGTTCTCTTGGTTCTATCTGCTCATTTTACTTTATATCAGTTCATATAAAGTCCTCTCAGGTTTTTCTAAATCATGCTGGTCAATACACAATAATATTCAATCATATCAATATACTATAACTTGTTTAGCCATTCCCTAAATCATGGGCATCCTCTCAGTTTCCAATTCTTTGCTAGCACAAAAAAAGCGATTATAAATATTTGTAGATGTGTTTTTTTCCACTTTTTGTTGATTGCCTTGGAGTATAGACCTGGTAGCAGTATTTCTGAATTAAAGGATATTCCAAATATTTCTCCAGCATTTTGGAATTACCATGCCACAAGAAATGGCGAATCTAATGAATATAGAAAATAATTTATATGAGCTGATACAAAGGAAAGTAACATATAGGTGTATGTGTATGTACACAATGAGTAAAACAAAATAATTAGAAAGAACAAAATAACTTATAGTGAATGTCATGAAATTATACTGTTCAAGATAGGTATAGTCTCATAATTCCTGATACTGAAGAAAGCTGAATGCAGCAAATCGCTTGAGCTCAGGAATCCCAAGGTACAATGTGCTAAGCCAGTCATTTGTGTTCACGAAGACTAAATATGGTGAATCTCTGGGAGCAGTGAGCAACCAGACTGCCTAAGAAAAAATGAAGTAGATCAGATCAGAAATTGGGACAAGTCAGAGCTTCTGTAGTGCTATTAAATTGTTGGAGTGAGCTACTGGAGTGAGTGGAGAGAGTGCAAAGCTATCTCTCACATCTAAACTTTCTACAATCTGACTAATAACTTCATCTTTCAAAGGAAACTACCCACTCTAAAATTACCTATGATTTTATAATTACAAAATTTAATGATGTTTTCTCAAAGCAGATCAATCTTGACCTCTCTGAATAATTTGACATGGTTGATCACTATCTTCTGAATTCTTTCTCTTTTTATAGGTTTTTGTTACACTGTTCTCTCCTGGTTCCTTTCCTATTCCTCCCTTGATGTTTCCTTAATTAGATCTTCATCCATGTCATATTAACCCTGAGCATCCCCCAAGGGTCTCTCCTGGACCCACTTCTACTTTTATCTCTATTATGTTTCTTGGTGTGGGACAGCTAGATGGTTCAGTGGATAGAACACTAGGACTGGATTCAGGAAGATTTGAATTCAAAGCCAGCTTCAGACACTTATTAGCTTTGTAACTGTGGGCAAGTCACTTATCCTCTATTTGCCCAGGAGACAGGTAGGTGACTTAGATGACTTAGTGGATAAAGCATTTGGCCTAGAGTGAGAAAATATGAGTTCAAATCTAGTCTCAGATCCTAGCTATGTGACTCTGGGTAAATCATTTAATCTCCATTTGCCTTAACATATTAGAGAGAGAAATGGTTAAATATCTGAGTATCTTTGCCAAGAAAACTGCATGTACAGTATGGCCCATGGGGTTACAAAAAGTCAGGAAAACTGAACAACATCTCACTTGGTGATCCCATCAGTTCTAATGTATACAATTTTCATTTCTATACAGACAATTCTCAGATCTTTCTAACTAGTTCTAACCTCTTCAGCTGCCACTTAGATATCTCAAACTGGATGTCCAATAGGCACCTCAAATTCAACATGTACCCAAACCTGAACTCATCATCTTTACTCTACTCTCCCAACTCCCTCCAAAATTCCTTTATACTGACAAAGCTATACATACAAGCCTGCAGCATTGGTGTCATTTACACACTATATTCTCACTTGTGCCACATAGTTGATCTATTTCCACCTCTTATTTTACCTTCATAACACATCTATGAATGTTACCCACTCCACTTATGCAACACAACCATAGTTCAGGTCTTTATCACACCTATTTGAGTATAGGATAAACTGAAACATACTCAGAAAAAGGCAAGCAATGATAAAGAAAGGACTAGATACGGTGTTACATGATGCTCAATTGAAATAACTAAGATGTTTATCTTGAGGAAATTCAGATTTATTGGAGAAGGTAGGCATGATGGCTGCTTTAAGTAATTAAGGGATTGCAATCTAAATTAGTATTACAATCATGTTTGGCTCCAGAGCACTACACTGACAGTTCCTGATTTTTAGTATGGAGAGAACAAGAACATTTTACAATCTGAAACATCCTTTCTGATCTTTGTACATATTTATTCCCCTCCACATCTTCTACTGTTCAGATACACTGGACTACTTGCTGTTTCTCATATATATCTGTATCTTTGTACAGAATTGTCCTTCAAAGCTAGAATACTCTTCCTCCTCATCTCTGCCTCTTAAGATTCCTGGCTTCCTTCAAGATCCACAGGAAACATTACTTTAAAAAAAAAAAATAAAGCTTCAGGGAATATGGGAACTTGGAAATTTTAAACCTATTGATAGTTGTATTTCAATATGTTTCCTTTGTAATCGTGTGCATCTTATGCATGTAAAAATATTATTCTAAGAATGAGGCCATAGGCATCACCTGGCTACTAAAGATTTCTCTAACACAAAAAAGGTTAAGAATCACTGCTTAGATGAATGCTTTTTAAAAATACTAATGAATCACAGAATTGCAGAATTGGAAGAGTTATCTAGTTCAACTTTTTCATTTTACTAATAGGAGAGTTTAAAAGACACTGAGCGACTTCTCTAAAGTCCCATAGCCTATAAGCAGCATATCTGCAACTCCATCAATCAGTCATTAAACATTTATTAAGCATCTACAACATATGTGATGCTGTATTAAGCACTAATTCAAGTGATCACTTTCTAATCTTCATTCCACTATACCATTCAGCAAAAAATCTAGTCCTATAAATCTCTATGAATAAACTACATCAAACTTAAGTGATTAAAAAAAAGAACTAAAAAATAACTCTGGAAAGAAAGGAATTATAAAAGGAGACACAAATCAAAGCACCCACTTTTTACATCATTACTATAAATGCCTTTGTAACACTATCTGTGGATTTGTTTGTTCTATTAATTTTTAAGTATATCATAACTGTGGAGGAAGATTTAACAGTTCTGGGATTAGTAAAAAGAAAAAAACAGGAGAAAAATTATGGTATTTTCAAATGGAGCACTTCTGGTTAAATAATTCAACTTTGTTTTATTCAACAATGTTTCATAGCAACCAACTCTCCTCCCTGCTATGTTAGTAAGGAATCTGGAATCCTTTTGAGACAGAAGCACATAAGCAATCACAAATTCATCTGGATTTAATTGCAATATATAAAACAGGTGTGCATTTTAAGCTCTCAGCATTGTGAAGATCAGACTAAAAACTGAAAAGTACAGTGTACTCAGATCTCCAAATAATCTATACAGCTATTTGAAATCATCCTGGTCTCATTATCTTTGTAATGTCTTTCATTAAAAAGACAATTGTGTTCTTTGTACTCAGTTAGTTAACTCATCAGATTTTATCTTTTACATCTAATTTAAGATTAATGTGGGACAAGTAGTGTTACACAATTTAGGGTAAAGGAAAGAACATGAAGGGAGAGGAACTAAGTTCCCATTGCAAATCTGACACAACCTGTGAAACCTTGGCAAATTCACAATTTCTATGGTTCTGAGATTTCCTCACTGTAAAAGAAGGAGGTTAGACTATATGGTTTTCTAAAGCTCCTCAACCTCTAAATTTATGATTTGGGAAAGGACTGTTGAATATTAAAGCATTTTTTTCTTATGCTTTTATCATTTCATCCCACCTTGTTAACATCTAAGAAGTTAATGGAATTGCCATTACATAGAGTCAGCAAGACATCAAACTGGATAGAATGGTGCACTGGGCGTCAGAAAGACCTGAATTTAAATCCAGCTTTAGACAATGCTATGTGACCCTGGGCAAGTCATTTATGTTTGCCTCAGTTTCTTTATCTGTAAAATGGAAATAATAATAGCACCTATCTCTTGAAATTATTTTAAAGAACAAATTAAATAAAGTGTATTTGCAAACCTAAAATGTTTATTCTGTTTCTCTGTTTCTCCTATTTTTGGCATTGGTAAAAGTAAAAGAAAGAACATAGGAGTCAGAACTGGAAAAGAGATTGCAGAATGGTCCGGTCTATCACCTTTTTTGTAGTTGTTGTTTTGCAAATGAGAAACCTTAGGGCTCAGAGTTGCCACAATTCCCAAATGGAATTACTTACAGAACCAGATTTCAAACTTAGTTTGTCTGCGTGAACTCCTTTTTCCAATGTATTTTATTAAGCCTTCAGAGACTCTAGTATGCACACTTTACTTTTTTTAAAAGTTGAGAAAAATGAGTTTTAGAGAATTGAAATAATCTGCCTAAACAATAGGATGGACACAAATGGATTAATTCATTTAAATACTAGGAACTTGCTCATCAATTTTGCTGTTAACAAAATGATCCCTTAATATATAGAAAAACAATAATAACACTAAATAATAATAAGAATAATGCTTGGGAACTGGCTGTGGCAACTTCTTAAAATAAGAAAACAATGCCGTTTACCATATCAGTTGACTCTTCCTTTCACTTGAATACTTAGAGGTTATTGTAGGGGGTTATTAGTTGACCTAATTTCAATGTTATTTCCAGAAATAGGGAAATTTCTAATATGAATTTTCTATGAGGAGATGGGGAATAACTAGTCAATGAAACAGTCAGAATACAAACAACATTTAGCAATTAAGTTCTCAATCTTATATGAGCACTATCTGTGGCACCCCTAAAGAATTATAATAGTGACAGCAAAAGGCACTGATGACAGATGAATGAATAACAGATGAAAAATAATTGAAATGTCTGAAATATTGCCAGAATTGTTGCCAAAATGATTGCCAGATATACTGCCAAAATGTGACTCAGAAACACGATACGAATGCGTCTTATTGGGGAAAAAATGGCACCGATATACTTGCTCAAAGCAGAATTGCCACAAACCTTCAATTTGCAAAAAATGAAATATCTGAAAAACTCAATAAAGAATAGGCCATCATAACAAGGTTTGCCTGTGTAACTTGTAGTTGTTTGCCTGTTATGTTCTCTATTAGAAGGTGACCTCTTTAAGACTCCCTTGAGTCTTTAACTCTCCAGCATCTTACAGTGTCTATTACTACTTACATAGTAAGTATTTAATAAATGTTTATTGACATACTGACTAAATGGGATTTACATTCTACTTTTTGTCATTCTCTACATATTACATATTTTCTATCTGCTTTGTTCTTTGAGAAGTAATTAACAAATTAATAAACATTAATTAAGAGCCTACTATGTGCCAAGCACTTTACTTACATTTTAATAGGGAGGACAACATGCACTTCTAGAAGTAAATGAAAAGATGAACAGTGCTGACTTAAGGAAATCTTGGAAAGCACTATCTGAGGGGAACCAAAGGAAAGCATTAGGCAGAAGACAAAACTGCAGCTCAGTATTGAAGGAAATCAGGGATTCCAGGAGGGAGTGCATTCCTATAGGGAGAAGGGTGTACAAGAACAGACGTTCAGAAGATGGGGTACTATGTTTAAGAAACAGCAAGACAAGTTGGTGTGCACTATTTATGTACATAGAACTGATTTATATGAAATCTGAAAAGTAGCACATGACTAGGTTTTGAAGAGCTTTTAACAAGTGCCAAACAGGAGTTTATATACTTGAACTAACAAGGATCTCTTGGACTTTATTAAATTCCATATACCAAAAAGAAACTATAGCTTCTGCTACCATTTAGTCACCATTTCATGCTAGATTTCATTAATAATGTTTGCTATTATGAATGTGGTCCACTTTTTCCACAAATATACTAAATTATTTGTCATTAGACAAAAATTAGACTTTGAGAATAATGCTAGTTAAATACTTGTAAGTAGTCCATGAATCAAATCATTCTTAGACCCTCTGGTCTTTTCTATCTTCACTTTGGAAACTAAAGTGGACCACCCAGAATCGAGGACTACTTAGTATTTTACTATATTTCATAGGTTTAAGGGTAGAGATTATTCATTATTTATCAATGAAACTTCTGGAAATGCCCCCCATCTTGTTTAAGTAGATTGCTCTTCAGACCACATACATAGTTTATTCTAATATACACATGTACAAACCCAAAACTTTTCTAGATCATTAGAAACTCAGAACCTAAGAACCTTACATTCTTTTGGCATAGTATTTTATAACATCAGTGAAAATCAACAACAAACTAACAACAACAATAAACAGAAAAAACAGCAGAGAGGTTTAAAAAAAAACAGGTATTTTGGAAACAAATGAACAATGATGGACACACAGAAATAGAACCTGCCTGAAACTGTTAAGATCGTGTATTTTAAGATCAGCACGAGACAGGAATTCAGGTTAGGGGAAAATCGTCAGTCTTTATTCTCAGTGAAGAAGGATCGGAGGTGGAAGAGAATCGGCGATAGCAATGTGTGCAGCTGAGTCAAGAAGCTAGCTCGACCAGCAGCCACACAACCAGCAGCTCGGAGTCTCGAACTCAGCCCAATCTCCCCCAGCTTGTCTTCTTCCCTCTCTGCCTCCACCCACCAAAATCGTCATTTCCTATACAACACATCAGGACTTGCAAGGAGAGTGGGCAGGGACCATTCTTAATCCAATCATGTATATTAATAGAGTATAGCCCAATTACTATCTAGCCTCATGTACTTGGGACCTCAGTGCATCAGCTCAAACCTCAGCCCATTACATGAAACAGAGACAAAAAGAAAGCAAGACATGGACAATAAATGACCCTAAAACAGGGAGAACAGTCCTAAGAGACAGAAAGAAATTGAAGGAGTGATGGGATGAACACGCGGGGGCACACACACACACACACACACACACACACACACACATAAAGTGGGGGAGGGAGAAAGAGATAGGGAAGCAAGGGGAAGGGGGAAGGAGAGAGAAACAGAGGGAGGGAAGGAGAGAGAAAACAAGGCAAGCAGAGTCAATACAAAGAGAGCTAAAACAGAAGTAATTTTCAGAAAGATAGAGAAAGGAAGATGCAGAAATTTTTCAAGAGAGAGGGAACTTTTGACCACTGTAAAAAGCAAGGTCATCCCAGGTAAATCCATGAAACTATTCTATTAATAAAATAGTAGAAAAATAGATGTCTTAAAATGTCAAGATAAAGAAATTGTCCAATGATTTTAATTTCAAAGGTGGCATATGTCTTCCTAAATAACTTTTTTTATTATAGCAATATTGTGTTTCTGAAATTAGATAAATATTTAAGAGGTAAAATGTCATCTTTCAAGTGAAAATAATAATGAAGTTGTGCTATTTACCCATCAAAATGAGGTACTAGAGCAGAAGACAACATGTGTGTGAATTTTCTTCTCTATTACAGGTCAGGGAGTATAGCAATGAAAAATACCTAGTTTTTCTCAATCAAAAGATCTGTGATAGGGCTTTCCAGTCTCTCTAGAAATTTTGGATTCCCATAGGGCTTCAATGTAATCTACTGTGTTACTTCACAAAACAAAATTTACAGGAATTTTCATCCTGTGGATCTGGCTGCTAAGAAGTGAATTGATTTTTCAGCAATATACCAAAACATTAATGCAAAAATGATTGACAGGTAAATAAAGGTCTTGATCACCTACTTCTTGTAAAAATTAATCAAAAAGATTTACCATGGGGATTTAAATCATTAATTTTTAAGAGAGATAAACATCATTGAGACTCTAAGGATGCGTCCTTGTATTCTGCTAACTACCTCTCTGGATTGCTATGAGAAAAATTCTTTGTAAACTTTAGACATTTATGGAAATATGAGTTATATTCATTAATAACAACAAGTCTAATACTGATAAATGCAACTATTTTTAAGATGGTGATTTTTGAAGGGAATATCCATGTGTCTAAAATGTGTAAAATTAGATGGCATCTTTACTCATATCCCTTCAACTTTGCCCCCTTTTCCTCCTCTCATAAAAATTCCTTAGTATCTAAAATAGTTTGATGACTAAAAATCACATTATGTTTAAATCTAAGACTTTAAAGTTGAAAGAGATTTTAGGGATTTACTAGTCCAAACTGAGTAAACTCAGCTTCAGAAGGATGAAATATCTTTTCCAAGATCTCATCCCTTATAAATGGCCAGAATATAACTAGACCTCAGTTCTTTTCATTTTTTATCCGTATGCCTTGTGTCTTTTCTACTTATTACTAACTACCTCAAAAATACAAAGAACTACTTGACCACTTACCTTTTTTTAGGAGGAAAGTTTCCTTAGGTCAGGTGAGAAGGGAATATGTAAATAATTTTTGTTGCTGAATTAATTTGGGCTGAAGGGTTTAAGCAAGAATCACTTACAGCAGTGGGGTTGGGTTTTTCCCTACTTGTGAGAGGGCAAAAAGTGAAAGAGTTGAATGGGGGAAATGAAGAAGTACTGGGAGAGGAATGGGCTAATTGACATGTGTGGTTGTCATAATTATGATTGAGATTATTGAAGGCTGATAGGAAAATAGAAATTAGAGCTGTAGAAATGCAAAAAGTAAAGTATATGATTACTCTTTTCTCACCTCGAAGTAATAAAGTTGACAGATGTCTTTAAAAAAAAAAAAAAAGAAAGCCCCCCTCCCCTTTTTCCCCTTTTAAAAATTTATTTTTAGCAAAAGTCATTTGTTCTCTTGGATTTAATAAAAATATTTCTTCCACCCCACCCAAGTGTGGAATATCTGTGTTTTTGCGCTGGTTTTTTTGAACAGTAAACTCTAGTAGAGAACAGCAAGGATCTGTGTTTTAACCCTGGAAAAGAGCATGTGACATCTAGTATTTTGTTCCTTTTTAACATTTGAGAAATTCCATTCAGCCTTAGGATTGTGTGAGTATCTTTTCTCAGAGGAAAAAAACTACATTTTTTTTTTCCATATTAGATCACCCTTTAAAAAATGCAGATTTGCTAGATACCCAGTTGACCCTCTGTAGCCACAGCATGAGAATGTAGTCATGGAGTCAGGCCTTGGGTGAATAAATAGCTGCAGCTGTGAACTTCACTGTCTGTTATCAATTTCTTTTTCTCTGATCCTTAATATCTGAAAAGGTTTAGGTGTGGCAAATTACTTTAACATGATCCATGTGTGTACTTTTCCTCCTATGAATTTCTAAAGATTCCTGGGAGTACCCAGTGAGCGATACTCTTAGAGCCATAAGGGGCAGTTCATATAAATCTTGGCCAGTCAGCTGGATGTACCATTGACTCTGGCTTCTTATTCTTAGGTCAGTGCCTAGTTCTGCTTCATTGATAAGTTTAGGACCATTAATGATGTCAGTAAGGCAGAAGTGGCAAAGGGCTGCTATGGAAAGATTGGGAACTATTTAGTCAAGTACAGCTGTCTAGGCCCATTTCCATGGCTGAAAGAGAGAGATTTGATATACTTGCATGATTTGGCCCTGAGCCTTAGGTTTTAATGCCTTGAAGTTAGGTTCCTGGGACACTTAGCCCCTCTTCTTGGAACCAGTGCTTTCTTATTAAACTTTCTTAGACCTTGGCTCTCTAAGCACAGAGATAATTTACACCTAATCCATCTTGCTCTTCTTATGCCATCGTTTTCAAGTGTCCTGGTTTCTTTTTTATTTTCAGTGAAGTTTTTTTTAGGACTTATTAATAGAAGAAACACTACAGAAATTTCATAAAATTAAAAAAAATAACATAACTGTTATTAGAAGTATACCTTTAAAAAAAAAAACTATCTTTTCTCCAAAGTGAGTAGCACTTAAGCTTTTCTGCACTTAAGCTTAATGTATTATGATCTCCTGGTTCTACTCATTTCACTTAGCATCAGTTCATGTATATCTCTCCAAGCCTCTCTGTATTCATCCTGCTAGTCATTTCTTACAGAACAATAATATTCCATAACATTCATATATCACAATTTATTCAGCCTTTCTCCAGTTGATGGACATACCTTCAATTTCCAGTGTCTAGCTACTACTAAAAGGGCTGCCACAAACATTTTTGTACATATGGGTCCCTTTCTCTTCTTTAACTGGGATATAAGACCAGTATTAACATTGCTGGATCAAAAGATATACACAGTTTGATAACTTTTTGAGTATAGTTCCAAATTGTTCTCTAAAATGGTTGGATCCATTCACAACTCCACCAACAATGCACCAGTGTCCCAGTTTTCCCACATCCTCTCCAACATTCCACATTATCTTTCCCTGTCATCTTAGCCAATCTGACAAATTACATACATACATACAAATTACATGTAATTTGCATTTCTCTGATCAATAATGATTTGGAAAACCTTTTCATATGACTACAATAGTTTCAATTTCTTCATCTGAAAACTGTCTGTTCATATCCTTTGATCATTTATCAATTGGAGAATGGCTTGATTTTTTATAAATTAGAGTCTATTCTCTCTATATTTTGGAGATGAGGCCTTTATCAGAACCTTTAGCTGTAAAAATGTTTTCCCAGTTTATTGCTTCCCTTCTAATACTGTCTGTATTAGTTTTATTTGTACAAAAGCTTTTAAATTTAATATAATCAAAATTTTCTATTTTGTAATCAATAATGACCTCTAGTTCTTCTTTGGTCACAATTCCTTCCTCCTCCACAAGTCTGAGAGGTAAACGATCCTATGTTCTTCTAATTTATTTATAATCTCATTCTTTATGCTTAGATCATGAACCCATTTTGATCTTATCTTGGTGTACAATGTTAAGTATGGGTCAATGCCTAATTGCTGCCATACAAATTTCCAATTTTCCCAGCAATTTTTGTCAAATAATGAATTCTTATCCAAAAACTGGTGTATTTGTGTTTGTCAAACACTATATTGCTGTAGTTATTGACTATTTTGTCCTGTGAACCTAACCTATTCCATTGATCAACTAGTCTATTTCTTAGCCAATACCAAATGGTTTTGGTGACTGCTGCTTTATAATATAGTTTTAGATCAGGTACAGCTAGACCACCTTTATTTGATTTTTTTTCATTAGTTCCCTTGAAATTCTTGACTTTTGTTCTTCCAGATGAATTTTGTTGTTATTTTTTCTAGGTCATTAAAATAGTTTCTTGGGAGTTTGATTGGTATAGTACTAAATAAATAGATCAGTTTTGGTAATATTGTCATCTTTATTATGTCTCTTGACCTACCCAAGAGTACTTAATATTTTTCCAATTGTTTAGATCTGACTTTATTTATGTGGAAAGTATTTTATAGTTTTGCTCATATAGTTCCTGACTTTGCCTTGCAGATAGATTCCCAAATATTTTATATTATCGACAATCTAACCTTATTTTAAGATAATAATGGCGGCCCATGAACCCTTCAATCACTGCCTACTTAGCAATATAGATGAAATTGACTTTTTAAAGGTAGATTTAAGACTGTAGACTAGATCTAGACTCACTGGAACTATTTATTCTTTCCTCCAAACCCATGTTCATTTTTAGCCAATCAAGCCAATACAATGTTGATTGTATCATAGATCGGCTAGGGCTCTATCCATTATGTTACAAAACCCCTTTGTCTTTTATTTCTCTCTCAAAGAACAGTAGGAAAAAGAAAGATTATTACAAAGTTGTTTGTTCACTTGTCTTTTCCTCAAAAAATCATAATAATTTAAACTGACAAAGGTCATCTCAAATTCACAACAGACGTTTCCTTTAAAATCTATTTTTTTCTGCCTTCCATCACTCAAATAACATTTATTAGGTATCACCAAGGAGGCATTTGGGTAATTCTATCCTGGATTCAAGAAGATTTGAGTTCAGATCTGCTCTCAGACACTAACTGGGCAAGTAGCTTACATCTTTCTGTCTCAGTTTCCTCAACTGTAAAATAGGGATAATGCTAGCACCTACCTTCTAGGATTTTTATCAAGCTCAAAGGAGATAATAGTTGTAAAGCATTTAGCACAGTAGAGGTTCCACAGTAGGCCTTTTCCCTTTAAATGCTTATCTCCTTCTTTTACCAGTTTCACAAAATAAGCCACAAAAACCTGAATATACATATCTGTGTGTATATTTACACACATAAACATAAGTAGATATATACATGCACACACACCTACACAAATCCTTTGTTAGCCTATACTTTAGCTGGTGATATATATTACAACTTAAAATAATCAAATTATAATAAATTTAGACACAGATAAAATAAATGCTGGGCAGAAATGTCAATAGCAAATATGGCCCAATTCCTTGAATTTTTTTTAAGAAAATGAAATTTTGTACATACTTTAGAATTATTAAATCCTCAGTAACTTTCTACCAGGTTCTTGCTGACCAAATTAAGCTTCAGAAATAAATTTTGAAGTAACATGTATATATGCATATATATGTTTATATATAAATGGCATATAATTCCAAACTATAGCAGGTGATGATATGA
The DNA here is from genome assembly GCF_902635505.1 of Sarcophilus harrisii. Taxonomy (NCBI): domain Eukaryota; kingdom Metazoa; phylum Chordata; class Mammalia; order Dasyuromorphia; family Dasyuridae; genus Sarcophilus; species Sarcophilus harrisii. The sequence continues at coordinate 107,816,415 of NC_045431.1, read as the reverse complement.
CCTCTTTTTACTACAATTCCATTTCATTATTTAGTAAATACATAGCATATCAGACAAAAGAATGGGTATTCTTAAATATTATAGTTTGAGGCAGCCAGTAGTCTAGTAACAAAAAATGCCAGACTATAATTGTCAGATAATCCTTTTGACTATCTTTCCAATGTTGTGTCCCTATAAGTATGTTTCCCTCCTATATGAAGTAAGCAATTAGTCAAGATTTGTAAATAATTCACATATTTTAATCACTTTCACTTACCAAAATTACTTTGTTTTATGCTATGTGGATAGATGCATATGTACATAGGTATATTTAAGTGCATTTATGTTTTATATGTACATCTATTCATGTATATTCATATATATGTTTGTATATGTTTGTATATATGTATATATAATTTCCATCAATAGAATGTAAGCTTTCTAAGGGCAGAAACTATTTCATTTTTTGCTTTGTATACATAAGACCTAACCTAATTTACTGTACATAAGAGGTGCTTAATAAATGTTTGTTGCTTAATTAATTTTAATACATTGCCATGTAGGTCAATTTTGCCTAAGTTGTCAATTGAAATTTAAATATCTATATGCTAAGACATGGTAACTAGTTTATGTTATAAGCCAAACAAATATTGAAAGTTGTTTTAATAGCTCTTTTCATATTGGCAAAATAAAATTGGTAGAACATCAAAAGATTGGATATTGACAACCGTGAGATCATAGATACTTTAAAATATTAAAATAATTTATTTTTTAGTATGGTCACCTTTAAGAAACCAAAAGTATGATCTCATGAAATTAAATTAAATTAGTTACTCTGACTTGAACTAATTTGGAAAGTTAAAATCCAAAAATATCATTTAGTCTTTTAATTGCCTCAGTTTTCAACATTTCATTTAACAGTTTCAGTGATTTTTCAATCTGTCCATGTTCCATAGACATGGAACTTGCTTTATGAACATTGAGCACATGGCAGTGTTATGCTATTATAGTATGTAGAGGTACCGCTCCCTTCCAACTGAATAATACCTATGATACAAAAAGCAGTTTGCACATATATACATAAATATATGTATATGTATGTTGTATGTATATATACATATATATCAACATATACACATAAACATACATATTCACATATGTATATATCATGCAGTAGAAATCATTTTCTGCTGTTCTTTGTTTTTCCTGCTTTGGAGAGAGTAATTCATTCATTTTAGGTCTAAAATTTTAGGGAACATGCTACATTATAGAAAATAGTTTTTTATATGTTCCCCATAGTTTTCCGATTAAGAAAGACTAAAAAAACTTATCTTCCACTTTTTAGTAGACTTAGAAGTTTTATGAGTTTTGTTGATATGACTCTTTATGCTTCAAAATATTATATTTAGTAAATATATGTACATACACACATATATAGCCATATAAATGCTTGTAAACAACTAGTAAATATTATTTGAACTATTTTATGTTTTGAGAAATACACATTTTTTACAACTAAGCAATATCAGCACTAGTATAGGAAAACTGTTTCCTCAAAAAATTTCAATATTCTCTGTCATTAGTATAATGAGAAATCAAATTTTTAAAATGGAATTTTGTTCTCCTATATTTATTTAGTGATTATAAGACCACTGCTTCCCTGATATTATTTCAAAATCTGTATTTAGATTTTTGTTGTTCTTGATGATATCTCTGAGTAAAATGAAAGTCACATAATAGTTTGCTGTTTTGTTTGACTTACACTAGAGAATAGTAGAAGGGCAAACATCTAATTATCAAACTCCTAAAAGCAACTGTCTATAAAATTGAAATTAAGATCATATATTTATAGTTGGAAGGAAATTTTAGTGGAAATATGCATCTTTTTAAAGAGCAGAAATAACCAAAAAGTTAAAATTAATCATCAAATTGAAACTCCAAATTGTAGTTGGCTTTAAAAAAAAGTCTTAGCTAGTTTTAAAAACTTTGAATTGATTGCTAAGAATTTGAAATGTTGTTTTCAGCAAGAATTCCATAGTTAAGACAAAATAAGTACTTTATTCATCAAATAGTTATTGTAGAAATAAGCAAAAAGTTATAATTAATTATATAATTATAACTCCAAGTAGTAATTTACTGAAATTCATGTCTAATTTTAAAACTTTTTAATTTATTTATTAAAAACTTACTGTTTTTCACATGAATACTGTAGCCAAGACAAAAATAAGTCCTTTTTTCATCTTTTCTTCAAATCTTCATTTAGCATCTAATATGTGCAAATCAGTATAACCTCAATCTTCAAGAAAAAGAATCATTGCATAGACAACTTTAGCATTTTGGCATCTTGATTCCTAAATCCTACAATCTGAAAATTAATTGATATTGCATGTTTCTTTAACAGGATCATGCAAGCAAAGATCTGGAAGAACAGTTGCGGGCCGTGTCCAGTGTGGATGAACTTATGACAGTCCTTTATCCAGAATATTGGAAAATGTTTAAATGTCAGTTGAGGAAAGGGGGCTGGCAGCAAAATGGGGAACACCCCAGTCCTGACACAAGAGAAGAGAATGTCAAATTCGCTGCAGCACATTATAATGCAGAGATCTTGAAAAGTAAGTTCAGAGAAGAAAATGTATAATCAGTCCTGCAAATGAAATCAGAATGGGGGGAATATCCTTCCTCAGATGTCCCCCACCCCACCAAATGAATATCTGAACTTTTATATACAGCCTTTAGAATTTCATGTGCTAAAAGAAAGCAATTGATTTTAAAAGAAAACATTTATATCTTATTTACTAGTAATCCTCATTGCAACCAAATTGGGTGGGAAATAAATTTGTGTTTCTTATGATGGTTTAGTTCCATCATTTGTTGGTGGGGTCCTGGAGGATGGAACAGTGAATGTCTTTTTATCTATATACCTATAAGTGTATATCTATTATGCATGCTCATTCTTACCAGTGTAAGTATTCTCCATCTTATGAATCATCTGATTGTTTCTTCAAAGCAAGGTTTCCTAAAGGTTATGTATGATTGATTGTTCAGAGATAATGATTGGCTTCAGTAGACTCAGAATAATACAGTCAAAAGAGTATTGGATCTGGAATCAGGAGAACTGAGCTCAAATCCTGCCTTTTTCATTTAGTATCTGTGTGACTTTAGATAAGCCTCTTAACTTCATTCAGTCTCATATGCTTCACCTTTAAAATGAAGAAGTTGAACTACATGGCCATAGAAGCCACTTCCAGTGAAATATTCAATTTTGGATCTTTGTGATTTCCATGACATTTTCTAGGTAAGCCTTAGGGAGAAAATGGACATATAAAATAAGTAAGGCATCTTTTGTCCATTATTCCTCAGTTTCCTTTAGAGGATGATGCTATATTGAATTAATGGCGCTTCTTTAAGTTGTTAAATAAAATAATCCATATTTCATAGTTTTGTTGGACTTGAACGTGTTGATATTTATAATTTGAGGCAAAAAATCAATGCATATTAAAATATATTTTTCTCTAATAAAGTATTTTGAGTTTTGACTTTTTTATTTGTTTTTGTTGTTTTGTTTTCTTGTGTTTGTTTTAGTGATACAGAACAGACTATAAGTTTGAAAACTGCATCAATCATAACAGGGATTATAATTTAAACATATGGGTTTATAAATGGGCCTTTTGCATTTCAGAGCCATAGAGTAATTCAATGTGAATGGCCCAGAACCATTGCATGTTAGAGCCAAAAGGGGTCATACAGGTAAAGAAAGCTGAAGCCCGGTAAAAAGCAGAGCCAAGATTAAAATTCAAGTCTTAGAAGTCCTTGGCTTATAAGTGTATTACTCTTTCCACTATACCATGCATAGGCAAAGACAACTAGTTTGCAAAAAGAGAGCAGGATATTTACACTTTATGGAGATGCAGTGTTGCCACTTTTTAAATTTCCCAGAAAATTCTTCTGAGGATGGTGTTGAACAGCATCCAGCACCTTCTCCTCATTTACATTTGGTTTAATGAGAACAAGGTAATAATGTTTGTTTTTGCTTGAAAATCATAAAGACAGAGCACGCTGAAGAAAACTGACATGATTACATTGCCTCATAATTTGTAAATAGTAGATATTAAACTCTCAATCTCTGAAGCAAAGGAAAAAACTTCACATCGATTCCTTGAATTGGCCTTTGTAGTTGTTCATAAAGTATAAAATCTTGGATTGCTGAAATTTGTAGAAAGGTTTTCCTTTGAAAATTTCCTCAGATGGTATGTGAGCTCTTCTGCTACTTATTCCAATAATTGGGATTCTAGCTCCCACTTCTTTGTTTAAATTCCATATTTCACCAGATAAAGCACCTAAGAGTATGAACATGTTGGTTTTATTCTAAATGTGAGTGACCTCCTGCTGCCATGTTTTCTTTATAACTTATGGACTTCCCTATGACTCGGCAGGTATTGATAATGAGTGGAGAAAGACTCAGTGCATGCCACGTGAGGTGTGTATAGATGTGGGGAAAGAGTTTGGAGCAGCAACAAACACCTTCTTTAAACCTCCATGTGTATCCATCTACAGATGTGGGGGTTGCTGCAACAGTGAGGGACTGCAGTGTATGAACACCAGCACAAGTTACCTCAGCAAGACGGTAGGTATTTTAGCCATGCTTTGAGATCACACTTAATGAATATATACCTGTCACAATAGAAATGTTTTGATTGTGTATTTATAGGAGCTTTGAAGAGAGATCTAACCAGTTCAGAAAGTATGTTGTATTTTTCTTTGGGAATCAAAATGCAACAGTATTTCTTACTAAGACTGTGATGCTTTTTTTTTTTTTTTTTTTAAAGGAAAGCCTTAAAGAGAACCCGAAATGCTTGATATGGCTGGTACAAAGCTAATTAAATAAAATTAAAATTATTTTTAGGTTTAAAGCATAAAAGTTGTAATTTAGGTACATATGTGTACATATATATCCATAGATATGTTTATATCTATAGATATATAACAAATAAAGCATGTATGTATGCATATATATATATATATATATATATATATAATGATTTGGTTATTTTTAAGTACAGATTTAGTTTCTCTACACATGGAAATATGACAAATTATTTTGTAAGGTTATCTAGAATGATCAATGGAACGGAAATTGACTAGAGTTCAACAAAATCAAAATCATTTCAACATTTACTAAGTGTCTGCATTTCATGCAGACTGTCTGCAGTCATTTAGCCTAGTGTCTGCAAGATTCTGTACTGGATAATAGAGATACAAAGTCAAAACAAGTAGTTCTGATACTACATATAGAGTGTTTTGTGTAATATGTGCTTTCTCTAAGTTTAAATTTTAAGGTTTTTGGTGAGCAAAGAAACATGTAAAGTTTAAATTTATAAACGGCCCATTCCTAATTAATGTATATGGGGTCAAGGGATGTGTGTGTGTGTGTGTGTGTGTGTGTGTGTGTGTATTATGGGTCATATATGGAAGAAGAGACTCACTGTCAAAGCAGCTGTGTATTTGGCTTATTATAACTATGTAACTGAGTATCATATTGTTTATGGAGATTTGAAATGGCATGTGTTTATAGACAAAAATATGTAGGAGAATGGTGATCTAGGCTGGACTAATTCAAATTCTACACTATGATGACTGCATTAGCACCCTGGATACCTTAGAATCAGCCGGAGTCAAGATAAGCAAAAATAGTTGGTCTTTATTCTTGGTCTTTATAGGTAGGATTGAATTGGATAGACGCAAAATCTCCTTGACCTTCCTTCTTCATCTCCCGCCCAGAAGGGACCCTGGCTAGTTTTACTCCACCCCCTAGTCCCTCCTACAATTCTCTGTATACACCAATTATCAAGCCAGCACAGAATTGTGGGAAAGGCCATTTTCCAAGTATATGCTTATAGAGTATTGTCCAATTAGTAATTAGATTAAGTGCTTGGTTGTGTGACCTCAGTGCATCAACTCAAAAGTTTTAGCCCTTTACACTACACAGCCAAAGTAAATTCTTGTGGTATTGAAATATTTTTCCAACAAATTTTCAAGGCTAGAGTTGGCAGAAAAAAAATTTTCAAATCAACTTTAAAATGTAATCTGGTCATATTCTCTCATATAATTACCTGCAAGAGCCCAGCAGAAGAATCTTGTTAAAATACATGGTAATTTGAAAATCTAGTCTTTCTTTTTTGAATGTGATATGTATGGTGTTGGCATTAGCCACTATGTGGGTGGAGGGTGTGAAGAGGAGAAGCCTGAACTCTAATCAAATCCATACTCTGTTACTTCATTTCCCCTACCTGTATTCTGTTACCCATATAGAAGTATTGTAACTCTTTACCATACTAACGATTTCTTGAATGAATTCTACATGTCTTTGCAAGAAATAAGCTGAGAATCATTAATGTAAAATTCTAGTTGACTTGTTTTCTGCCATATCTGCTCACCATCATTTTGAAAGAACAAATCTACATTTTTTTTTAATTTCTTTCCATCCTTTTCAGATAATAATTGCAAGGAAAAAAATAATTCTATAAACCTGAATTTCCTATTTAATTTCCGGGGTTTAAACCCTAAAAAAGAAAAATTGTATAGGGTGATTTTGGACCTTATATTCTTCCTATATTTGCCCCATTACACACAGCTTTTTAAACGAAGTGATAAGTATTCTAGTCTTTAAACATTTCCTGATTTTGTTGTTGCTAAGTTACTTTCAATTGTGTCTTACTCTTTGTGATCTCAATTGTGGTTTTCTTAGTAAGGACATTGGAGTATTTTGCTATTTCTATCTCTAGCTCATTTTACAGATGAGGAACTGAGTCAAACAGAGTTAAGTGACTTGCCCAGAGTCACGCACTTAATAAGAGGTCTGAGGACAGATTTGAACTCAGGAAGATAACTATTCCTGATTCCAACCCAGGCACTCTATCGATTGTACCATTTAATATAGCAAAAATGATATAATCATATTCATGTCACATATAAAGAAAAGAAATTGATTTAACTCTCATAAAACTATAAAGAGATTATCCATAGAATTATAAGGTTGGCATTTGTTAACAGTTGGAGTTATAATCAAATTGGAAGGCTTTTCACTAGTTAACAAACTTTGATATATAAACATTGGAAAGTACAGTACAAAAATTGTGCAAATTTTAAATGCAAAAGACCAGGAAAGAATAGGATTTTAAATTTTTGTTGTTATAAGGCATTTCATTAAAATAATAGCTAGCCAATCAACTAAGGAATAACAATTATTTGTATTATTTTGAATAAGTTGATATTAGCTTAACAAGATTTTACTTGGTACAGCTTGTGCATCTTACATAAACATTCTTTCCAAAATCCTTTTATAAATATTAAAATTCCTGCATTGGTAAGTGTGGACTGTATTATCAATTAAGTATTTGGAATCTCTATTTTCTAAGTCACTGATGCATTGCACTATTAAATAGAAAATGATTATGTTGCTCAAATATTCTTCAAAAAGGATGATCTCTTTACCAAATTTCTCATTATTGCAAAAATATTGCTGTTTTGCATTAATATTAAGTTACATATACAAGAATTAGATTTCATTTCTTTTCTGCTCTATGTATGAAATTTTTCTGCCTTTTTTTATAAATGAAATTGTTGAAGTAAATGGTCTGCTAAGCTTCATTTCCAGAAGTCCTGTGTTCAAATCTCAGTTCTAAAACTCTCCAGCTCTGTTATCCTAAGTCAATTTTTTCTTGCTCTTCCTCTCTCTCATTTGTATAATGTAGAGGGTAGATTGGATAATCACAAAGACCTTTATTTCAACCTTTAAATCTATGATCCTTTAATCCTAAAATCAAATAGATGATCCAGATCTTTGGGAAATTAAAAGATAGATACTTTTGTTTATAATATCATAAAAGTATGTTTCTGGAGATTATTTTTCCCCAAAAGGTTCCCATCATCTGTGTTGTTCATTTGTTTCAGTGATGTCTGACTTTTATAACCTCATTTGGGGTTTTCTTGTCAAAGATACAGCATTGGTTTGCCACTTCCTTGTCTAGCTCATTTTACAGATGAGGAATTAAACTAAACAGGTTTAAGTTACCAAGGTAGGAAATGACCTCAAAAAGATGAATTTTTCTGATTTCAAATCACCATCTATCCATGCTATTACCTAGCTGCTCCCTCTACCCATAGTCTAGTTTTTTTTAAATCAGTTTCATTTTAAGTATCATTTTGTTTCACTTAAAGGGAATATCCATGAAAATAGAATTTTAAGATGTCATGATTCTAATTTGGGACAATATGTAATATCATTTCTTGATAAAATGTTGTATTAAAAGTATGTCAAGCTGATTGATCTTCAGAAATTTTTATTGCCTTTTTTTTTTTTTACAGATTCAACCATATACATCTTTAAATATGATAAAGGTTATCTAGGACTTAGGACACTTAGCTTCAAGTGCTTTGATACATACTAACTTTATGACCCTAAACAAATCATTTAACTTTCCAGTGAATAAGGTAATTGCAAAATTATAAATTACAGGAAAATTGTTAATTTGCATCAATTTAATGAATGGCATATATTGGAAAGGGGCCAAGGGAAAAAACTGGAGAAAATATTAAAGGATTTAAGAATACTTTTTACCAAATAAGGCAAAATTTAATCTTTTAGGTGGCTTTAGCCAACTTCTCTAATATGTCTTAATACCTTCAGTAATTAGAATTTTTTAAGCTTCTGTATCTCTCCACACCTTTAGCATAAGGATGAAAAACTTTTCTTCTCAAGACCTATTTTTGCTTCTGTGTTACTATACCACAGTTAAATTATTTGCATAAAGACAAATGACCTGCATGTTGTTAATACCTAGTATTTCCAAAGCTGACTCACTTTATTTATTTTTATAGTTATCCTACTACTTTGTGTTCTCACATTGAAGATCCTTTGTGTACTTAACCATTATACAAACAAATGACTGTTTGTGACAAATCCCTTGGAAGGGGATTGGAACTGAGGTTCGACATATCAGAAGCCTGCCTGTCTAAAAGTTTTGGCTTGGGAGCTAAAGCCATGGTGGCTAATAGGAAAAAATGCTGAACTTGACATCAGGAAATATGGGTTTGAATCTTGTTTTGGACACTTCTTAGTTGATTGGTAATGGACAAATTACTTGGCTATTACATAGGATTCTTGAGAGGAAAGTACTTTGCATGACCCTAACAAATGTGTAATCATTTTTCTTATGATTTTTAAAAATCATCTCCTTAAAAAATTTATATTTCCTTCTCATCTGAATAGTGAACATTGTTAGTTTAAACAAAAATGAAAATAGAGGTATGCAAAGTAAGGAGATACCTAAGACATATTTTTCAAGGGATAAACAAGGGACATTTTAAATATTGTTTTTATTTTTAATGCCAAGAAAATGCCACTTTCCATGACACATTGATATTTATTTCATAATAAGGCAAGTCATATGTGTTTAATGAAGGCTCAAAGCCTTTGGTAAGTAACAGCAAACAGGCAATTTTTCAGTCATGGGGGTTGGGAATGCTACCAGGAGTGATTTCCAAAGCTCATCAAAGATGTGTAAAAACATTTTCCTGGTCTACACTTAACTATTTTTTACTATCATGAGAAAAGCTGACCTTTTCATCTAACAATAAATATTTTAATGATTTATGGTTGCAAATTTTAAGTGTACCCCTTTTAATTGTCTTTCAACTTTGAAAGTAAGTAAAATACTCAATTTCCATTTTGACTGATGTCAATAAGCCCCCAATTCCATTCTCTTTATGAAATATTATCTGTTTCCTTGTAAGCAAAATGGAAACATAAGCTTTTAGTTAGATTTTTATTAACCTCAATTCTTGAATCTGGTTTTCTTAATTATTGTTTTAAAAACTGCACTCCAATAAAACTGCTTTCCTCTATAATTTTATAATATAATATTTTATATCATTCATTTAAAAACATTATTCTGAGGAGGGATCCAGAGATTTCACCAGGCTGCCAAAAAGGGACACAACATGGAAAAGTATTAAAAGCCCTTGCTTTGGGTAGAATTTAAGCAGGGAAATTTTAGCACATAAATGTGAATTATCACTCCTGAAATCAATAGTATAGTTAATTCACATAGTCAAATAGCTGTTTTCAAATGGCCACCTTGCCACATAAGGCTTGGGTCAAGCTTGGAAAATGATAGGCATAGAGAAGTTTTTTAAAACTGTCCAAGCACATTATTGAATCTCTGACTACAGAGCAAAGTCAAGTGCAGGTGATATTCTACATTGAGCTGCCCAAATAATAATATATTTAGTGATGGTTTATCTTAAATCTTCTGTCACCTTAGACTGGTTGCCACCTAATACTCACTCCTGAATTCTTTTCTCTTTTTTTATACTAGGTTATTAGCTAATAAAGGAGATATTATTGAATGTAGAGTAAGAAAGGCTTGAATTCATATTCCACCATAGATACTGTAAGTGATCCTAGATAAGTCACTTAACAGCCTCAGTTGCCTTTGTAAAGCAAAGATAAAAATAGCAAATATCTCCATAGATTGAAATAAGAATCAAATGCTACAACATATAGAAAGCACTTTGCAAACTACAAAGTACTATAAAAATGCTTGCTATTATTATCAACAAAATAATTATTTTAACATCCTTATTGTAGTTTGGTTGTTTTATCCATTTCCATGGATTTGGTTATTACCTATATACAGATATTCTTAAGTGCTATATATCCAGCCCTAATCTTCTTCAAATCCTACTTCCTGACTGCCTTTAAGACATCTCCATCTGGATGTTGCATCAGAAGTTCATATCCAACATGTCCAAAATTAAAATTATAATCTCCACCAAACCTGCTACTTACCCAGTCTTTCATAGGGCATTTTCATCCTTATACTCATTCAACTTTGCAACTCTGAGTACTCTTTCCTCTCCTTCATCCCATAGCCCCATCATGTTAAATTACTTACCAACTCCTACTGGACAAATCACTTAACCTTGCCAAGTCTTCAAGGTATTTTCATCAATAAAATTAAGAGGCTGCATTAGATGCCTTTTAAGGTTCTTTTCAACTCTAGAGCTGTGTTCCTATAGCCCTGCAATTTCACCAATTGAATCTCCATGTTACTGTCTAAATTACTACTTATATGAACTATGATAGTAGCCTGTCAATTAATCTCCCTGAATCCAGTGTCTTCTTTCTCAAGCTCATATTTCCCATAGCTGATAAAATAATTGCCACAGGCACAGATCAGGAAAGACATATCACTATATCTTCAAAAATATTATGTGATTCTAAGATAAAACTCATTAGCCAAGTAATTAAGGCTCTGTGTGATCTAATTCCAATTTGCCTCATTCTAGTTTTATTTCTCATTATTTCCTTTCACATACTTGATTATTTCAGTTATAACTAGCCTCAAAAAGCCAATGTCATATCAAAATTTGATTACTAATAGTTCTCCAAACTTAACTTGTGATCTCCTATCTTGCATTATCTCCAACCTGGGAAGCAAACATGCATGTTTTCAACCTTTCAGAAGTCTAATTTTACTTGAAAGCTCAGTTCAAAGACCATGGAGATGTTCACAGTCATAATCTGGGAGGTGTTCTCAGAAGTAGCACAATTAAAAACATTCTCTTCTTCAATAAATATCCCTAGAGCCTTTGCCTGCAAAGGTGCTTAGCACCACCTTGTGATGACCATGTATTTAAAATCAGCCGGAGTCAGGAATTCAGGTTAAGGGAAAATCTTCAATCTTTATTCTCTGTGGAGATGAAGAAGGATTGGAGGTGAAGGGGGATCAGAGGTGAAGGGGGATCAGAGGTGAAGATAGCAATGCGAGCAGCTGCGACAAGATGCCAGCTGGCAGTCTCTCTCCGCCTCTGTTCCTGCCCCTCTGCCTCCACCCACCAAAATCGTCATTTCCTATACAACACATCAGAACTTGCACAAAGAGTAGGCGAGGCCATTCTTTCTCCAAGCATATATATTAATAGAGTATGGTCCAATTACTATTTAGCTTCACATGCTTGGGACCTCAGTGCATCAACTTGAGCTTCAGCTCATTACACCACCGTTTCCTATATTATATTTATCTATATACATAAGTCTCTACACATCCACCCTCTCTAAAGTTGCCAGAGCCTTACTTCCTCATAGCTTCTAGATCTAATACTAATACCCTACCCAGCCCAGCTTTTACTGCCTGAACATATAATGTGATCATGTTTATAGAACATGATCTGCTACCATTCAGTATCATTCCCTTCAGCTGATTGATCTAGGTGGGAGGTTGGATTAATCCTTGTTCTCTAAAGCTGTTTTCAAATTCTCCCCCTCCCATCTCTGGTGTGAGGGCTTGTTGAGGCCTTTGAAAGGCTTGTCATTCTTCTTTCATGTCCACTTGCCACGCAAATTTTACCTGTGGCTCCAAGAAGCAGTAATGTGTATAGGGGGCACACCACAGTAAAACCACCTTGGAGACTAAACAAGGATGGTCACCAAACAGGCCTCAAATCCCATTAGTGCAATGTCTATCCCAAACATATGACTATTTTCCCCAATTGAATGGATAGATGAGAACAATTTGTTCCAAAGGCCATGAAACAGGCTTTAGGGAGCACTTAGAGCCTACTAAGACATCAAAAAAGCCAAGGTCATCCATTGCATTCCAGGCCTTTGATGAGTCTGGAAGAGAATGAGACTGATAACTTTGTGCAACTCTGCCTTACTTAAATCCAATTCACGTGCAAGTAAAAGACATCACCCCATGAAAAGTTGAGGCTATTTGCTATAAATTTCTCCTTTCTCCAATCCTCATCTTAAATCACTCATATTCCCTTCTTCCACGATGTCCCCCTTCACCCCATCTCACATAATAGGGTAGTCTTACTCTTACCTGCTCTGTACCTAGTTAATCCCATTACTTCCCATCTCTTCCAACAGATGGGCCTATGTTCTTCTTACTCTATCACTTAGTTTTGATCTCTTCATTTCTACTGGCTTATTACATACTGCCTACAAACATTTGTTTCTATTATTAAAAAAAAAAAAAACTCTTATTTGATCCTTCCATACTTGGTAAGTAACAGAATATGTCTCTTCTGGCTTTTGTGGTTAAACTTTTCTCAGTCTCTTCTTAATGCCTTATAATCCCACTTATGAGTCTGATCTCTTAATTGCCAAATCTAATAGCCTTTTCTCAGTTTTCCTCCTTGACTTCTCTGAAGCTTTTGGAATTTGATCACTTTTCTGTTCTTGATACTCTCCTTTTTAGGCTTTCAGGGTATCATTCTCTCCTAGTTCTCTTCCAGTTTATCCACAACTCCTTAGTTTCCTTATTTGGGATCTTATTCAAATTATGCTCTCTAACCTTAGGAGTCCCACAGGATTCACTTCTTGGTCCGTCTTCTCTTCTCCTTTTACATTAATTGCATCTTAGTTTCCTTGGATTCAATTACCATTTATACTATACTGGTGATTACCACATTTATATATCTTTCCCTAACCTGTCTGCTGACTTGTAATTTCATATCTTCAAATGCTTTTCAAATATTTCAGGCTGGATATATAGTAGACATTCTTAAATTCAGTATGATCAAAAATAGAACTAATTACCTTTCTCTCTAAACTTTCTCTCCTCACCCCAACTCCTACCTTCCCTTTTATTGTAGAGAGCAAAACCATACTCATAGTCCCTCAGGCTTGCAATCTAGGGATCATCCTGACTCCTTACTTTTTCTTACAGCCCCCTCCCTCACCCTCTCCCCCCCCCCCCACCATATCCAGTCTGTTGATTTCACCTTTCCAACATTTCTTGAATTTGATCTCTTCTCTCTTCTGTCATTATCCCAACTCTGGTGCAGGTCCTAAAATACTGCAATAGCCCACTAATAGGTCTGCTTGCCTAATCCCTCCCTACTTTAATATATACTCTATTCTGCCTATTCAAAACTCCAATAGTGTCCTATTGCCTCCAGGATCTAATAAGAAATTCTTTATCATTCAGTGTTCCTTATAATCTAATCCCTTGAAACTTTCCAATCTTCTTATGCCATGTACACTTCAATTCAGATCACTTGCTTCCTGGCTGTTCCACAAACAAGACACTCTATTTCACAGCTCCTGGCATTTTCTGTGATTGACCTCCATGCCAGGAATGTACTCCTTCTTTATCTCTTCTGCAAAATTTCATCTTTTACAGGAAACTTTTCCTAACTCCTCTTAATTCTAGACCTTTCTGTCTCTTAATTATTTCCCATTTATCTTGTATATAACTTATTTATGTATATATATATATATATATATATATATATATATATATGTTTCCATATTGTCTCCCCCCCCCCATTAGATTGTGAGTTTCTTGAGGGCAAGGAATGTGTTTTCCTTTTTTTTTTTTTAAATCCCTAGTACTTTAGCACAGGACTTGGCACATAATAGGTACTTAATAGATGTTTATTGATTAATATTTGGGAGTGACTATATCCAAAATGTCAGCTCCTTTATAATTGCTCTATAATGAGCCTTTCAGAAACTTTGCTAGGTTGATCCTTGTATACCCAGGCTCATCTATCCACCTGATGAGGCATCAAAGGAAGACTTTAATGGAAGAGTAGTACTCATTAAAAATGTTCCAAATATTATAGAACAGTACTGTGACTTTTGTGATACCCTGTATTATAGGTTACCATGATACATGACATTCAGTAGACACTTAATAAATGAAATCTGATTGATTAAATATGTTTTTCTATGTTGCCTAGAAACTTAATAGTTATTTATAACATTCTTTCCTTGAATAATATGTGTTCTGAATATCAAATTTCTGATTTGTAAGCATACATTTGAAATATAAATCATTAATATACTGTAGACTACCTTTAAAAATATCAGCATCATTCATTTCCTTAAAAATTACAGGGTTTTTTCCATTAAAGAATAAATTATGTCTTTATTTGAGATTTCTCTGTTCCATTTCTTTTATATCTTTTTTATTAGACCAAGTACTCAAAATTTTCATAAATCCTGCTCTATAAAAAGGAAAACCAAGTTTCATAGTTAATTTATACCCAGCAGCATAGTTGTAATTTTGCCAACACATACTTTACTTTGAAAGGTTTGTAGATCTTTCAGGATCAACATTTTTCGAAGAGAGATGAAAAATTGAGCAGTGAACCTTAAGGGTGTAATTTCTTAGGAACTCTATTTAAAACATTCACATTATCAGGGATAATCTCTGAAGAAAAGCATCTTTCTCCAAAGAGTTTAAAATTAATTCCATCAGGGCTTTTCCGTTAAAAACAGAAGAGGAATATTATGAGCTATAAATATAACATACTGGCATACAACTATTAGATACTCTATCAAACTATTGCCATTCTATAAGCAAGTTAGAGAGAGAGAAGATCTAAAACAAAATTCCCAGGTAACTTTAAGACAAAGTTTTGCTGTCTCAATTGGACAAAATTCCCAAATCAAGATATTTCACTATTGCCTTCAATAAAGTATTTCCATGTTTATCAATTTCTTCAGCTAATTCTTCCTTAAGTCCACCCTAAATCCCTTATGCTTTAGTTTAACTTCATTTCATTATGGTCTTAACTCAATGCCAATAGAGAGGAGTTGGTCATTATCTTCCACTTAGATACTATACTTTGAAGACCATTCCTGAATTATTAATGTTTAAATCATCCAACAGTCTTGGATTTGTCACCTACATCTTTGTGAGAGAAATGTGTACATATACCATCACTGGTGCAAATGATAAGCTGCTAACCAATTGATGATTGCTTGTTTGACTAAGTTGCTACATTAGTAACTGAGAAGTTCAATTTAAAGTTCAAACAAATTGGTCATGTGGAACAATGTTATTTATCATAATTTAGTTAACATTTTGTTTAGCTAACACTAATCTCACCACTGAAGGTTAAATTCTTATGGTCTCTTTAAGGAATTCAAGTGAATAGTGTGATTTTTGTTGTTGCTGTTGATGTCTATGAAATAGTTTGTCTGGATTCATTGTGTGTAAAATATTCAGCAGCAACTGAGGGAATTCCAATTAGTTTTGGCTTCTATTTTTTAGACCTAACTTGGAATGTTATTGAAATAGGGAAGACTTGATGAAGTAATAGAATTTACTAAAGCAGATTAATACTTGCCCTATAATTTATAGGTTTAGAGAACAGCCCAGCACAGCGAGAGGTTTCCATGGTTACAAACCAATTTTTTTTTTTTAGAAAGGAACTTGAACCCAAGGCCTCCTGACTCTGAGGCTAGCTCTCTATCCACCAAATCAAGCTGCATTTCTTAGTTTCATATAAGTCAAGAATGGTAAAACTACAACTCAAGTTAGGTCTTCTAATTGCAACTATGTTGTTTTTTCCCCAGTGCCATATGTCATATTTTAATAAAAGGGATCTCTTAGCAAAGACTACATCATCAATCTAATAATTTCCATAGAAAACTATGAATACATTTACATGCAAAATAAACTTTGCAAATACCTATATAATCAATAACAAAAGAATCAAGAATAATTTCTATTTTGTAGGTTTTTGCAAGCATAAATTTTATCAACTGTTTTATACAGTCTGGTTAATTTGAATCTAAAGTGTTTCAGAATCAATTATACAATATATGTGTAATGAGTACAATATTGTCTCTAGCTTAAATATTCTGGGAATGATGAATTCTGAATGAGTTGATTTTCCATTTGACTAAGACTTAACTATTTACATTTTTAGAATTTTTTAATTGGAACCATTTCTTATTGAATATATATCTAGATCCACATATATGTGTGTGTATGCTTTTCAACAGCAAGTATACTTGCTTCCACTCTTCAAGGATCTGTAAGCTTGTCATTCATTCCCTCTGCAAAAAAAAGATTGTAGCAAATTCTCACCTTTACAAAAAACAAACAAAATTTGTGAATTGTTGTGGCCAAAGAGTTGTGTCACAAAGAAAGTAATGATCCCTAGTTATCTTCCTCAATATAGCTACATTGAGCCTTGAATATATATACATCTAATCCACTGGCTTGCCCATAAATGCAACCATTCCAACTTAAATAGATCTTGCCAAAGCTTGTGCAGTACTGAAATAGTTTTAGAAGACCCAAGGAACTCAATGCTACATTAAAGCATTATAGTAGGGCAGGGAATACTTAACATCATTATTAGACTTAATATAATAATAAAAACACAGTACATCTGAGTTTTAAGAGACTTCAGAGATCAGGGGCAGCTAGTTAGTGTAGTGGATAAAGCACCAGCCCTGAAATCAGGAGGGCCTGGATTCAAATATGACCTCAAACACTTAAAACTTCCTGGCTGTGTGATTTTGGGCAGGTCACTTAATCCCAATTGCCAGAGAGAGAAGAGAGGAGAGGAGAAGAGGACTGACTTCAGAAACTAGTCCAACTCCCTCTTTTTTATAGATGCAGAACTTGAAAATCAGAGATAATGGGGAACTAATTTATACAAAGTCAAACTTCTCAATGTTGAAAAGCCAAATTTTCCTGATTTCCCAGTTTTCACTCTTGTTTGATAACTTAGTATCATTTCAACAGGTCAGGCAGGTGGCACAGGAGTTAGAATGCCCAACTTGGAGTCAGGAAGATACATCTTTTTTTAAGTTCAAAACTAGCCTCAGACAAGTGTCTAATCAAACACACTAATCTGTGTGACCCTGGGCAAGTTACTTCACTCTTCCTCACTATCCTCAATCTGTAAAATGAGCTGGAGAAGAAAATAGCAAAGTACTCCAATATCTTTGCCAAAGAAACCTCAAGTGGAGTCATGAAGAGCTGGTCATAATTGAAACAATGGAACAAAGATCATTATTAATAATATCTATTGTATTTTGAGGCTATAGGATTGCATGAGACTATTTGCTACTGTTTCAGATTAGCTTGCTATGATGTTTCAGTTCTTCAGGTCTTCTCAGGAAGCTCTCCCACCTCTTAATCCTGACCACCTGTCAGCTTCTAGCCCCTCACCTTAATATTGAATCTATTGTAACTGCCTTTACTCTTCATCTCTCATGTAAAATTGAACAAAAAATTATTTCATTACTTCTTTTAACAAAGAAATATAGTTGGGCTTTCTTCACTTCCAGTAACTGTTATTTTTGATGGTTGATATTGCCATTTTTTCAAGTAGGGTTTTGCTTTATATATATTTATTCATCAAAAGGAAATAAATCCCTACAGAAAAAAAATTATAGAACATTAGCTCTAGAAGGGGCATTAATGAACATCTTAGCTAGTCAACTATTCTTATATTACGAAGGAGGCAAGAAATTCCCTGATACATGAAAGTGACTACCCATAGACACACAGCTAATTGGAAAGATAATTGGCACATGAATAAGGTTGCTTTACTTCCAACTCTATACAATTTCTTTTACATTAATCTAGCTCCTATAGGTGTCCGCCTAAAGTCATCACAGTATGGTATATAATTAAATATCAATAGATTGGTCGATAGAGAAGTGGATAAGTGAATAGATGTGTATTGCAATATATACATATATTTATATTCACTATGCTGAATACAATGATAGTTATAAATTTTGGGATTAGATCATAATATTGGTTCTTTTCTGTTTCTAAGTAAACAGATATAGTTCCAGGGAAATGACTTATTCATTTCTAAAAATAATTATCTTTTCTTCTTTTGGCTCAATATTTTTACTGACTCAGTAAGTATTTCAGTTATAAACTATAAAGAAATTTCTCAGTTCAGATACTTTTGCCAAACAGCATCCTGGCACATATTTATAGGAAAAGAGAAGTTAAAAATGAAAAAAGTAAGGGGGGAAAGAGGGTGTGAAGTTTTCTTTTTATTTTTCTATGAGAGTGAGTAAATGACAGCTACCGAAAGTAATGATTGATGTGAGAGAAGGAAAAATATTTAATGAACACTGAATAAGCTTTTTACACCAATTAAAAAGTTATTAAAGAGGTAGTACATTTTGGTTTCATTTTTTCAGCAAGGTCAATCTTCTTTCTATTAATGCTGATCATAAGTCTTCTAAATACATATGAAATAGCATTGTTGTGATTAGAAAAAAAAAAAAAAGTCTCCTCATGAGTTCTCTGATCTTAGGCCAGGTCTTGGTCAATGGATAGATATTTCTAGACCCATCAAATATTCTAGTTTAGTAGGAACTAATAGAGTTTGTTCTCAATTGCCAGTAGTTTTGAGATCCAATGTCATCAGCTCCATGTCACAATGAGACATGGGAATAGGATGTTTCTTATTTATCACAATGAGAGAAGATATTTACTTCATACTTGACTCACTAGCCAGGTAGAACTGCAATTCTCAAAGGAAGCATTTCTAATAATTGTAAACAGATAGTATTTTTAAACAGGAATATCCTTACTTGAAACATATTTTCCTTAGAATTACACATTTACATTTTTGTAATTGCTGAGTCCTTTTCAGTGGTAATTCTTTGTGATCCCATTTGGACTTGCAGTCTGCTGAAAGACAAAAACTATATCAAGGTTCCATAGTCAAATCTTCCATGTTATTTAGCTCCTACTCCTCCCTCAAGATTCCTGGCATACTATATGCATGAATTCAAATCTGATCTCGGACATTTACTAGCTGTGTCTCTAGGAAAGTCACTTAACCCTGTTTACCTTAATTTCCACATGTATAAAATGAGCTGCAGAAAGTATCTTTGCCAGCCAAAAAAGCTCTAAATGGGATCATGAAGAATCAGATGTGACTGAAACAACTAAATAACAACAACAAAGTGACATTGTCAATCAATGCATTATATAATATCAAAAATTAATTTCTTTTTAAAGTACAAGTGACTATAAATAGAAGTTCAGCTATTTGCTTCTGACTTCCCTAAATGATTGTCTTGCACATCCTCATAGGATACATAGGATATGTAGATTGCACTTTAAAAAACTTTTCTAAACTATCCTATATCTAATTTTCGTGCTATTCTTTCTGTTCTTATTATACAAATCTGATTATTTTTCACAGGCCAGGAAATAGCATTTGCTTTAGTAAGATGCCATGGGGGCCAGCTGTTAATTATCTGGTTCCAACTTTTAATTGAAAGTATTTTGGTCATGCACTGGAACTAAATCTCAAGGCTGTGTTTGTTAGCATGGTGAGAAGACATCATAGGAGATGACCAGTCTAGGTCAATGAGTAATTCAAGAACCATGAGTTAAACACCTACCCTGCATAACTCCTAAGAACACTCCACAATTTTAACAGTACAGAATGATGTACTGTTAAAAAACATATTGCAAGTGACTAAGAATATAGGCAAAAAGTAAGATAAAGCTATTTTTAAAATAGAGAACATAAGCTGTATTCAAAGTGAAGGATTCACTTTCTCTAAATGTTTGCAATCCGTGAACATCATACAAACAAACTTAGTTCCCTAATTACCCTTGCAATTATTTCCTTTATCTGTTGTTATTTATGTTTTTCTGTTTTGTCTTTGTGTTGAGATGTCTTTTTTCTTCTTTTATACTGCTTAAAGCTATTATACAAGTACTTATAAAAGAACCTTACTGAAATAGCAAGTGTTACATTTTATACATCTTGAGGTTCTTTTTCCTGTATTATCTTGCTTGCTATTCTCCCCAGAGACTATATATACATATATATATATGTAGATATATATATATGCAGAAAGAAAAATGTGTATGTATACACATATACCTATTTCTCTGTGTATATATGTGTTATGTAGAGAGAGCACTTATATATCAAAATACCTTTGTTTACAAATATTTGTTGAATTAATGTATTTGTTGAGCAGATGTAGCAGATTTCTTTCTTTTCATGGCAGAGATTTGCTCTTTATTTTGCTTTTTTTTTTTTTTTTTTTTTTTTTTTACATTTCCTTTTATTTACTCTAAAGAGATGAAGGCGATTCCTTTCTTATCTTTTTTCATTAGCCAAAATCAAATCTTTGATTTCCCCCTTTTTTTCTTCCCTCTCAAAATAGTGAAAGATTAATTTGAATTTTAGGAGTAACTGATTTCATAACCTGAGATGCATAATTCATTAGTATGGTATTTTGTTCATTTGATACAGTTTAAAACCCATCAATACCTTTGCAGCTATTTACATGTCATGATGACAACCTGGTGGTCACTTTCTGATCATGAGTCTAAAGGATTAATTTGTTTTTCAGCTGAAAGACACAAGTGCATCACTGACTCTTTACTCAAAATGTTTCTATCTTGATCAAACTTGCCATAGTTTGGAGTATATTGGCATTGTTTTTGAAAACCCAAAGTCCTTCCGGCAATAAATGAAATCAACAAATTAGGCCTTTGTGGAAGGGAAATGAATATAAAGCTGTTGATCACCTCTGCTCAAGGGATTATGTACTCAGAGAATCATCTAGCTCTGTGACCCTGAGCTAATTGCTTAATCCTGATTCAATTTCTTCATCTGAAAAATGACCTGGACAAGAAAATGGCCAAGCATTCTAATATCTTTGCCAAAATAATCCCAAATGGGATTGTGAAGAGTCAAACAAGACTGAAATGAATGAACAATAATATCGAGTAGAGGGCAGGTTACAGAGCCCGGAAGTTGGAGTTCAAATCCTATTTCTGACACATAGTAGCCAATTGTATACCTGGGCAAGTTCCTTTTCCTCTCAATGGCCTAGACAATTCTTTAAATCCCTTTATTACAGGGAAGAATAACATTTTCCTTATCTGGGAATTCCAAATAGCATAAAATCATAAGTCCAGTTCCTATCCTCATATATTTATATATATTTTGTAAAGACAAATATTCAAAATCTACATTTTAAATGCATGGTATAATTGGTTTCAGACTGAGGAAGATCAAGATTCAAAAATCTGTCTGTGTCCTTGCAACTCTCTAAAACTATATTACATAGAATTACTGATAGAAATCAGTAGAGGGAGTTTCAACAAAACATTATTTCTACAGTTGAAATTTTCTATATCAATGAAATCATAGGTTTGACTGCTCCAAAATGTGTGTGTGTGTGTGTGTGTGTGTGTGTGTGTATCCATATACAGATATAGATATAGGTGTAGAGGGCTGAAATTCTGAAAAAGTGTACTTGAATCTGAGACAGCAGAGCACTTAAGGCTAATTACCTATTCGATGTGAGATAATTCCTCTATATACATATATTTAGATGAGATGGTGATGTGATAGCTCTCCTCACCATTGGTACTTGCTGAATGTGTGGTGGTGAAGTAATCATAGACAAGGATTGGAGGGTTGAGGGAGAGAGGTTAGGGCCACTTGTCTAGGAAGTGCTAAGTGTCTGAAACCAGATTTGAATTCAGGTCCTCCTGACTTCAGGGCTGGTGCTCTATCCACTGCACCATCTAGCATATCAAATAGGTAATTAATCTTAAGTGCTCTGTGTCTGAGATTCAAGTACACCTTTTCAGAGTTTCAGCCCTCTACATATATCAATACATATGTATGTAAAATACACATATACAACATATATCAATACATTAGTATATAAAATACACATATACAAAGATCTTGGGGAAATTTCTATATGTATATGTGTATGTATTATGTATTATATATATATATAAACATAAAATGTATATATTGATATTTATATATATATTTGCTTGTGTATGTATGTATGTGTGTGTGTTGGTGTGTGTGTACACATATACCTAGTCATGAGATTTGGCTTAGGAATCAAAATAAGAAGTGGGTGTAGATTAACCAGTTTTGCTCATACTATAGCAGGAGTAGCAATGATTAATGCAACCCCATCCCTAAATCTGTCTTCCAAACTAAATCTCACCTAAAATTTTGAAATCATAGCAAGTGATTGGAGGGCACGGAGCTTTCTTAGTTCTAATGATATTTCCCTTATCTGAATACAAAACATAATAATGTGAAAATGTAGCCAAATTATACTTAAAATTTTTAAGTCTAAGCTCATCAGTCATTTAACATTTCATTTCATTTTCACAATATTATTATTCTTTTGGAAATTATATTTAAAATCTCTGAAGTTTCAAATCAACATTATTACACTGAAATATTTTCTTATTTGTATGTTTCATAAGAAATAAATATTATTAGAGGGAAGAAAAATTGGAATTTTTCATGAATAGAAAATCCAAAACAGACTTGTTATAACAAGGATCATTTTATAAATCTCTGCCCTCAGCATGAAATAAAATGATTTGTCTCAAATTCAACTTAATCTTGTTCATTATAACTGAAATCTTTTTCCATTAAAATGTCAATGGCTGCTCATTAGTAATGCCTATTAGTAAGCATTCATTGCATTCTCTTTTTTTTTTTCCAATTTTTTAAAGGGTAATATGAATGAATTCTTAAAGTATCAGGAAACCTCTGTTACAAAACCTATGTACTCAAATTATATTAAATGTCTTAAGTTAAACCCATTAGTTCTGTTTAAATTCATAATTTTGTGACTAAGAGAGATGTATTTGTAATACTTTTTAAAAGGTTTCTTTAAAAGTATTGAACATTTGTTTCTTCTAATATAAGGTCCATATTGCTTTTACCACTAAAAATATATGAAATATTCTCTATAATGAGATAAAGATGGCAAAAAAAGTAAAATGTTCTTACATATAATCTATATATGCATATTTAATAAAAACAAAATACTGGATTTTTATTTACATTTGTTAACAGAATCTATATAATTGCTGCTGTTTTTCCCCCCTTTCTCTGTAGTTGTTTGAGATTACAGTGCCTCTTTCTCATGGCCCCAAGCCAGTTACCATCAGTTTTGCCAATCATACCTCCTGCCGATGCATGTCTAAACTGGATGTTTATAGACAAGTTCATTCAATTATTAGACGTTCCCTGCCAGCAACACAGTCACAGTGAGTATTAACTGAATCTTTGTTTCTGAATCCTATGCCACCAATATGAAACAATCTAAAAAATAACAACAAAGCTACCAGTATCCTATTCACAAAGCTAAGGTAAAGTCAAATGTATAGAATACTATGAAAGCATAATCAAACTAATAATATAGCTAAATATATATATGTAATATTTATAAATATACCTTATAATATATCATAAGCTATAATATAATATGAATCATACACATAACAATGGGGCAAAAATCATTTATACTTTGAGTGTTGTAGGATGCATGGTTTCAGCGATATAGGTTCTGATGCTAGCAACACATAACAGAGATGTTTCCCAGCATTTGTGAGTTTTTAAAGCCAGTCTTATGAGAAGTCTTTTCAAATTTATATGGACTGATATTTGGATAACAAAAGTATACTCTTTTGCTGGGCTTATTATTAAAATCTTTCCAGATTTGTAGGATCTGCTAGAATTTGCATTCCCTTGGCATATTCCCTATGAACCAAGGATCTCTTTCCTATAAAGGAAAAGAAATAATTTTGCTTTATTTAAAAGTTTTCCTATTTCTAATACATTTCCTTTTGTAAAATTAGATATCTAGATCACATATTCTTATCCATATACACATGCATATTGAGCAATATATGTAGATAATTTTAAATGAAAAGAAGAACCATAGCCCCTCATTTTTATTTTTCCAAACCCATATTTTTGATAGTTTCACAAATGGCAGCGCTTACGCCCCAAGGTCAAATACAAGAGTCTGAAAGTAGATTTATATCTTGAGAATATAGTCATTACCCATTATCAGTTATAGTTAGATACCATTGACATGCCATCTCTTCTCTCTCCCCTCTCCCAATTGTGGATAACATTTAGTTCTCCACCATTTAAAGGCAATAAAGAAATGTATACATGAACAAAAAAAGGACATAAATACAAAGTATTCATATTTATAAACTAGATATATAGGATGCAAGTTTACATAACTCAATTAAAATCATATATTACAACAAAAATTTATTAAAGCTTTTCATTCACAAAGCATATGCATGGGTAATTTTTCCAACATTGACCCCTGCATAACCCCCTGCCACAAATTTTTTCCTTCTTCCCCTATCTCCTCTCCGACCTGGCAGGCAGTTCAATACATGCCAAATATGCCAAAATACATGCCAGATACAATATGTGTATATATATTCACACAACTATCCAGTTGCGCAAGAAAAATCAGATCAAGAAGGAAGAAAAAAAAATTGAGAAAAAAGAAACAAAATACAAGCAAATAATGACAGAGTGAGAATGCTATGTTGTGTTCCACTCTCTGTTCCCAGGGTTCTCTCTCTAGGTGTAGATGGTTTTCTTCATCACTGCACAAGTGGAACTGATCCAAAACATCACAATGTTGAAGAGAGCCACATCCGTCAGAATTAATCATCATATAGTCTTGTTGTTGCTGTGTAAAATGATCTCCTGGTTTTGCTCATTTCAGTTTATATCAGTTCATGTAGTTCTCTCCAGCCTCTGAAATCATCCTGCTGGTCATTTCTTACAGAACAATAATATTCCATAACATTCATATACCACAATTTATTCAGCCGTTCTCCAATTGATGGGCATCCACTTAGTTTCCAGTTGCTTGCCATTATGAAAAGGGTTCCTACAAACATTTTTACAATGTGGATCCCTTTCCCTCTTTTAATATCTCTTTGGGATATAATCCCAATAGAAACATTGCTGGATCAAAGGGTATGCACAGTTTGATAACTTTTTGAGCATAGTTCCAAACTGCTCTCCAGAATGCTTGGATCCATTCACAGTTCCACCAACAATGTATCAGTATCCCAGTTTTCCCACATCCCCTCCAACATTAGTCATTATCTTTTCCTGTCATCTTAGTCAATCTGACAGGTGTGTAATGATATCTCAGTGTTGTCTTGATTTGTATTTCTCTGATTAGTAGTGATTTGGAGCACCTTTTCATGTGGCTACAAATAGTTTCAATTTCTTCATCTGAAAATTGTCTGTTCATATCCTTTGACCATTTATCAATTGGAGAATGGCTTGAACCATTACAAATTTGAGTCAATTCTCTATATATTTTTAAAACAAGGCCTTTATCAGATCCTTTGGATGTAAAAATGCTTTCCCAGTTTATTGCTTCCTTTCTAATGTTGCCTGCATTGGTTTTGTTTGTACAAAAACTTTTTAACTTAATATAATCAAAATTATCTATTTTATGATCAATAATGATCTCTAGTTCTTCTTTGATCACAAATTCCTTCCTCCTCCACAGGTCTGAGAGGTAAATTATCCTATATTCTTCTAATTTATTTACAGTATCATTCTTTATGTCTAGATCATGAACCCATTTTGATCTTATTTTGAAATACAGTGTTAGGTGTGGGTCTATGCCTACTTTCTACCATAGTAGTTTCTGATTTTCCCAGCAGTTTTTGTCAAATAGTGAATTCTTATCCCAAAAGGTGGGGCTTTTTGCTTTGTCAAATATTAGATTGTTATAGTCATTGGCTATTTTGTTCTATGAGCCTAACCTATTCCACTGATCAACTAGTCTATTTCTTAGCCAGTACCAAATGGTTTTGATGACTGCTGCCTTATAATATAGGTTTAGATCTGGTACAGCTAGTCCACTCTCATTTGCTTTTCTCTTCATTAATTCTTTTGAAATTCTTGACCTTTTGTTCTTCCAGATGAATGTTGTTATTTTTTCTAGTACAGTAAAATAGTTTCTCGGGAGTTTGGTTGGTATAGAACTAAATTAATAGATTAGTTTAGGAAGTATTGTCATCTTTATTATATTTGCTTGACCTATCCAAGAGCACTTGATATTTTTCCAATTACTTAGATCTGACTTTGTGTGGAAAGTGTTTTGTAGTTTTGCTTATATAGTTCCTGACTTTCCCTTGGCAGATAAATTACCAAATATTTTATATTATCAAGTTATTTTAAATGGAATTTCTCTTTGTATCTCTTGCTGTTGGATTTTGTTAGTGATGTATAAGAATGCTGATGATTTGTGTAAATTTATTTTGTATCCTGCAGCTTTGCTGAAGTTGTGGGTTATTTCTAATAGCTTTTTAGTTGATTCTCTGGGGTTCTCTAAATATACATCATATTATCTGCAAAGAATGATAATTTGGTTTCATTACCTACTCTAATTCCTTTAATCTCTTTCTCAATTTTTATTCCTGAAGCTAGCATTTCTAATACAGTATAGAAAAGTCATGGTGATGGTGGGCAACCTTGTTTAACCCCTGATCTTATTGGGAATGATTCTAGTTTATCCCCATTACATATGATGCTTGCTGATGGTTTTAAATAGATGCTACTGACTATTTTAAAGAAAAGTCCATTTATTTCTATACTCTTGTGTTTTTAATGAAATGGTTATTGGATTTTATCAAATGCTTTTTCCTCATCTATTGAGATAACCAATTTTAAAAATTGTCATTTAGTCACTCCAATTCTTTGTGATCCCATTTGGGGTTTTCCTGGCAATAACTAGAGTGATTTGACATTTTTTTCTCAGCTCATTTTGCAATTGAAGAAACTGAAGCACATTATTACATTTAGTCATACAATTAGTGTCTGGGGTCAAATTTGATCTCAGAAAAATGTTTTCAAGCCCAGTAATCTATCTACTCTACTACCTAGTTGCCTTTAAATAAACAATATTTATAATTTGAAGTGTTCCGGAAGATAATCTAGTGTCAATCAATAAGCATTTGTTAGATACTTATTATGTGGCAGACAATGAACTAATCACTGAGGAAACAAAGGCAAAAACAATTTCTATCTACTGAGAGCTTATATCTTAATGAAAGAAATAATATGAAAATAATTGTGTATAAATAAGACATATAAGGACAAACTGAAGATAATAGAGGGCAGAAGCAAATACTGAAGGAGAACTTGAATTTCTTCTATTTCAGCTGGGATTTGAAGGAACCTAGGATACTGCAATGGAGAGAAAGGCTTAGGGGACAGCCAGAAAAAGAGCTTCAAATTGGGAAATAGAGTATCCAACTTGAGGAACAGCATGGAAGCATGTATCATTTGATTGCAGCATATGTGGGGAAAAGAGGGAAAGAGTATCTAAGAAAACTAAAAAGATAGAATGGGGCCAGAAAAGGGCTTTGAATGTCAAAGGATTTTCTATTTAATACTGGAAGAAATATGAAACCAATGGAATTTACTGGATGGGAGAGGGGAGAAGGATGACATGATCAGATCTGTGGTTTAGAGAAGATTAATTTGACAAATGAGTAGAAGATGAACTGGAATGAAAGAAACTTATGTCAGGGAGACTAACCAGCATGTCATTGCTACAGATCAGCAGTGAAATGATGAGGACTGGCACCATACCAGAGTAGTGACAGAGTCAGACAAGAGAAGAGGAGTCACAAAGGTGTTGACAGGTCTCCTTGGCAACAGAATAGGAGGACAGAAGAGGAGGGCTGAGAGAAAGTGAGTAGAGGATGGTACCCAAATTCTGAGCCTGGGAGGATGGATATGCCACTCAATAGTAATAGAGAATGTAGGAGGCAGAAGAGGAGGTTTTTGTTCGATTTTGTCATATTAAGTTTATAAAGTCCATAGTACATCCAGTTTGAGACATCCAATAAGCAATTAGAAGTACAATTGTGGAGGTCAGGAGAAAATAGAGGACTGATTAAGTAGATCTGAGAATCATCATCTTAGAGAGATGATATTTGAATCTATTGGAGCTTTTGAGTTACCAGATGAAATAGTATAAAGGGAGCAGAAGACGACTTGGGAGATACACACATTAGTGGGGGTGACTGGAACAAGATTCAATGACAGACTGAGAAATGAGAATCAAGAAAAAAGGAGTGAACAACAATGTCAAATAATGATTTAGTAGAAAGAGTGCTTGGCTTAGATATAGAGCACTTGGATTCAAATCAGTATCACTGTGACTTTGGGCAACTTAACTTTCCAAACTCAGTTTCTATACCTGTTTAAAAAAAAAAGATATCGTTGAATATGACTCCAAGGTCACTTCTAGGTCTAAATCAATGATGATAAAAGTTCTTACTCTTGAATGTCCTGATATTTTTGGCATCTAAAAGGTCATACAGATCAAAGATATAAAAGAATTGACAAATCAAATTTTCTTCAATGTTGAATAGGAACGACTCATTTCTCTATGCTAGGCACAGTCTGAAAACTATTATGAGGAATACTATTCATGACTTTTCAAGCATAAGTTGACATTACTTTTATATTTTTCTGAAATAAAAATTATATGAAGAAAAAAGGGAGTGACAGCTTACATAGTGCAATGAATAGAATACTAACCCTGAACTCAGGTGAGGACCTTAGTACAAATTTGGCCCACACTCAACACTTACTAACTATATGATCCAAATAACTTAACCCCAAATGTCTTGCAAAAAAAAAAAAAAAAAGAAAGGAAGAAAATTGAGAGACATAGCATTTTCAGATAATTACCCCTTGAAAATTCAGTGGAACAATATGTCTATCCATTCAAAAAATATATGTTCAGCATTGACTACACATACAATAATGTTCCATAATCAATGATGTGATGTAACAAACATATTCTAAATAATATATTATGTAAAAGTTGTGACTTAATGGCATATCACAAAAAAACTGAGCACCTACAGCAAAGTCAAATGGATTACAGGACAATAAATTCTTGAGTTCATAGGTGAATGAAATCCTATGAATTGAGACATTTATAATGCAAAGGCAGTAATAGAGAAGGAAGATTTCAAAGGATTAAAAAGTCAGTGAAAAGTGAAATGAAGGGAAAGTGAAGTGAAAAGGAGAATGAAAATGCTTAGTAACTATATTTTGTATTTTATGGAAATATATGAGTTCAAAGGCAAAAAAAAAAAATTAGTGTGTTGTGATCATAGATATAAGTAGACTAGCTAAATTTTTTTTTAAAAAAGCATTCACATGGGGGAGCAGAACAAAATCTGGTCAGATAGGTCATTAGCTCCTAATTGTGGAAGGTCTTGAATGTTAAGAGTTGGACTTTGTTATCTGGGCACTGAGAATCCATGGAAGGTAATGATCACTGTCAGGAAAAGTCAGCCAACCAACATTCAGAGGATGAGAAAATGAATCAATTAGGTTTATGCTCTTTCAACCTGATCATAAACATATCAGTCACTGTCAAACTGGAACATGTGGTGGCGAACAAAGTGGTAGAAAAGGAGAAACAAAAGGCTAAATCTAACTTGAGGACTAGTTTGTTGTATTTACAATCTTGTAATTCTTTTGTAAAAATATCAGTAATGTTTGCTGCAACATTATATAAAATGTGCTTGTTTATGAGAAGTTACAACTAGTAGAGTTCATTGAGGAAAATTTCATCCTTATGAGAACACATCTCTTTTTACTAAAGAACAAAGAATGAATTTATAGGTTGGGCAACTCTGACGTGGGACATGGGACCTAAGTGTTTTTGGACTGTTAGTCTGTAATAGACACTCAGCCTAAATGCTTAGGAACTTCACCCTCCCTTAGTTGTTGTTTTGTTTTGTTTTGTTTTTTGGGGGGGAGGCAGAAATCTTTCAATTTTTAAGTTTCCTTTTTCCTTTTTTTTTTTTTTTTTTTTTGCTGAGTCAGTTGTATTTAAGTGACTTGCCCAGGGTCACCCAAGTAGAAAGTATTAAGTATCTGAAATCAGATTTGAACTCAGGTCCTCTTGATTTCCGGGCTGCTGCTCTCTCTATCCACTGCACCAACTAGTTTCTCTTTCTTCCTTTTAATTTAAAGTTGTTGTTTTTTTTTTAAAGATTTTATAAAAAAGAATCGGGTAATAAAGATGGAACTGCAAAACAGATTTCAGTAAAATGCAAAGGAGCAGACATGAATGTGGTAATTATGCTGCCCATTAAATGTGTACATTTCCTGGCCATAGATAATCGGGAGCTGAGACATTTGGTCTGTCTAGTTTATGTTTAGATATTCTGCCAGATTCAGTTCAAAATGTCCTTTGGAGTGTTAGCCAGGCACAGAATGCCAGTGGGTTGATTCCTTCAGGACTATCAGGTCCCCCACCCCCTCTTATATTTAACATAATGATCTCATAAGCTCCCCTAAATTCAGTTAATCAAACTTTGCCTGGCTTTGCCCTAGGCCCTATTCATAACACTTCTGCATAGTTTTCACATATGGACTCAGTCAGCTATATCTGTAATTAGAGTATCAGTTAACTAACTTTTAAAAGTCTCATCACTAGATGTTACTCTATTTACTGTTTTTGTTGTTGTTGTTTTTAGCCACATCTACTCATGAAGTCAGGGCAGCTAGGTGACTCAGAGGATTGAGTTCTGGGCCTGAAGTCAACAAAACTTGAGTTCAAATGTAGCCTTAGACACTTTCTAATTAGTTCTCTGACCCTGGACAAGTCACTTAACCTCCAGTTGTCTTAATCCTGAGAAATAAATGTCAGAACTACTCCAAGGAGTTTGGCAAGAAAACCCCATGGACTGTATTGGCATGCCATGGTCCACTGAATTATAGAGTCAGACACAACTTAATGACTAAACAACACTTTATTGAAATCATCTAATCAGATCCAATAAACATTTATCAAGTATCTATTGTGTCCTGCTCAGGAAAAAAAAAAAAAAAAAAAAAAAAACATAAGAATAGTTTTTGTTGATGGGAGGGATTGTTTTGGTTATTTTCATTCCTACTATACAGTGCCATAAATAAAGTAGTTGCTTAATAAATGCTTATTAATTTGAATTAAACAATTTGAGTTTCCCAAAATCACTGTCCATATAGAAATTTCAGACTCTAAGGCATTTTTATTTAGATATTAGGGGGAAAAAAATCTCACTGCCTCTATATTGCCTAAATTCTGCCACCTTAAAAGTAGTAAAGGAAAAATAGGTGTTAATTATCAGCTAATAAATCATAAGAAAATAACAAGGAAACAAAGTAGGTAGCTCTCAATGAAAAATAAAATGTTCACTTGGATTATTTTTTCTAAAAGGGAGCATCTAAGTGGTGCAATGGATAGAGCCTAGAGTCAGGAAGATCTGAGTTCAAATTGACATTTGACATTTACTAGCTGTGTGATCCTAGGCAAGTCACTTAACCTTGATTATCTCCCAAAAACAAACAAACAAAAAAACCTTTTAAATGGCCAGGGTATGTCTGTTTCTTATTCAATGTCATGTACACTTCAAGAACTAATTGTTTAACAAACAGATATACAACAGATACTATGGTAGGCACTGATGTTCGACGAATACAAAGGCTGAATCGTACATTACCTTTTTCATAGGCTAACTTAGTTTATTCTAAGGCTGACTTCATAGGAGAGTGAAATAGTTATTGGCAATTATTAATTATATGTTGTGGATATGACCACTTTCCCTACTCTTGAAAATGAAAGTTGAACCATGGAAATTGATGAGATTATCAAAGAGAAAGTATATAGAGAGAAGATGAGAGGGCCTGGGACAGAGCCCTAGGTACAACTAAATATATATATATATATATATATATATATATATATATATATATATATATATATATATATATATAAATTTAAGTAGAGAGGGAGGGACAGTTATCCAACAATAGAGGTGCAAGTGATATCTCTTCCTCTGAGAATGAAGGAGATTATTGGGAGCAGAGAGAGGTAGAGGATTGATTTCTTAGTTATTTCAAGCATAGAACTGGAAAAAAGAGAGATTCCAACAGATGGTTTCAATGCTTTTAGTAAAGCAGCTGGGGAGGTCCTCTGATGAGAAAGAGCAGGAAGAAGGTGGCATACATAACTTGAGAAAAGTATGAGTGTTTGGAAACAGACACAGGGTGGGAGGAAAAGGGCTAAAATAGCCAATTAGAGAATCAGGATTATAATGTAGTAGGAGGCCTCAGCTGAGATCACATTACCAAATTTTATAGTGAATTCAGTTAATAAAATTGAGTGACTTTATCCATATTTAATAGCCCAGGAATTAAGAAAACAAAGGACTGAAGAAGCTAAGTGACTTTTCCAATATCTAACCCAGTTTAAACACTTTCAGTAGTTCCCTATTATCAATAGGCTAATATAAATCTCTTCAGCAAGTTTTGAAATGTCATTCTAAATGTGACTTACGGTTCTGACTATACTATGTTTTTCTTGTTCACACATTAATATTCCTGATTTTCCTGGCAATTATTCTTTGATTTCATCCAATTCTCCTATTCTCTGTCTTTTCTGAGGCAGTTGGCATGGGGAGAGGGTACTGAACTTGTCATGAAAAAGAACTGCAACTGAATCTTGCTTCAGATGCTAAGTAAACCTGAGCAAGCATCTTCACTTTTCTGAGCTTCACTTTCCTGATCTGTAAAATGAAGTTAAACTCAATAATCATTAATATCCTTCACAACTTTAAATCTATGGCACTATTATCCATCTGTATGTATCTACATGGAACATCTTTCCTCCACCATAATTTTACATAATTCCTCCTCATCTTTGCCCATCAAAATACTTCCAGATCCTCCTTAAAGTCCATCTCCTCCATAAAATCCATACTCTTCCCACCATCACTACTGAATAAAACCTATCTTTCCCTAGTTCAATTTTCCTAAAATATTTTTGCTTCATTTTTTGTTTGTCTTCTTCACATTCTAATTTATCAGGAAGCATTTGGGTGCTTATTAATTTCCAGGTCCTATGTTAAATATTAAACATACAAATAAAAGAAACATAGATCCTGCCCTCAAGGAGCTTGTATTTTAATAAAGCAAGATATCACAAAAAGGGAGCTGAAAAATGGATGTGAGAGTGATAGCAAAGTCTAAAGAGTCAGAAGCAAAGCTGAGAATCAAGGATGGCTGGCCTGGGCTTTTTCTCAAAATGGTTCTGAAGGAAAAACTCACCAACTAGAGAAAGGGGGAACAGTGGAAGAGAGTTGTTACAAGGTTAGAAGACCAAAGGTAGCTTCTAGATTAAGAAGGCAGCTAAGAGAACAGTAGAAAGTCCAAAATCAGAGGCAGAGATAGGAAAGGAATTTTACAGATGGTAAAACTGAGTTTCTGAGAGTTTAATTGATGCTCCCATTATAAGTTTCAACTACATTTCTGTGATGACCGCGCTAGCACTCAGGACACCCCAGAATCAGCTGGAGTCAGGATAAGCAAAAGTCCTTAGTCTTTATTCTTGGTCTTTAGATGCAGGATTGAACAGGATGAAAGCAGAATCTCCGTGACAGCCTTCTTCCTCGTCTACTGCCAAGTGTCCCTGCCTTGTCTTACTCCACCCCCTAGTCCCTCCTACAATCCTCTATATATATCAATCATTGAGCCAGCACAGGATAGTGGGAAGGACCATTTTCTAAGCATATGCCCATAGAGTATTGTCCAATCAGTAATTAGCCCTAAGTGCTTGAACCGATCTCTCAGTTAGGACTCAATAGTTTCAGCCCTCTACACATTTCTATATAATCTACTTTTTGAAAAAGTGTGGTTTATTTTTTGTCATGGTTGAGAAGTATTGTTATAAAGGTATGAATCGGGTTAAAATAGTTGCATATAATATCTGCAACCACCCAACTATTTTCTGTTACATCTATGTTATTCCTTAAACTTTGTATTTTGTCAAAAGGTGTCATGCAACAAACAAGACTTGCCCCAAAAATCATATCTGGAATAATCACATCTGCAGATGCCTGGATCAGCAAGATTTCATTTTTTCCTCCAGTGTTGGAGACAGTGGTAAGCAAAATTTCTTTTGAAAGATTAATTGCACATAGTTTTTGTTTGTTTGTTTTATTAATATAAAGTGATTTCAGATCAAAGTTCTGAGTTAGACAGTGATTCAAGACAATAACCAAGGACTCATGATGGATAATGGTATCCATCTCCAGAAAAAGAACTGATAAATTGTGAATGAAGATTTAAGCATAGTTGGGTTTTTTGCCTTAATTTTTCTTTTTTTTTTTTTTTTAGTATTTATTTTCTTTTGCAGTATGCCTAATATAGAAATATATTTTGTATGATTTCATATGTATAATCAATATAATATTGCTTACGTATTGAGAGGGTAGGCTAGGAGGGAAAGAATTTGGAACTCAAAATTTTTCCAAAATGAATTTGATAATTGTACAAATAATTGGAAAATAATGAATATGTATCTATATATACATATTAAATTACATTAAAGCTAGATGGGGAATATTAAAATAGCATTTATTATTGATTAGTTAAAAGATATAATCATGAAGAATGTAATTGTTCCCATTTTTAAAATGTTGTTGAACATTTAAAAAATTGTTTTGTGTAAAATAACATCTCTGTACAAGAAGAACTAAATTGTTCTTCATACCTTCCCAAGAACAAAGGAAGGTACTCTTACTGTACTTTTTGTCTTGACTTTTCTCTAGAAACTTCAGATGGATTCCATGATATCTGTGGACCCAATAAAGAATTGGATGAAGAAACCTGCCAGTGTGTATGCAAAGGAGGACTTAGACCTTCAAGCTGTGGACCACATAGAGAACTGGACAGAAATTCCTGCCAGTGTGTGTGTAAAAACAAACTTCTACCAAGTTCATGCGGAGCCAACAGAGAATTTGATGAAAAAACATGTCAGTGTGTATGCAAGAAAAGTTGTCCAAGGCATCTGCCACTAAATCCTGGAAAGTGTATCTGTGAATGTACAGAATCTCCAAGTAGATGTTTATCAAAAGGAA
Organism: Sarcophilus harrisii; assembly: GCF_902635505.1. NCBI lineage: Eukaryota > Metazoa > Chordata > Mammalia > Dasyuromorphia > Dasyuridae > Sarcophilus > Sarcophilus harrisii. The sequence goes on along the minus strand of NC_045431.1, from coordinate 107,780,845 downwards.
AGAAGTTTCGGCAACAGAACTGCAGGTAAAAGCATCAAAATCTTTCCAGTATTGATGCACTTTTCACAAATCACATGTAATTTCTTCTCTTGAGGCAGGGGTGATTTAAGCAGAAAATCATAGTCAAGATCCCATACATTCAGCCATTGGTATCAGAACAGTCTAAAAGAATGTAATGGATTTGCACATAAGGGTGGAATTTCAGAGAAAAACTCCAATTTCTAACTCAGGAAATAAAGACAAGACCTAAATCCTAGAAAAGAAATGTTTTATGGTTCACTGGGTGCTATGATTGTTGCACTGGTTGGGAAAGAATGGATATGGTATTTTGGGATATGGCCAGTTAAGAGAATTTGTTTTGATTTATGATGAGTTTTTGTTTTAAAATGGCTTTCTTTTTTCTAAAGTGTGGAGTGAGAAATAACAGGAAGAAAAAATAAATACTTGTTAATTTAAAAAAAATTAAATTTTTAAAAAGAGGTATAAGCTTTTGGAACCCAGAAGAGGCAGACTTAATTGGATGAATAGGCATGGCTAGGGCATGATAACAAGAATAGTCTCTTTCCATTTGGAGTTTTTGAAAATATATGAGTCCAGTATATAAAATACAAACACAAAAGTAAATGTGCCTAAGGAGAGGAGGAAAACAAAGAAGCTGGGGATCAAGTCAGGTTTCATTCAGAAGATGGAATATGAACTTAGGCTTGAAAGAAACAGAGATACCAAAAGTATGTGAGGTAAGAAAAGAGTACATGTGTGGTAGGAGATGTAGTATTAGGTATGAGGAATAGCAAGAAAATCAGATTGAATTGTATGTAAATTAAAGATAATAAGTAGGCTAGAAATCTAAGTTAAAAAAAAAAACCTTAAATGCCAAATAAAGGAGGATATATGGAGTCACTGAAGCTTACTAAGCAAATGAGAGAGTGGGAAAATCACCTTGACAAACTATGTGAAGGAATGATTGGAAAGGGAAGAGGATTAAAGCATAGAGACCCAATTCAGAGGGCATTCCAGTAGGACAAGATGGCTACATGAGTAGAATGAATGGACAGATGATATCATGAAGGTAGAGAACTCATAGGATTTGAAAGCTAATTGTATATTTCATGTGAGGGAAAATATGGAGTTGAGGATGACCCTGAAGTTGCAACCCTAAGTGACTGAAAATATGATAATGTCCCAACAAAGAGTAAAGTTCAGAAGAAGGGTGGATTTGATATATGGGTAAGTTTCGCTATTCTTTGGTAGGTGATTAAAGGATAAAACTTGATAGATACCAAAAGATTTTAACATGTAGAAAAGGGGGCAGGCATTCTGAAACAAAGGGAACAGAAGGAGACTTTCAAAGAACAATGAGAAATCTGGTTTACTATAATGAGGCAGATAGAAGAGTTTTAGATTTGTTTGGAAAAATAGATTATGGAAAGAAAATTGAGGGTCTCTAATACTATGTTGGAAAAAAAATGTATATTTATTGTTAAACAAGAGGGAGCCATTAAAAGTTTTTGAATAGGGAAGCAACACAAAAGTCCTGCTTTGTATAAAGAAGGTATTTAATAGATTTTGCTTTATTGAATTGAATTTGCTAAACTGAAGATTATTTGGATGTAAAGGCATGCTGGAAAATTGGAAGTTGAGGATAATAGTGGAAAGAGGAGTTAAGAGGCTATTGCTACAGTGTTTTCAGCTTTTGATCTAGAGCCTTAGGTCATCAAGTCTTTTAGTAAGAAAATATACCTTCAGTAGACTGAATAATATCGTATTACAGATATTTGTTATTTTTAAAATACATTTAACTGATATTGTGATTAATACTAAAAATTCATTTCAAAGCGTTTATGAATTTATAATAACATTTTATTACTATGTACTTTCTCAATGGATATTAAATTAAGATATTATTATGTAAAGAGCAGGTTAGAAAATTATTTAATGATAATTAGAAAATCTTAATACTCAAAACATATGGAAACCAATAGTCTAGGTGAGGAGTAATGAAGACCTCCAAGTTAAAAGCTGATAACTAAAGATGAATGAAGATAAACATGAGAAGAACTGTAACATGGAAAATTCAGAGATATTGCTATGGATGGGAAGAGAGAGAGTCAAGTGCTGAAGCTATTGAGGAAAATGAAATAATAACATGGAGGCCTATTGACAATACTACAGGATCAAAATAGCCAACTTGATTGATTCAATTTGTTGGCCATTGATGTCTAATGAGTCTAGATCAGAGGTTATTCATCTAGGGTCTATAGGCCCCAAAAGAGTTAATGGATAGATTTCAGGGGATTCACAAACATAGTTGGAAAAAAAATATGTTCTTATTATAATATAATTGGTTTTCTTTCTGTCTATATATTTTATTTAAAAACATTATTCTGAGAAGGAGTCCATTGGTTTCACCAAATTGCCAAAAGTGTCTATGACACAAGAAATGGGTAAGATTTCCTGGTCACATAGTATTTAGTTTTACTCTTAATAGGTTCCTAGGATGTTTGCAGTTTAAGTGGAAATTAAACAGGAATTATTTAGATATTGAGACCCATCAAGCATGAATGGATTAACGGGAAACAAGGTAAAAAGAATGTGATATATATAGAAGGCAGATAGAAGGTTTGGACGACTCTGCCATGGGAAATAGGGTTAACAGGAAAAGATGTAGCAAGTTTAATAGAATAACATGTCCAGAACACCTCTACCAAGATAAGAGTAGAATCTATGTTAATTTAAAGAATAGACCATTCCAGATGACGAGATCCTAGCTGTGCATACAGAGCAAGAAACAACTTTCCCAAATTTAACCCTGAAGCTCTGAATCTTGGAGCAGGACTTATTTCTAACCATTAGCCTTGTACATGTCTACAATAGAATAACTAGGGCAGGGAATCAACAACAAAGAAAGTGAAATCAGTCACTCTGAATCTATAGAATTACTGAGTCCAGCAGGGGTCTACTGAAACTCAACCACACACAATCCAACAGACAACAAAGAGCTCATAGCAGGAAGGCAGTGAATAAACCTCTTCCTAGATTACAAAACCTTAGAATCATCAAAAGTTAGAAAGCCCCTATATGTGTATGTGTGTGTGTGTGTGTGTGTATTTTTTTACAATTTAAAAAACACATTTCTTCCAACAATCAAGAAAGTTATTATAAATATTGCCATCCCCATTTTACAAATGAAACTCACCAAAGCTAAGTAATTTGTTTATAATTTTGCAGATAATAAGTGGTGGAAATGAGACATAAGGTCTGGTGTTCTTTCTATATCTCATTCACTCTCAGATTAGTGATGCTGCTTATAAAAGGAAGTATAAATTAACAACATAAGAATCATTTTACTTATGAAGGGCTTTCATGATAAAGCATGCAGTTTTTATTTTGTTCTTATTTTTAACATGATTTGCATTTTTCTCTGACCATTGAACTCTTGCTATATGTATACAACTTTTCTCTTTAAAAGATTAAAAATTAATTTAAGTAATTGCATTGTATAACTTAAATTGCCTTTTTCTACCCTTAAGTACATAGATTAAATTTCTTCTGTTGTAGTAATATTACTTTGTCTACCTCTCCCTTTACTATGAAAATTTCTAATATTTTTTCACCATTCAACTATATAAGATCAGTCATTTCCAGTAGGGAGCTTCTGACTTTGATTCCTATTTTTAATGTTTTGCATGGAGATTGTATGAAATTGATATTTTCTTCCTACTCATGGTTTTAGCTATATATTTAATGGAAAGAAGTAATGTTTACTTTAGAGAAACCAAACCGTCCATTGGAAAGACTAAGAATCAAAATTGATGAATTAGAAGGTAACAAAATACCATTCAGCTGACCAAATCCATTGGCATCATCTGAAAATCCTAGAGCATTGTTGCATAGTTACTAGGTTTATAAGTGAAGGAATAATAAATGAGAACTACAGAGAAAGTTTAGGAGTTGATGTGTTTAATTCATTTAAGTATTAAAATGTCCAAAGATAACCTCTTACAAGATCATGGTTCCAGAGCAGGTAACAACTTAAGGAGCCATCTGGTCTAAGAGCTCTTGTCAGGTTCTGCTTTTCATACTCAAGAATTTCATTCTCCTAGGATATAAATTGCTCACTTTGAGTGATTGAGATAGCAAGTATAAAGAACTGGTGTTAGCTAATAACTGCACTGACTGTCCTGAAACGGATAATACTTGCTGTAGTGGCTTACTTGGCATTACCCTAGAAGGAGAGAGCTAAAATTGTTCACTGGATAGAACACTGGACATAGAGTCAGGAAGAACTGAATTCAAACCTGAACTCAGACTAATTGCATGACTCTGTGCAAGTCACTTAATCTCTGTCTGACATAATTCACTAAAGAAGGAAGTGGCAAACCATTCTAGTACCTTTGCCAAGAAAATCCCTTTTTTTTCCATATTTTTTTCCATGGGTATGAAAAACTGGCACTGAACAACAGAAATTTTAGAAGTCTTTATGAATTAATGTATTCATAAAGTTAATTTTTTAGAGAGTAAGTTAAATGCTTACAAGAGAATCTTTAAAAGCCAGAGAATCTGATTGCCTATTATAGTTTTCATTTGCACTGAACAAGATCCAACCATTTAAATAATAATACCCTTAAAGCCAAGGGAAAGATAATAATAAAAATTAACATTTACATAGCACTTAAAAAAATAATGCCCATTTAGAATTTGTCATTATTTGTCTTCTTAAATCAGAAAGTACTTCAGAATCCTATTTAAACACTTTGTTCAGCTAGCAAGCAAATTAAGCCCGTGTCACATTAAAAACATCCAACTAGCTAGAACTTCAGTGGAAATGGGTGAACTGTTTTGTTTTTATTGTCTTTATTACTAATTGCATGCACTGAATTTAGGTTGCACATTCTTGGTCAGCCAGTGAACCAGCTTGTAGACATGTAAGTGGCATATAAGATTTCCGGTTCTGTAAGACGAGTGCTGTGCCTGAAATGAATCTCTAGCATGACAGCATAAAATAACCATTGAAATTGCCCTAGAAAGGAAAACACTGATGATACTCCAATATAAGGCATTATGATGTTGTATCTAGAAACTGAAGGTTATAAGCAAAATGTTTAGTAAAATTATATGAATAAATCATTACCATTTACATAAAAAAGCATAATTTAAAAGGATTTAGACAAAGATCATGCTGAAACCTGAAACATTCTGATTTACTGCCAGTTATCAGAAAATGCTATTAATTGTCAAAACAGCTATTTGGCACAATGTAGCATATGGATTGTCAGAATAAATTTATATGAATGATAATAGCAGACATGATTTAAAAAAAAAAAAAAACTTTCTCCCTTCCACAAAAATAAGATGATGAGAAACATCTTTTAGGAATGCTTTTGCATGTTTGTTATGAGTTTTTTTCCATAAATTTCCTTCACAAAAAAATACTGATTCTCTTTTTGAGTCCATTACAACAACTGTGAATCAATATACTGTTTCGGTTTCTTAAATCATTGTTTTCTTCAATATGAATGTTCCCTTCAATGATTCAGGTTGCAACCTATCAAAGCCTGACATCCTATATGATTTGATCATACATGTCATCCAATAAGTGGGTCATAGGAGGGGGGCACATGCTTATTTAAAGTAAAAAGTCAGATCTCTTCATTTTAATAAATCTTGCAGATGGCTATTAAGTTGATAGGCATAAGCTTACAATTATCTTCATTGGAGTTCTTTTTTCCTCAGTGGTTAAGCAATTTCATTTATCTTTATTATTTCTTTTTACCCTATAAATAACCAGTGTTAGGTTTTTACAAGAACCACTGAGGAAAAGATTTTCTTCATTATTACACTGATTTGCGATCTTACCTTGTATCTTCTCTAATCAAACTTCATCTTTACATCAATGACTGTCTCTTAATGGAAAGAGAATATACCCAAAAAACAAACTAGATTTATATATGTATATAATGGCATCCTTTATTTTTCAGAAAGTTTCAAAATACCTTGTTATACCACTATTAGTATTTTTATTAATGTTTGAAGTAATATATCAGTTATATGAATTTCCCTTCTGCTGGCTCAAAAATTATATTCCACAAATGTATTTAATGAGAATACAATAGATCCAATCAGATTTGCACATTATTTCTTTATTATATTTAATTTATTTAGTTTACTTTTTTTTTTACAAATTGAACATAAAAATACTTGAAGATATTCATAATGACCTTAAAAGTCAATATTTGTACTATATTCTAGTCAATGGATGTATTGCCTATAGACTTTTTAGTTTGAGCCAGAAGAAAATTTTCAAATCAGATTTATTTTCTTCAGTGCCATGGAGCAGTTCATTAAATTGCATTCATTGCTATAAGTCATATCCATAACCCTTTATTACATTGAGATACATATTTTTATGTGTATTTTATGTGGGTACAAGTGTGAAAAACAATATCTAAGAGAAACTTTCAGAAACTTTATTCTGAAAATGGAATTTGGAGATCTAAACTGCCATCATGGCAATCTTTTAAATTTTCTGACTCCTCTTTAGTAATAAAATCACCTGATTGATATTACTCACACCAATAACAAAATTAGTTGGAATCTTCTATATCTACTGATATTTTTCTATACCTCAATTCACATGGAATATTATAGCTTCAAAGTCCCTTAGAAATCACCTTGCCCAACTCCATTATTTTACAACAAAAAAAGCCAAGACTGAGAGAGATCAAATTACTTGCTTCAGAATCACACAGATACTTAGCAACAGATGATTTTTAAGTGATTGAAAAATCATGTTTGCTTTTAGGATTTCCTTTCTTTTCAAGATTGCAAATAGCAATGGATCCAATATTTTTCAAAAATGCTGTTAATCAAAACCATCTGTTTGGACTTCACACATATTAATAAATCAAGTAGAAGAATGTGTACAAACTATTGTGTAAATATCAAAATTCTACATGAATATAATAAATGTAATGAGGTCCCCAAGAGTTCAGCCTTTTCTGCAATATAGTATCCATGATATATAAATAAGAGGCATCTGAATATTGTACAACATTTTGGCCTTTCTTTTTTTAAACTGAAGTCATTATTTCCCTATATAGTTCAACATCCTTCTTTATGCTCATTTTCATATTGAAGTCATCAAATATAAAAGGGTATCTTTGTGAACTTCTTCAGAAAATATCCTCTCTTTTCTTCTTCAAGAGATTAGGATATATAACCTGTCATTGTCGTATGATCACTTTTTATTTGTGCTCATCTTGAATGCTATAAGACAGAACCACTGTGTCCCATGAAAATAATATCCAGTATTTATATTCCACTTTAATCTTTACAAAGTATGTTGCTTATTATCTCATTTGATCCTTACTCTAATCCTGTGAGATAAGTACTATTAAAAACCAAATATTACACATGAAGAAACTGAGGCTTAGGGAGGTTAAAACAACTCAGTCTATGTTCACACAGTTAATGTTTCTAAACAGAATTCAAAAACCAGGTCTTCCTGGTCCCTGATCCAGTGGTCTATTCATTGTACCATTTGAAAAAATGTTTCTTACTGCCTTTGGATACTCAATAAAGTCAACTCTTAAAAAGTCCTTTGCATCTCCAAGATGTGAATGATCTTTCAATTAACAGTTTTCTTTTATCTTTTGGTTTTTGTTGTTCAGTGTTCTCGCTAATGTTCAAATATTTATGACCTCTTTAGGGTTTTCTTTGGCAGAGATACTAGAATGGTTTTCCATTTCGATTTCCAATACATTTTACAGATGAGGAACTGAGGTAAATAAATAGAATTAAGTTACTTCTCCAGGGTCACGCATCTATTAAGTATTTGAAGCCAGATTTAAACTACAGAATATGAGTCATTCTGGCTCCAGACTCTGAAATCTATTCTCTTTGCCCCCTAACTGCCCAATATTTTGGTTAGTTTATGACAAATATATTAATAGTATTGTAGTGTTCACATTTAAAATATCAATAACTAAATTAAAGTTTATTGACAGCCTAACAATTATATGGATTATTAAAGCATTATAACCTTCTTTTTGGATAACTACTCCATTCCTAATTACTATGGAATGATAAACAAGTTTCATGGAACTGAAAGCCATTTAAAATTTTCCTTTTTTTAAGATGTGTTGATAAGGTCAAAATGTTTTCACCTAGAGGACCACTTGGGTAATCAATCTGTGTATACTTAGTTGATTGTTCCTTGGTTAAGAGATTCAATCTATCAACAGGATGACACTCAGAGTCTTTCTAGCACAGGACAACTTCAAAGTCAATCTCTCAACAAGGATTTATTAGACTTTTAACTCCTTCTGGAGACTGTGCTAAATGCTTGAAATTTAAATACAAGTAAAAAAAGGAGTCCTACCCCAAGGAGTTGCTGAAAAGAATAAGCCAATTAGAAAGGAGGCATAGTTTGGATAGAATCGTTTTATCACAGCCAGAGTCATGAAAAGAAAATTGGCCTAGGTGCTATTCTTAAATGGAGGTCTTGGGATACATTCAATAATTGGAAAGTTCACCAGGTATTGAGAGGTGAATTCCAGGACTTGAGTGATGTTCCAGAATAAAGAGTGCTTGACTGAATGTATATTCCTCCTCACACCAGGGAACACAGAGTTAACTCCACACTGTGATAAACCCTGGAATCAGAAGTTTATCATGAAATTAATGAAAACCTTAAAATCTGAATTTACATATATTTTGTGTATGTATACATATATGCATGTAATTTCACTTTTACTGACATCATGTCTTCCCATATTACATTGCATTTTTACATTGATCATTTCTCTGAAAATATAACATCCCATTTTACTAATGTTCTTTAACATATTCAGTCATTCTCAAATTATAGGCTGTGTAGGTTAGTTATTTTACATTATTAAAAATAAAGTATCTAGCTTTGTATATTTTAACCAGGTTAAGTTTTTTTTTTTTCCTTTTATAAACTTAGGACCGTGGGATCAAAAGTTCCTCTGAACAATTTTGTGTCTTTTATTATACACTGCTAATTTGTGCTCCAAAAAGCCTACATCAGTTTGTGGTCCCCACAATAACAAAACAGAGGGCCTATTTCTCTGTAACTCCACCCATGATGGCTTACATCATTTAAAGTTACCTTTACTCATTTAATGTATGTAAACTTATATCTCAAAGTTTTCTCAATTTAGATTTTCCTGAGATTAGAGAATTTGAATAGCTTTTCATGTGGCTATTGAAAATTTGTATTTCTTCCTTCAAAAATTATCTGTTCATTTTGTTTTACTATTCCCACTTTAAAATTTGATATTATAAATGTGTCAGTTCTTGTAAGTTCTGGATTTCACATATTTTTGCCATATAGTGAAAAGGGTAGGACTGGAAATTGTTATTTCATTTGTATAGAGACCTCTCTAGTGAGGAAAATCCTTACCAATTTGGTGGGGGCAACTTATGTTATCTTGAAAGTTTAAACAACTTGGCCCAAGCCATTCAGTGTCTCAAAGGCTGTACTTGAACCAGATTTTAGAGATCTGATTTATCTATCCACTATGCCATATTATCTCTTTACATCTTCTATCTTCATTGATATTTGCTATATTTATTACAATATTTCCTCCCAATATGATATTTTTGTTTTTATTTTAAATTTGTCATTCAAAATTTTACATAGGACAGGAACAACAAGAATGCGTCTATGATTTCCTTAGTAAAGGGAGTTCATTGAGGGGAAAGTCATCTACCAATACAAATCAGATCAGTACCATTTCTATAACTTGTTGTCCTGGTTGCCTGGAGACACTAAAGATTATGTTTGACTTGTTCAGGATTCAACAGCCAATATATGGCAAAGGTGACATTTGAATCCACATATTCCTGATTCCAGATTCATACTTGCATGACTATTCCACTTTATAAAATTTTAACTTGATAATAGCAAAGCCATCAACATTATCTGTAGAAATTTCTTTCATGTTTTTTTTCTCTTCACAAAAAATATGATTAACATACCATTTCTTTTTTTAAAAACCACTGTTCTACTTTTAGAGTTACTGATAATTTTCCCAATTTATTTTGTTTATATTGACATTATTCTCTCATTTTTATGTTGGTTATTAGGGTTTTTCTCTCTTTTGAAAAGTAGACTTGCTACTTGGTTGACAATTGGTTTGAGTTCTTTAAAAAAACCTCTTAGTTTTATATTTAATCCCATTTTAAAAAATTCCAGTTAGTCTTTATTCACATCATTTTTCTTTCTTTTTTTTTCTTGATATATTAATTAATTCCATTTCTATGTTTTACTTATTTTCTTTTTTCTAATTGAAACTCAACTAAGTTTCTTTGTCTTTTTCTTTTTTTGCCATACTGTAACAAGCATTTTTAATTGGGAAAATGTATATTTTTATCTTTCTTGCTGAATTTTCTTTTAGTTCCATAATTCTTTCTTATTCATATTACATTAAATTTATCATAGTCTGATAAAAATAGAATGAAAATATCCCAATATCATTATGATACTTAGATAGGTCTATTATTCCATCAATAAGTATTTTTTCCTAGTCTTTCAAGAAATCCACCACAGAAGATCTCCTAAGCACACTGATAGTCCTCATAAGTTTTTTCAAAAATTGTGAATACCAGTAAAATATCTGGAATAACTTATTCTTTGTTATTGATATATATATATATATATACACACACATACACATATAACTATTACATTTGCTCTGTCAGTTACACATATCCTTCCTGCTATCTTTTATAACATTTCCTCCTTATAATAGCTTTCACATTTTACCCCTTCTTGTGTTCATATTTATACTGAATTAAGATCCTCATCACTTCAACTATGTATTACAATATCCTTGTAACTGATCTCCCTGCATTTTCTTTCTCCCTTTGTCAATTCATCTTCCACTTACACAGCTGCCAAACAACTTTCCAAAAATGTAGATCTGATAACTATGTCAGATTGCTCTTCAATTTCTATGCTCTATCAATTCTCTATCAATTCCAGTGGCTTCCTATTGCTTCTAGAGGATAACATGCAAACTCTTCTGTTTTGTTTCTAAAACCTTATATAAATCAGTTCCAAATTACCTTTCTAGCCTTATACATAATGCTCCTTTTCTTACTGTATGATTTAGGCTAATGATCTTGTTGCTGTTTCCCTCATGGGATAGTCCATCTCATACACCTTTGCACGGTCTGACTCCTATATTTATAATGCCCTCCCTTCTCACCTCCAGCTTTTAGAATGCATTGATTCGATTCAGCTCAATCATGCATCTATTAACATTCTATGCAAAACCATTCTGGATACCCTGAGTTCTAGGATTTTTTTTCTCCAGATTTTTTAGGTAGATATTCTGTGTGTGTCCCTATGTGTCCCCTTGTAAGCTACTTTAGGGGAAAGGCCATTCCCCGCCCCCCCCTTAGTTTCACTAGATTCTTTCCCAGTGCTTAGAACCAAGTAAGAGCATGTCATGTGCTTGTTGAATGATTTGTGCATATTAATATATAATAAATGGAAATGAATGTAAATTACTTAAAGTCAGCTTAAGTCAGATCTTTTTGTCCTTCCAGTCAGTCCTAATTCTGTTTCTTCACTGGTTTTGGTTATCAACTCTATAATCTATAGCCATATAGCATAACAGAGAATATAGGTGTTAAACAAATGGACATTTATGTCAGGAAGCAACTTGGGATCATTGTGAATACTATCAAATTTCCCAAATGCAATAGTTTGCTCTCCTCCTGTTCAATTCTCAGATCATCATATTATTTTTTAATTGTGCTTGACCAACACATATTGACCGATGAATTAACTGAGTGGCTGCCCATTTAACTTTGTCCATAATTTCCTGTTATTACTATATATATTTTAAAAGATTTATTACTTCTTGTGTTTGTAATTAAAATAATATGTTCTTTTAAATATAATCTTTAAGCATAATTTGATTCCCTTATTAATATCTCAATATTTTTATTTGGATTTCTATCAATTATCATCATTAACAATTTTCCTTTTTGTGAGTTTGTGGGCATGATAGTTTTTAGAGGAATACTTAAATTCTGATCAATGTTAAATTCTCTGAATTCATCCTACTTTTTTGTAAACAATAGATTTTAAGATTCTCTTTTTTTATCCATCCCATAAACTTTTTTCTTGTAATTGAAGTGGAGATTGCTGCTTTCTCTATTATTTGGGACAAAAACAAGTGGAGTTCTTATTCTTTTCCCTGAATCCTATTTCTTCTTGTTTTATATGTTTCACATGAATACCAGGCAGAAAGGCAGATGGGAAAGTGGGAGTGGGGAAGTTGTTGGAAGACATCCTTGTAGTCATCTGCTAACTAGAAAAGAAGAGTGAGGGTGTGGCTACTCACTCAGTCATAGCATGACTCTGTTTGAAGACATAAAAGCCTGGGGTTCATTCCAGTCCCCAATTCCTGCAAATTCTGCCATGATTTTGTGATCACAGTAAATCAGCAGCCCTTACATTTTTCTTCTTATAAATTCTTTACTTGGTACTTTCATCACAAAAGAGAGTTGCACTTCAAAAGGTTTGATTTTCATAATGAACCCATCATATGGGTTTTTATGAATATCATTCTAGTTACTAAGTTATCTGTGCATTGGGCAAGTCCCCCCTTCTTTTTAAAATCTGATAACATTTATGACATGTTTGTAATTTGAATATGATTTTGACAGAAATAATGTGAATAAATGTGCTGCTACGTTATTTTCTATTGTCTTTATCCAAAGTATGTTTTTCTTCTGCTTTTTCTTCCCAGTTGTTATAGACCACCATGTCTGGGTAAAGTGAAGCGTTGTGAGCCAAGATTTTCATTCAGTGAAGAAGTATGTCGATGTGTCCCTTCACATTGGAAAAGACCGCATATGAACTAAGTAAACAGCATCATTTGCCAGTTGATCATATATTTTTCTTTGATGAAAATCAGACTATATTGCTATTGTTTGGAATTCTTGATAGACAGAGACCCTGGTGGGACCATTATAAAGACACAACTTTTTTACTGAACAATGTGGATGGGGCATAAAGAACTCACAAAGAACTTGCATAAAGAACTCATTTAAGGACCTGTTTTCTGCCAATGACTGAAAAGTCTCGGTTTTTTCTCCATTGTGATTTTTAAAAAGATAATGATTATATAATTTATTTCCACTAAAAAAATATTGTGCAGCATTCCTGTTTATAGCAATAACAATTGTTAAAGCTCACTGTGATCAATATTTTTATATCATTCAAAGTATGTTTAAAATAAAGTGAAAATGTATTATAAATTTGTAATAATGCTTAGTCCATTATCCTATTATACATTATGTATTCACTAACATTTGACAAAACCATCAGTTTTTTTTTAATTTTTAGAAAACAAATACCATGTGACAATTTCTATAAAATGTATAGTTGTATGAGAAGTATCAATGAAGAAGCAGTAATTTTTGCTCTATTTAGCCCTTACCCATAACATTATAATATTATAAATCACTATTTTGAAAACCTATAGCCAGGGAGACTAATTTCAGTACTTTGGGGGATTCATCTTCACAGACCACAACAACTTTCTAACTTAGAAATTAGAGTTGCTATAGTTGGAAAAAATGTAAATATTGCCACTTAATCTTGAGGAACCTCTTTGAATTTAGAGTCTTCCTATTGTAGAGGACTGAAACTCTGAAAAGGTATCAGACCGCAGAACACTTAAGGCTAATTACCTATTTGATGTGAGATAATGTCTATATACATATTTAAATGAGATGGTGATGTGATGGCTCTCCTCACCATTGATGCTTGCTGAATGTTTTGGTGGTGAGATAATCATAGGCAAGGATTGGATGGCTGGGGGAGAGAAGTCAGAATCATTCAGCTGCAGGATGAGGAAGAGAGAAGTTGGAAACTCTGGACTTCAGAATCAAGATACATCTTTGGCAAGCCGTGTGGTCTCTTGCCTGCTTCTTTCGCTTCTTCCCCTAAAGACCAAGAACTTTGATTGATCCTGACTCTGACTGATCCTGAAGCCCTCCAAGGAACTAATCTGGATATTACACCTACGAAGACACATAACCAGGTCATCTTCAGGACCTTAGTTGATACCAATGTTAGGAAGCCATTCCAGACTCTTCTGGCCTTAATCTTTGACAAACTTCCATTTCCTGTACAGCATAAACTATCTTCAGATCCATTTAACCTTATTGAAGAAAAATGTTCATTTTAAAATATTTTTTTCTTTATCATTCAATCAAAATAGATGATGGAAACATTTTTATTTGGTGAAGAAGTTCATGGCCTAAGAGATAGTAAGCTTAAAGTATTTTCAAAATTGTTGTATATTACTAGAAGTATGATTTCATGGATATATTTTGCTAGTTGCTATAACTCCTCAGTTTAAATAAGAATCAGAAAAGAATTGGTATTTACAGAACCAAAAGAAATATTTATTTTGATTATATCACAGAAATATTTTTTAAATCATAGAAAAATCTCAAAACCTCAGAGTTGGAAGGATTCTCAAAAGGTACCTAGTCTAATCTGTAATTTAATAAGAATTCTATTTTCCTTGTAAAGAACCACCCAGCCCTTGCTTGGAGAGGCATCCAGGGTAAGATAATCTACAACTTCTTGAGGAAGTCAATTCCTCTTTTGGATGGCTATCATTAAGAATTTTTCCCCTTTATATTACCCTAAGTTGTAGATCATTTATGTAAAATAATTTGAGTTCATCAAAGTTAAGTGCTCTCTTTGTTATCTCCTTGAATATACTAAATGCCAACATTTTAGTGGCCATTTTTGTTCTGTCCTTTCCAATTCAATTATGTTACTTGACAGAGAAAAATAGAGTTGGGGAGTTTTGTCTTATTCCTTTCTTTAGTTTTGATTGTTCCATCCATCACAATCAGTGGTTCTGTTCTGTATTTGATTCTACCCTATTCCCAAATAGAACTTTTTTAAAAAGATTTTGTTCTTGTTATTGGATATAGGGTATTATCAGCTTTTGTTCAGATTGAGCACTCAGGATACCATTCTTAGAAGATTGTTCTACATTTTTATTTTGCTTTCTTCTTTTTTTACTTTCTTCTATGCCTTTTTAAAATCTAAGTTGGTTGTTGAGTTCTCTTTTGAGAAAACTACCTCTTTTCTTCATGAGAATAATTTCTCTTTTGCATTTTCCAAACTTCCTAGAATTTTAACAAATATAATCCTATCTTTTCATTTTATGAATACTTTGAATCCTCAAATTTGGGATTCCTATCAAACCATAACTTACTTATTTTTCTGTTGCTATCAAAATTCTTTCCCTCAAAGTTCCCACCATTTTAATAATAATTAGTTCTTCATTGATGAAAATCATATCCAAAAAATAATTTTACCTTTCTTGGTTCCTCCATCTTTTTGAGAATGAAGTCTAATGATTAAGGTTAGTCAGGAAAATATTTGCAGCTCTCTGTCCAGCATATATCTAGATAATTTAAATTCCTCAAAACTATATCATGCCCGATGGATCAGATTTGTTATCCAAATGCTCAGTTTGTTATCCATTTCCTCTTCCCATTCTGGTTTTCTTGAATACATTCCAATGTCAATGTTCTTTCTGTTTCTGTCTTTGTTGAAACTCATTCAAATGGTTTTTATGTTTATCTCCTTTACTTCATATTTTCATATGATTCCTATGTTCTTAGTATACATCAATAATCACTAAACTCTCCATTCCTTTTGTTTTGCTCTCCTCTCTTCCATATCTTTTAAATAAAGCATCTTTCCAGATCCTATTCAAATTATTAATTTCATTCTATCAAATTCTAGTAATAACCAAAAGATCAAATTACTCCCTTTACCATGTCATTTTTATCTTGCTTATTAGTAATACTTGTGTTATAGACATCTGAGGCCACGAGTTTTATTATTAACTTCTTTCTTAGATCTAATTTCTTATTTGGTGTCTGAATTTTGATTCTTCATATATTGTACTTTAATATTTAACTGAGTATGACTACGGAGTTCTCTCTTCTTCATTTTCACTTTTAAACCCTTCAAATTAGATTTGCATAACTCCATATTTGTGCCACTCCATCACTTGTCAGAAGATTTTCATTTCCATAATTTAAACTATGACATCCAATGTCATTCTCAGACAATATAATTATAACTATCTCTTTACTCCCATACTCTTCTCTCTTGAATCTCTTGATATCAGCAGACGTTGCTAACAAAAACAACTACAGCCCTAATGCTTTCTAGTTCCTATTGAAGATTCAGGAAGGGAACTCTCTAACTTCCTTCTGACAGTATCATTTATGCCCACATGATGATTATTATATTTGTTGGGAGTTATGTACTGTCAGATCTTAGATACATGCCTTGGAAAGGCAGAAGACTCCTTTATCATTATAGAATCAAAAATAGCTGCCTCAGCCTTAGCATCTGGATAATTTCTGACCTTATAATGCTCATGGGTACAATACTATCATTTCTTGGAGAATCATCAGGTAACTTCTACATCAGCGTTTCTAGCTCCCTTCTCTTCAAGCAGAGTAGATTAATCATTTATTACCAAAACTTTTGTGACCTTTCTTTCCTCTCCTACACTACAAACTTCTACCTCCTAACCTCCTAGCATAGGTTAGAATTCCCTTCTACCTCTTCAAATTGCTAGAGAGAGTGAGAGAGACAGAGAGACAGACAGGCAGGCAGATAGATGTAGATATGTAGATATTTCCCTCCACAATGGAGTACTATGCCTTCTTTGCTTTTTTTGTTTATTTATTTATTTTGAAAATAATTTTATTATCTTGGATAACCTAAAGAGTAGTGAGAAATAATTCAACACCTTTTATTTAATGTTCTAGGAGGAAGTCTAGTCTGCACTTGGAACAGACAAAATATAAGAATTATACATGCTCTTCAGTTCAATGAAAATGTTTGACATTCCAGTGCTTTTCTTTGGGAGCAGATATTCCCACTGTTATTTATTTTACTTCAAATAAAACACTTGCAGGAAAAGGTTTAGTCTCAAATGTCAAAGGAGAATAGAATAATGGAATGAACATAGAACTTAACACAAAGATGACCTATGTTTTATCCCTGGCTCATATAATTGTAGGTCAGAGATTTGGAGCTAGAAGGTATCTCAGAGGTTATCTGATCCAACTTTCTTCATTTTAAAAGTGAGGGAATGAGGCCAGAGAGGTTAAATGGATGATCCAAAGTCACTACTATTTAAGTAGTGCATTCAGAATTTGAATCCAGATACTCTTACTCCATATTCAACCCCATTTTCATGGTACCATGCTGCCTTATGGAAAGCTGTGATTGGGAATAAATAATTTAACTTCTATGTGCCTCACTTGACTCATTTTAAAATGGTGCTAATAATGCTGATGTATCAGAGTTTTTTGAGGAAAGAACTTCATAAAAGTTTTTAAAGAAATAATAAATGTCTCCTTTATATTAATAGAAAAAAATCTTTTAGAGACCATGGAGAAGCATATTTACATGAGTGAAGAAGATAGAACCATCAATCTAACTATACAAAATGGATTTTAAAAATTAGAAAAATATAAATCAGTAAAATTACATGAACATTCATTTATGATATGTATTTCAATACTTTAATGATTTAGAGTAAGCATAAAAAGATTCAAAATCATGCTCTAAAAATACACTGAAAGATGAAGATACTGATTATAGGCCACTTTAACATTAAACAATAACTGAGTATAAATTTTATGTTGTGCTGCAATGAATTATAGAAAGCTGTATAATTCAAAAAGAAGCTTCAAGTATTTTGTGCTTTGAGAAGTAAAGCCATGAATGCTTTCTTAAACAAACTTATTGCATTAATCATGTACTACTCCCTTCATTTTAATACCTGAGATTCTGAGGCCTTTGAACAGGCAAACATCTTTACCTGATATTCATCCTCTTGATAGTTTATGTAAAGATAATTTAAAAGTCTTGAGCATTGGAAAAGAGAAACAAATTTGAAAGTGACTACAACTTCCTAAAAATTCCTCCAAGGGGACAAGTTTAAAAAAATCAATGTCACAAATTAATGTGAGAAACAGAAGAAGACAAAGATGATTGTCTCTCTGTAATTACAAGAGGAGTCCTTAGCCACTTCATCTCACAGTCATCATGGTTTCTCTTAACATTTAGATCAAGACCAAGAACAACTCAGAATGATCTAATATATCACTGTTAATGCTGTCAAGTGTCTCTTGCCTGAAGATTGTTAATACATTAATTTTCAAATTAAATTGAAGAAATATTTATTTCCAGGCTTCAAGTGACACTCTGAGTATTGGTAAGGAATTCTAGAACCAGATATTAATGAGTCCAATTACGTTATCAATTTAAAATAAAAATCTAAAAGACTGTTGACAAATTAGCTTCCTATGGTCTGTTGCTACCCCCCCTCCCTCCCAAAAGGAAAAAAAGAAAAGAAAATTGCAGCCTGAATTCTGTCAGAAAAAGTAACACAAATTTGCCTCTTGAGTTATAATTATTGGGATCAAAAACTAGAAGAATATGAACAAGGACAAGATGTTCCCACAGTTTTGTACCCTTGTTTGTTTCTTCAATCTCAATCACTGAATTCTTCTTATCTCCAGCCTACTTTAGCTTCCTATTTTTTTAGTGTCTTAGGTAAGAGTATCCCAGTATTAGGTGTATCATCTTTCATATAAACATGCCTAGTCTCAAAATTTTCCCTTCTTAATTGACACATCTTTTAAAGTAATATCTGTCTTCAAATGATTGCATGAGTTCTCATTGTATTTTGTAAATGTGAAACAATCATATGCTAATAAGCTATTTAACTATAATTCCATGCAGCTTTAAGGTCTTCAGCATAATTCTCCAAGTCATTTCGTATCCTTGAACTATACTTCTTTGCACTTATGTTTTCTGGCTTCACTGAATCATCAGCATATGCATGTACAAGTAAGTCATCATTCTGCATCATTAACAAGGTGATTAACATGTTCATATGTATACTATCATTATTTTTCTGTCCAAAATTCTGTTTAAAGAAATGCAACACAATGAAAGCATGGATGAGATAGAACATAAAGAGAAATATTATATGCTATTAATATAATGAAAGGCCGAATAATTATGCCAAAAAAGTGATTGAAACATTAGCTTTCTTACAAAATTGAAAAATGATAGGTCAGAATAAAATATTTAATTATCAGTCTAAATATTTCACAATGGTATATAAATGACTAGCAAAACAATTTATTGGTTTCCTTTCTGATACATTTTACTCTACTTTTGTTAGCAGGAAATATCCCAAATTCATTACCAAAAAATGAAATTTTTCCTTTAAATATTTGTCAATTAAGCATTTATATACTTCATATAATATTTATAGCTTGTGTTATACACCTCCATATAATATATAAAGTATATATACACATACATATGTATGTATATACACACAATCTTACACAGAGACAATATATTGACCAACAAAAATGGTATGTGTCAAAAATTTCCAGGGTTGTAATCAGCAGGCCACTACCAATTTAGTTACTGATTGTTGAAAAAGGCATTAGAAAGCAATCTTTATACAACCATTTTTGATGATCATAAACCCTTTTTACCCAGGTCCAAACTTACATCCTAGTCCTATAATGCAAATATATAAATAAATCCAAGTATAATGAGAAGTTGGATTATTGGATGTTCAATTGGAAAACCGTCCTCTCATTAAAACATACTACTATTATAATAATATGGCTAAAAAATATACTATAAATAATATAGTATCTTCTAGGATACCATTTCTTAAATTATCTATAATTTTATCCAGCCTTAAATGCATCATAATCATTCGATACAACTATAATGTTCAAGTAATAGAGTACCAGCATATCATATTAATCATTTGATGATACAAATGATATCATAAAAAATATCAAGTTGTATGATATGGCACCATTGAAAAATATATCAATTGATCCTTAATACTTAATTAACTTAACTTTAATCCGTAATAATAATCCTATTAATTAATCCTTAAATTTTCTTCATTGTTATCAAAGTTTTCTTTTGATTTAATAAGTATAACATTTTTAATCCTGTCTTTCTTTATATCTTAATCCCAAATCATATTTTTCATCATCTTCCTTTCTGCCCACTTTTACATTAACATCAGAAAATATCCAAGTATATACTCATATAGTTTACAGTGTAAGATCAGTTTTTTATCTAATTTTTATTCTTCATTCTACATAAGAAATAGCATATATTCTGCATTTATTTTCACAGTGGTCAGTTTATATTCATTATTCTAATAGAGAGGAATAATGTGGATCCCATGAAATTTTGTTTTCTCTTATTTTTAGAAACCTGATAAAAATAACTGTCAATTCATTTTATTCATCTGTTCTAGGAAAACCTAGGATCTATCTTTCCATTTAGCTATTTATACATTTCATCTTTTTTACTAAAAATGTCATTCTGGAATTGAACAAAATATGTTACACTAAAAAATATTATGTAACCCCAGTGGCCTCTTCCTTATACTAACTGGGAACCTATTTATCCTTTCTAAAGCCAAAAGATAGGATCTCTCCTTTCATAAGCTTTTGCTAATTCTGCTCTTAATGAATATGGATGTTATGGCCCAGAACTCTTAACTTGAAACAAGGGTTCTTACAAGGTACTAACTAAGTGGAATTGATAAGACAATGTTTATCTAGTTTAGCCTGGTGCTTAATAGTTCTCTAAATTCAGTATGATTGATTTAATCTTTAATCTTATAATGGTTTCCTAGTAATATAATGATTGGTTTATACTCAGTGTAGAGCATATAAGCTAGGAGCCTCAGCTAGATTCATTCACACAGAGCTAAAGAAGACAAACACACTGGAAGCTCTTGGAGCCAAGGAGACAGACATTCTTTTTCACCTTTAGTCAGGCTCCTAGTGGCAGGCTCTCCTCCTGCATTTTCTCCATTAAAACCAAGACTCTGGAAGGCCTCTAAGAAAGCTGCCCAGTCCCAGGCAAGGAGACAATAAAAGATTTGGACTTTAATGCCTGGCTACTCTTATGGTGATTACTGAACTGAAATGAAGGCTGCTCCCAGAGACCCCAAGAAAACTGAACAGAGAATATTACATTTTGGCACCTGAACGTGGGACCAGGGACCTACATCTATGACCCAGAAATTAGGATGATTACAAGACAGAAACTTTGTAAAAGGCTAAACTAGTGCTTCAGCTGAACTGGGACAGATATTTAGAAAACAGCCTTCTTTTCCAATTCAAGGAAAATGTGTAGAGAGCATTGTTAGACTTATGAAAAACCAAGGTTTGACTGTAACTTGGGAGCAGATCATTGAACTTTTAGAAACAGTACAGTACACATTTCCTTGGTTCTCTAAGAAAAAAGAATTAGATCCAGAGGAGTGGAAATTAGTGGGAGAGCAACTAAGTGAATATTACAGTGATAATGGACCTGATTCAATTTCCAAAGAAACATATAACTTAATACAATTAGCTTTAGGAAATTATATAAGTTCTAGAAGAAGGAAAAAGAAGAAAGTGCAGGAGGGGGAGGATCCAGACAAACTAGATGAAGAATTAGACAAGAATGGAGTCAAGTACAATTCTGATGAAATTAAGGAGTGTGGTGCTTCACAGTCATTAGGGCATTCCCCATCCCCTGACCTACCCCCCTCAATTAACCCTTCATAGGTGGAGGGAGGAGGAGGGGGAGAGGCAGTGGCATAATCAGCACCACCTATGAAGCAGCCTATGACAAGATTATAAAAGGTATTAGAGAAAAAAAAAGAACAGGCTGTATCTGTTCTAAAAATAAATGCATACTCTATGATTGAAGAATTTGATTCTTCAGGTCAACAAAAGAGAAGACACACTCCTTTTGATCTAGAAAAATTAAAGATTTGAAAAAGGGTTGCACTCTTTATGGGGTTACTTCATCTTCTGTTAAGATGTTACTAGAGAATTTGGCTTATGAAATCTTAACCCCTAGTGATTGGAAATCTATATCAAGGACATGTTTAGAACCTGGACAAAACTTGTTGTGGCTTTCAGAGTATAGTGAACAATGCAGGATGTAAGGGCAATGAAATAGGCAAACTAGAGTTTACATACAAATCACCTTTGACCAACTAGAAGGTTAAGGTCAGTATGCAGACACTTCAGCACAGATAATTTACTCCATAGCAGCATATGAGCAAATTGCTGCTGCTGCTATAAAAAAATGGGCTCCTTCCCAGGACAAAAAGATCAAAGGGAAGTCTTCATGAAAATAGAGCAAGGTCCAAATGAACCTTTTGCTGATTTTGTGGGACATCTGAAAATAGCTGTCATACAAATGATTGGAGAAAATGCCACCATAGCAATAATGATAAGACATCTAACTAAGGAAAATGCTAATGAGGTTTATAGAAGAATTATACTGGGACTACACAAAGATGCTCCCTTAGAGGAGATCATAAGACACTGTGCCACAATGAGCTCAAATGACCTTTTATACCCACGCTATGTTGCAGAACATGGGAAGACAGGGTCCACTCTTTACAAGGGACTTCCAGAGAGACTTGTCAATGCTTTCACTGTGGAAAAATAGAGCATCTGAAAGCTCAATGTAAGCAAAGAAATAAAGTGAGAAGACAGGGTAAGAGAAGACCCCAAATCCCATGTTCAAAATGCCACAAGGACTTCCACTGGGCCTCAGACTGTAGATTGACCCAGGGAAATGAGAGGCAGAGCCCAGCTCCAAAACCTCAAACAAACAAACAAACAAACAAAAAAACAGGTGGGGCATGATGGCAATCAAGATTACACTCAGAGAGTCTTTAAAAGTTTAGGACTCTGATATGATCAATCAGCAAAAAAGAAATCAGATGGGAGAAAGGGATTACAATTGGGGAGAATACAGGCTTTTTAACCCAACAGAAGGGCAGTATCCAGTGTGAACTGGAGAGATCTAGAAAGTGGTAAATAGAAGGGACTAGATAGGTTAACTGCTTGGGAGAAAGGATTTGCTTGTATCTCTACAGATGAAGAAGGAATCAGATGGGTGCCAATGAGCTGTATTTGCCTTATCCATCCAAGAGAAGCAGAAACAGAGAAAAATCTCAAAACAAAGGAGAAGACTTAAGAAATATCTGACCCTGAAAGAGCATGGCTGATAATGAGACTGTTACAGAACTTCAAAACCAGCAGGAATCACTGGAATTTTGTAGATATGGCTTTCATCAGTGACCATCTTAATGAGATACATCACAGCTTTACCAGAAAGAGCAGACACTTTTATCTTGACTCTATAAGAAATATTTTTTTGAAAAAAATATGTACTTGCCTCAGGATAAAAAAAAAGAAATATCTTTTTATTGCTTTTAAGATGATGTAAGTTTTCTTTAGTCTTTCAAGACAGGTCTATCAAAATTCTCCTCTGTAATGGGTTGAAGCTCTTGAGTCATTGCACTGAAGTCCCAAACACATGAGGCTAAATAGCATGCCAATCTTTTTCATTTTTAAACCTGGAAGCTATGAAGATTCAGAGGTCTCTGAAAATATTATGGTAAACACTGTACCACTGTATTTCATCACATGGTTCCAAGACAAGAGAATCTGAAAATCAGACAATAAGTCATGAAATAATAAAATTCACATAAAACTCATATTCATCTTCCTGGTTTTGACTTGTTAATCAATTCTGTTGATATCCTGTGTTAATTCCCTAGTTTTTCTATTAATATACATAGAACTTTATCACTTAAAAGTAAGAATAGCTCTTATGAAGGCATAATTTGCTTCAAAAGAATAGCAAGAGAAAACATGGAACATTTTCCTCTACTTTGACTCTGGTGAGGGAAGAGTTAGTTCCATTCTTTTGTAGCATTAGTCTCGACTAAGATCCAAATCCAAACCTATCCTTGGTTTTGCATCCTAGAACTCTGGCTTCTATGGTAAACTGGTTGCAACATATAGTCTGGAATCTTGGGATCCAACTACCCCATGTCTTCAATTCCAGAGTCCAGGAGTTCATTCCATATGTCTAGAGTTAATAATAATAATCTCAGTAGAATAAACCCTGAACCCATTTTTCGGGAGCCCATAAGACTAGGAGGAGATGGTAATTATTGACTTTTCTGCTTACTTCATGGGGTCCTCACTTATCTCGGGATTCAGCTAGGAAAAAGATAGATAATATCTAAGTTATATAGTTTTAAAGATGAAGCCAGTTCTAAGTCATGTAGTCAATGGAGGGGGCAGAGAGAAAGAAGGCCTCTCGTAAACACATGGTAAGCCAACATAGCATGTTCATAGCATCAGGTTTCCAATGTCACAAAAGTATATCCTTGATATCCATCACATGACTGCCTCTATTTTAGGTCAACTGGGATTGTACCTAATCTAGTTGCAATTTAGCTGTTTAAATGATGATCCAACTTTCAAAAAAAAAAAAAATCATGTTGCCAGAAAACATTTAGAAGACTCTATAAACATTAGATGACTTCATTATCCCTAAATTTGAGACTCATTTGATTTACTCCCAACAACCCTAAATTGACAAATCTAGTCAGAATTCCTACAAATACAAAGTATATTTCTAAAGCAATTCCTAGGTTACTCTCTCAATATGAAAGCATTTATGTCTATTAGTCTTTAGTTTCTGCTTAACCTCTAGATCACCTCCCTCCTAAGTAAAGGGCCTGTTTAAATTGGAAGACAAACCATGCCTAAGACTCTTTGTTGGCCCAGCTTAAGACATTAGAAACAGGATGATCAGGTATGGCAGTCCAACAGTCATAATTTAAATGTTTCCTTTAAGCCATTTAAAAATATCTTGTAGGAAATTGAACCAGCACCTGATAAAACACAGAACTCTGAATTCAAAAGATAGTGTGGATTCTCAAAAGGACATTCCCTAAGCTTCAAGAGAACAATCAGATGACTGAGAAAAGAATTTAGATGCCAAAGACAAATGGCAGAATTTATGGCCTACGCAGCATAAATAATTAACACCATTAAAAAAAAAAAAAAAACACTTTGCATTTAAAGTGTCAAATCTCTGCAAATGAGTGAAAGAATGTATCCCAGATTGGGAATACAAATATACTCAAGTGAAGGATAATTTGGAAGAAGAGAAAGAAAATGCAGTTATATTAAAAGAACATATCGTATCTCTATACTAACAAAACACACTGATCTCTAAAAGAAGACACAGAGAGAAAATTTATGTCATACCAGAAATCCATGGCATGTCAAAAAAAAAAAAAAAAACTTAATAATGCAATATAAGAAATAAAATTTTAAAGAACCAGATTTCTAAATAAATAACAAAGCATCAAAAGAAGTCTCAAATTACCTCCAAAAAACAAAATAAACAACAATTTTAAAAAACTAACATATGTCTTAAACTTCAATATTCATAGTAATTAAACTAAACAATTCTAACAAGTGGCAAATTCTCCAAATGACTATGAGAAAGACCTTCAAATTTTTAATTAAAGAAAGAAAAGTCAAATAACATTTTGGATCCATTCACCTCAAATGTCAAAGGGAAATGAGATGTATATGGCAAAAAAACTCAAGATTCAATTTAAAATAACATATACTACAAGCTTCAACCTAATCATCAATGAAAAAAAGATGGAAAGTAAATAATAGAGAAGAATTTGAAATCCTTAAAAAAAAGTAAGTGAGATTATTTGATTTGCAAACACTCCAAAATAACAGTAATCTGTAACTATAGAGGAAAGCAGAAACCAAACAAGTTATTATATAGCTACTGGCTATTAAAAGAAAAAAGCTAGAAAAACATATATAAATTTATGAGATTAAAAAAAGAAATGAGAGGATCTATCAAATGGTTTGTACAGAAGGCAAAAAATATAAAATGCCATTTTAAAAATAGAAATGATATTGAAAAACAACCTGAAATACACTATACTAAGATCTCACAAACAATCTTACTGGTGAATTAATGTATTTTAAGAGACTAAATTGTAGAATAGGATTTAGCATAAGAGAAGGAATCAAGTTCATGATTAAGCACAAAAGAAAAAAAGTGGCCCTATAGTTTCTCAGTAAAAAAAAAAAAAAAAAAAAAAAAAAAAAAAAGGAAGAAGTTACAGGAGAATGGGCAAAATGGCAAATGGAGTAATGAAGAAAAGGAAGGGAGATTCTGTTGTAATGGTGGGTCAGAGTCCACTGAAGTAATTTCCCATTAGTGGAGGGAGAAATTTTATATTGGAGAGTTGCGGAAAAATTAATTTCTTCTCTCTTTCTTTTCGCTGAGGCAATTGGGATTAAATGACTTGCCCAGGTTCATACAGCTGGGAAGTGTTAAATATCTAACACGAGTTTCGAACTCAGGTCCTTCTGACTTCAGGCCTGGTCCTCTGTCCACTGCGCCACCTAGCTGCCGCCAGGACTAATCATTTTCAAAGACTTCAGATATAGGAGATGAAAATCATTAATTCTGAGAATTTCCCCCCCATGGAAAATATTGCAAACAACCATCATATATCAAAGGTATGAGTGCATGGGTCCAAAGAGGAGGTTTTTTATTGCAAAGGGGAAAGAAAATTATTATGAAAAGGTGAAGGATCGAATTGGCACACAGGATAATTTCCATTAATCTTAATTTTCCTTATCTCCTCAGGAATTTATACATTTAAAATTGAGATGAAACAGAAAATAAGGGGGAAAGTGGGAACAAGATCTACAAAACAATAAAAGCAATAGTTTGAATGAGGGAATTCAAACTTGGAAATTTAGAGACTTTAATTCCATCAAAAACAGAAAAATACTAAAGAACAAATAAATAAAAAGACAATGAATTTAAAAATTTAACAGTTAGAAAGAGAAAAGTTTTAATGAGAACAGGATTTTTTAAAT
Organism: Sarcophilus harrisii; assembly: GCF_902635505.1. Classification (NCBI taxonomy): domain Eukaryota; kingdom Metazoa; phylum Chordata; class Mammalia; order Dasyuromorphia; family Dasyuridae; genus Sarcophilus; species Sarcophilus harrisii. The sequence continues at coordinate 107,753,941 of NC_045431.1, read as the reverse complement.
CATTTTTAGGAAAAAGAGCTGAAAAGAAAATACTTACAAAATCTCATCAGAGGAAAAAAGGGAAGAGTGGTGATAAATGGAATATTTAATTGAGAGGGAAAAGAGAACAGAATAATTACATAATTAAATAAAGAGAACAAAGAAAAAGAAATTGAGGACAAGTAACTCTAAAATGAAAAGTTAATGCAGGGTGGGGATTGAGGATGAGAAGAAAGTATGTGAGAATTAAATTGCTTTAAAGCAAATTAAACACACACACGCACACTTTCAGAATAAATTAAATAATAAAGAGAATTTAAAGAATTCTAATGCAGAAAATAAAATACCAATGACACAAGTAAAGAAAATTTAAACCTAATTCTCATAAGTTTAAATGTGAATGAACTAAACAATTTAATAAAGTGAAAGTTAATGACATAAAGGATTAGAAAAATAAACCCTTATAATCTTTTGCTTATAAGAAAAGCATCTCAAAAAGCAAACATGAACACAAAATTTTAAAAAAAGAGGAAGGAATACAAATTTATTTTATCTCAGGTGAATCTGAAAAGCAGGAGTAGCAACCATAAAGTTAGAAAAGGCAAAAACAAAATTCATAATATAAACAGATAAATAAGAAAATTTTATTATGTTAAAAGAATAAAAGACAAATCAAAATTAATATTATGCTGCAAATCCCATGACACAAATTCATAAATGAAAAATAAAATTAGAAGAGAAAGCAAAACAATAATAATAGGTGACTCCAGTATCCCTTTCTGTGAGCTAGATAAATATAACAAAGATAGACGGAAAAATTGACTTCATAAATCAATTGTTGCAGAAATTAATATTAAAAGAATCATGATGTCTTTGGAATGCAACAACTAAATAAACTACACATTTCTCAACACTATATGGTGCTTTGGGGGGTGGACCTTGTATCAGGGTACAAATATATGACATAAATATAAAGGGGAAGAAATAATGAAGATATCCTTGGAGATCACAAAGCATGAAAATAGTAATCAGTTCAGGGAGCACAAAAGAAATAATCTCAAATGAAGGCTTAATAAATAAGTGGGTGACAGCCTAAGTCATAGAAAACAATAATTATGTGAACTAAAATTTCAATGAGGTAACAACATACCAAACATTTCTGTGAAGCAATTAAAGTAGTTATCAAGGCAGAAATCTGTGTCACTAAACACACACACACACACACACACACACATATACAAGAAAAATAGGAAAGGAGAGCAGAAAGAAAATAAATACAAGGATATATTAATGATCAGAGGAGAAATACATAAATTAGAATTCAAAAAAGACTATTGAAATAATGAACAAATCTAAAAACTGGTTATTTAGACTAATAAAACATAAACCTTTAGCAAACCAAAGCAAACAAGCAAATGAAACCATAATTAAACCAGGAGAAATAAAAAGAATTATAAGAACCTACTGTGCACAATTATTGCCTAACAAAACTGGAATCACATCAGAAATGGGTTATATCTTCAAAAATGTAAAATATCCAAATTAACAAAAGGCTAATTAGAGATCTTAATCCAATCACAAAAGAAAAATAAAGTTAGATACAAACAGCACCTTTCAAACTATTGTCAATGAACTCCTCAAGGTCTCTGAGATCCTTTCTATAAGTCTGTGAGAAGAAAACTATTTTTATAATCACACTTAGTTGTTGTTTGCTAACTAATATACTTTTGCCTTTTACCACAACAAAGCTATATAAGGCCAGCTTTTCTTTGTATACTTCAACCAAAACAACAAATTGTAACACATTAAATGTAGAAGTAGATATAAAAATCCAGCTGTCTTCTATTAAGTCAGACATTAGGGAGATTTGCAGAAATTAAAATAAAATGAAACAATGCTATTCCTCATTTTTCAGAAAGGAAATATAGTTATCCTCTTTAAAATATGTTATTTATGTTAGGTAATTGTTTTATCATTATTTTTAATGTAATATTTTTTTAAAAATTCATTCTAATTTCAAATACAATAACTATCAATAGAAGTAACTGTCATAAACAGAAGCTCTTTATGGCACCCAATTTTTAAAAGGAAAAAAATACTCTTTTAAAAGAGTGTAAAGGGAGTACTGAAACCAAAAAGTTTGAGAATCACTGCTACAAATAAACTAACAAGTAAAAAACTTTTGATACTCAATTTTTTTAAAAAAATGATTCATATCAATGCTATTTATGTGAATACCAATTATTCTGAAAAATTGAAAAAATAGCATTCTACCAATTTCTTTTTTTCAGAGACAAACCTGTCTTTAGTATATAGATCAGAAAAGAGTAAAGTGAAGATTTACAGACCAATATCAATAGTAAATATTAATTCAAAAATTTTCAAAAAATATTTCAGACTATAACAATTGTTGAATTAATAATAATTATGACCAAGTTAGATTCATGCCACAAATACAAATTTGATCTAATACTAGGAAGACAAAAAACATAGCTAATTAATTCAAAACCAAAAATATCCCACACCAAATGATTATCTCAATAAATTCAGGAAAAATCCCTGCACAAAGTATAGCACTCATTTAAGGAGAGAAAGGATTTACAAAGTGTAGACTTGGGATCTTTTTCAATATTATGAAAAGTATCTATCTAAAACCAAAAATAAATGTCATATGCAAAGGGGTACACACTAAAACATTTACCAGTAAAAACAGGAGTAAAGCAAGAATGCCTACTGTTATGGGCCAGAACTCTGAACTTGGAAACAAAGGATTCTTACGAGATACTAAGTCAGTGGAATTGATAGTGGTGATTACTGAACTGAAAGGAAGGCTGCTCCCAGAGACCCCAAGAAAACCCAAACCAAGAAAGAGAACATTACCCCTAATCCTTCATTGCTGTTTGATATAGCTCTAGAAATGTTTTCAATAACAATAATAACAAGATAATTAAAAGAAATTAAGAACAAAAAAATTAGAGATATAAAGTTAGGTAAAAAGAAAATAAAATGTTGCATGATGGTTTACACAGAAAATCCTAGGCAATCAGAAAATATACTAATTGAGAAATAAATAGATTCATCAATTTTGCAGACTGCAAAATAAGCTCTCAAAAATCAATTTCATGTTGAAATAAAGCAATAAAATCCAAGGGAGCACAATAAAAAAGAAAATCCAATTCAAAATAATAAAAAGTGCATTCAATATCTTAAAAATCAAATTTAGAAAAGCATACTCAGTACCCTTTGTATTGCTATGTGTTCCTTGAAAATGCTAATTAATAATTATTTTAAAAGATCAAAATAGTTAAAGGAATATTCAATATATTAAGTCATCCTGAGCCATGCCAATATAGTAAAAATAATAATAATAACATAAATTTATCATTTTAATACTTAACCAAACTATCCAAATAATATTATATAGCAATTAATAAAATAATAAAAGTCATTTGGAGAAACCAAAGGTATACAATATCAAGGGATATTTCTTGATTCATTCATTGAGTTAGGAGTAGAAATTAATACTTCCACATTTCAAACTATGTGAAAAAGTAGCAGTTATCAAAACCATTTAATATACTTTTTAAAAATAGAGATAGATCAATGGAACAAATTAGATAATTAGAAATAATGGAACTCAAAAACCCAGTCTTCAGTAAATGCCAAAACAAAAATACTTTGGAAAGAACTTTTTATTTTCTGGAAAAACTGGAAAGTAGAATTTAAATCAAGACTTTACATGGAATATTTTATAATAAATTCAAAATGGATATACAATCTGACTGTTAAAGTCTATGCCAAAAAAAAAAAAAAATAGAAGGGATATTGATCACATGCCTTTTACAGCTATAATAGGAGATATATTCCTAACTAAACATAGTGGCAATTGAAATAGATAAATTAGATTATTTTGATAACATGAAATTGAGATGCTTCTGAATAAAAGAAAAAAAGGTTTGTATGTAGGGTAAGAATAAAATGGGAAAAATGTGGGGGGAAAATCTTGCTATCCAATTTCCTAGATTTTTAGACAATTAATAGAAAACTAACAGAAATATTTAAGACCAAAAGTCATTCCTCAATAGATCAATGGTCAAATTACATGACTAGGTCCAAAGAAATTTCACACGGGTTAGTTGCCATATGAAAGAATGCTCCAAATCATTATTAAGAAGAGAAAAATCCATCCAAATAACTCTGATTTTGTCATATACTCAGTAAGTTGGAAAGGGTGACTAAAGATAGGACTAGTCAGTTTAGAACTGTGAAGTACTTTTAAAAATCATTTTGAAAAGCAATTTTGAAATAAACATAAAAAGTAGGTAAAATGTCTATAACCTTTGGGCCTTGAAATTTCACTAGTAGACATATATCTCAAACAGGTAAATAATAAGCAAAAACAAACAAATAAACAAACTCCATAAATAACCACATATTTATTCAGAGTTTTGTTGTTATTGATATTGTTGAGTGTGTGTATACATGCACAAATGTATGATACAAAAGAACTGGGATCAACAAGATTCATTGGTTAGGGAAATGTTGGGCATATTTTGCTAAATAATTATAATGGAATATGAATCTGTTATAAGGAATGTTATAAGGAATTCATAATTCCTTATGAATATGTTGAATATAGAGAAGACTTCCATAAACTCATTCAAAATTAAGTAAACAATGAAAGAAATCTATGTAATTAATAATAACAAATGTAAAAGGAAAAAAACCCCACCACAAAACAACTGAAAATAAATGTTTCAAAATGACAAAGAATAAGTATGACTTTAACAAGGACACAGAGGACACATCTCCTTTCACTCTTTGTAAAAGTAATGGTGTTCTTAAGAATGGAACACAACAATATGATCACATTTTTCTGAATGTATTAATGAGTTTTGCTAATTATTTTCTCTTTCTCCTTTTTATTTTTTTCTTCTCTAAAATTACTTATTATATGGTTTGACTGCTTAGAAAGGATTCAAGGGAAATTTCAAAGATCAGTTGCTTTATGTATATACATGCTGTCTCTCCCTTCTTTCCCCCATGGATTATAAACTATTTGAGAACAGGGGCTATTTCAATTTACTCTTTATTACCAGTAAATAGCTTAGTATTGAGACATATAAAGAACTTAGTAAATGATTTGTTGACTGACTTGTTTAGTACTTACTATTTTTAAAACACTATTGAAAGTAAAAAGATTAAAACCCTTCCTGTCCTCATGGAACCTCAATTCCATATAAGGAGAAACAAGGGAATAAGGGAGGAAGAAGAATCACTACTGAAAAAAGCAGAGAAGTGAAAGTAGAATCAAAATTGTAATATTACAAATCCTATAGAAAAGGTGAATTTAAAAAATGAAGACGTATATAATGTGGCATTCTCAAGAAAAAGCAAAATATGTGTTCCACAATATTTGGCAATAAAGGTTATTGGATAAATGAGATAGCAGACTCACCTGGGGCAAAAGGTAAAAAAAAGCTTTTCTAGATATTTGGAAAAGCAAAGGGGAAATGAAACAATGTTTTCTTGTAGGGTACTATTTCTGAGTGAGAAAGAGGGAGAGGAAGTGTTAGGCAATATTTTAATATATTATTTTATATGTTATTTTATATATTCTTATCAGAGTAATCTATATTGTTTATATAAATGTATATATATATATATACACAATTTTATATATTCTTTTTATATATTATCAGACCTTATAGTTAAAAACTACATTTTCTTCAATGAGACTATAGATCTTTCAAATTCTTTACTGAATGCAAAAATAAGGAATTCTTTTCTTTTACCATAGAATATTTAAGAACTACAATTTTGCTGCAAGAACCAGAGAAAGTTTCCAGGCAGGAAGGAGAATCTATTTCTTTAAAAATATTAATTATAACCATATTATATTCTTCATATTATAGATGTGAAATTGAATACTATGTGTGTATATTCACATGTGTATGTGTGAGTGATACACACACACACACACACACACACACACACATACACACACACATTTCAAATAATCTCCAGGTTGATGAATAATAACTAAGTAACATTAGAATTTCATTCGTCCTTGAAAGCAGGGACTTTGTGATTCTTTGGATCCCCAGAATTTATCACACTCCCTGGCATGTGAAAAGTTTTTAATAATGCTTATTGACTATTGGACTTGGAATATGGAGTGAGACCCATATGATTTTATGAAAAACTCTTTCAATTATAGTTCTCTGTGATTAAGTCTGAATCCACAGTTGAATACTTTGTAAGAATTGTTTTCCATTCTTTTCAAAATAATGTGGTCTGGCAAATGTCACTTAGCAATTCTGCTCCATGTAGATTGTTCTGCTGTCTCTGATTAATAAAAAAGAGGAGGAGGGGAAGACAGAATTTCCCAATATGTAACTCCCTTATAGGATTAGATCTAAAGGTTGCTAACAATTAAATGGCTGCTGGAAATATACCATAACTCAATAAAATAGCCCTGGGAATCATCATCTATTTCTATGCTGATTGGATCTATTTTTAAAAAAAAACATTTTTCCTCCTCAAAGTGGGGGAAAATTTATAGAGGTCTACTAAAATTCAGTGTAAATTTTGTTGAAGATGAACAACAGAAGGCTCAGTCAATGAAGTTCAAAGCATAGTTTTCTGGAGAAGGTTAAAGGTTAAAGTGCAGAGAATTGGTGGGGGGGGTGTAGGATGGAGGTGGTAAAGACCTTAAGAATAAAGCTACAAAAAAGTCTTCAAACCAAATAGTCTTTATTGAGGTCTTAAAGATGTTAAGGAATAAAGTGAAAGCAAGCAGAAATCTATGACATTAAGAAAAAATACCCCAAACTCTGCTTACAATCAGTTCTAGAAAAGGCAACATCTATCTTTTAGGTGATTCTTACATTTATATTGAATTCATATGATTTTATATAAAGTTATTTCACTAGGCATACAATAAACACATGAACAGTTCTTATATGTCATAGTCCTTATAAACTTGATGTTCTATCACAATAAACAAATATTTTGTACTTGATTAAATAGATATATAGTGCTGTGAATTGCCATGATTCAAGGTTTTTCTAGATGTCAAACTTTGTTGAAAATTAAATCAAATACTTTTGTTTTAACATTGATTCAAAATTGGTTTGAGTGAAAATTTAACTTTTCTGGTGTGTGCAACAAGTATTTATTATATGTCTACTATATACCAGGTACTGAATGAAATGCTGGAAATTCAGGCAAAAAAATCCTATTCTTAAGGAGCTTGCATTTTATTGGATAGTGTTCATTGATATATAGACAAATTTTTCTATGTGTAGACTTGACCCTAATATGATAACATCGAATGATAGTTGTTTAAGGCTAGAAAGGACCTTAGAGATCATTTGAGCACAGTCAAATTTTTTTTTGTGGCATTTTGAGAATAGACAACTAAAGAAGAAATCCAGAAGTATTTAGGTCACATAACTTTTACACATGGCAATGTAATACTGAAGACTATTAGTCATTCAAAAATAATGGATTTTTAAAAATCACTTATCCAACAAGTGCATGGTAAGCTAAGCCTCCAGCCAAGATGATCTCAGTTCAAGACCTATCTTGAAAACGATTAGCTTCATAGTTTAGGCTCTGTTTGTCCCAAACAACTCTGTTCATAAGGTAGAGGAGATCATTTGTTCTATTGATGTGGTTTTCTTTGCCAATGAAATTTGCATTGGAAATTACAGAACAAGAATAGCTTCTAATAAGGAATTGATATTCAAAACAAGTAAGCAAAATTAAGTGAGCATCTAGTTGCTTTTGGTGGATTCAAGTCACCTGGTTAAGATGGACATTCTAAGACACTGGAAAAAAAACTAGCAGAGGTGATAGGAGACACATCTTAAAAGTAGAAATGGGCAAATAAACCAATTTTCAAAAAGAATTAGAGAGCAAGCTACACAATACAGGCCAGAGTACTCAACTTCCAAAAATTCTGGATTTAATAATAACAGTAATAATAATAGCTAGTATTTGCAAAATGCTTTGTGTGTGTTATGTCAGTCAGCAATTAACATATAACTAAGTATCTAAAAAGAGAAGTCTACTTACAAAAAAGTAGAATGACTTCATTAAAAATAGAAAACTCCTAATTAGCCAAATTTCTTTTGGGACAGGTTTATTAAATAAGTAGATCAAGAAAATGTTATGGATATGATTTATCAAGATTTTAGTAAAACTTTTGGTATTATATGCCAAACTATTTTTATGAAGTTGAAAAGATGTAGACCACATAATAAAATTATGATTCCAAACAAGTGGGTGTAATGTTCAGGCTAGCTTTCTGGAGGACCTGGGACTAGCCTTGATCTTAGTGCAGGAGTGCAGGAGGCAGGACAGCCACCATGAGGCTGGTAAATGATAGAATGCCTATCTTCCAGTCCTTCTTAACCCTTATATATCTTATTGTCATTACATCATTACAGCATACTGATTATGTGTGAACTTAAAGAACCATTACATCACCATACTAAGTACTAAGTATACATGTGAACTAGAGAACCATTATCTCATCAATTCAACTGAGTTAACACTTTGTTTCAAGTATACTTCTCCAGAGTTCCCATTCTCTTCATCTCCCTCTCTTTTGTTTTAGAACCCAGGTGGTCATACCCTCCCTGACTTCTCAGAGGTGAAAAACAACCAAAAAAAGAGGTGATCAAGTCCTCCCTGACTTCTAAGGGAGGTGAGAACACCAAACCAGATATTGTTAGCAGGTTTCCTCTAGGCTGAAGGGTCTTACCTGAAAAGGGTATACATAAATCCATCAGCCTGGGAGATATTACAAAAGCACATAGTAATATAACACAGGATAGTAGTGATATGACAAACAACATGAATCTACATGAGGAATTACACATGTACATAAGTCCTAGAGATAGTTCAAAACCAATCTATTATCCATTCCTTCATGTGTCAGGGAATCCAATGATTCCTGCAAGTTTTGAAGTCCTGCAACAGTCTCATCAACAATTTTTGATGTCCATGAGTCAATTGCCATACATATAAGGTTAACAGTTATGCTTTTTCAGTGGCACTTGTAGACAGAGATGGAACCACCCGATGTTTCTTGGGTCCTCTTCTTTGTTTCAAGGGTCTTCTCCATCTCTCTCTGATTAACAAGGTAAATACAACTCGTTGGCACCCATCTGATTCATTCACCATCTGTAGAAATAAAAGCAAATCCTTTCTCCCAAGCAGTTAACCTATCTGGTCCCTTCCATTCACCACTTTCTAGATCTCTCCACATCACCTGGTAATTGTCTAAAGATAGTGGAGCTGCTCGCATTGGATTCTGCCCTTCTGGTGGGTTATAAAACCTGTCTGCCAGAGCAGTGCAATTTTATCAAAAATAAATAAAAATTAATGGTATAGAAAGCTAAATTTAGGAGTTCTCTAGTGTTGCCTGTAGCTCCTCCTTTCTTTTGTTTTTCGAGGAGCATCTTGATGTCTCTGTTTTTCTTCTCTACTATTGCTTGTCCTTGAGAACTAAAAGGTATGCCAGTGGTGTATAAAATCTTATACTGTGCACAAAAGTGTGCAAAATGTTTAGAGGTATATGCAGGTCCATTATCTGTTTTTATTGCTTGTGGCACACCCATGATTGCAAAAGCTTGTATAAGCAATTCAGTGACCACTTGGGCTGTTTCTTTTGCTGCTGGTATTGCAAAAGTAAATCTTGAAAAGGTGTCAACTACAACATGGATAAAATCTTTTCAGCAAAAAGATTTATAATGGGTCACATCCATTTGCCAAATTTCATTGGGTCTCGAACCATAAAGGTTTTTCCCTGAAGGGAGTGTAGGAGTGTTGGAAAGGAAGGCAAGCTGTATAGGCTTTTACTATGCTCCTAGCTTCCTCTTTTGTTATCCCAAATTCTAAATGTAAAGCTTGAGCAGCCTGATGATATTTAGAATCAGATTCTTGGGCTTCCTGAAATAAAGGCGTATTGGCCAACATGGTTAGAAGGCTATCTGCCTTTGAATTATCATCAAAAATGGTAGTCCATTATGTGAGTGGACATGCAAAATATAAATATTACCTGGATGCTTTCTCACTTGCTCTTGAAGTTCCTTAAAGAGCTGATATATGTTAGAATCTACAAATTTTATTTGGGCTGTGGCAATTCTTTGTACTACAGAGTTCTGACTACTCTCTTTATAGTTGAGTCACAAGAGTATACAGCACACATGTTATGTTTGGATGCATCTGTAAAGATAGTTGGTCCTTTAAGAGGAACTTTAGAAATCTTTTCTTCAAGAATCAACTGCCAATTATGTAATAGTCTGATTATCTTTAATGGAGATCCATGTGTAAAATTTGGAGCCATGGCCAATAAAATTTGCCACTTTGGGATGATTTCACAGCATACATTAATTTGTGCATTGGTGTAATCTTGTCAGGCCTTATTCCAGATAATTGTACTGCTCGCTTAATGGTTTTTAATAAAATTCTATCCATAAGCACTGTGTAAGGAGTAAGGCTTTGTTCTGGTTGTGCTGGGAGGTTCACCCACTGTCTCCTTGATGAAGGAGTGTTGTGGGTGCCTCTTTTGTAACCAAAAACTGATATATCCAAGGGTTTCTGAGTGACTCTTTCAACCACATTGGATAAAGCCAGTTCAACTTCTCTCAAAGCCTCTTGAGCTTCTTTCATAAGCTGACATAATGAGGTTAAAGCAGTATTTCTCCTTAAAATGTCATATAATGGTTGTAATTGATAGGTAGTTGAGCCTAACCCTGGCTGCATCCATTGGCTATCTCCTATCAATTTCTGAAAGTCATTTAAGGTGTTCAACTTCTCTGTTCTTAAAGAAAGTTTTTGTACTGTAAGCATCTTAGGATATACTTCATATCCTAAATATTGAAAAGGAGCATGCCTTTGAATTTTTTCTGGAGCTATATGCAATTTGTAGTTCCTTAGTGTTTCTATGGTCTTTTGTAGCCATGCTTCTAATATTTGCCCCTCAAGTGCATAACCCAAGATATCATCTATGTAATGTAACAATATAACTTTTGGAAATGCTTTTCTTACTGGAGTAAGAGCAGTAGCCACATACATTTGGCACATAGTAGGAATATTTTGCATTCCCTGTAGCAAAACTGTCCATTCATATCTTTTATAAGACTCAGTTAAATTAACACTAGGTACTGCAAAGGCAAATCTTTTCATACCCTCCTTATCTAGAGGGATACAATAGAAATAATCCTTAATGTCTATAACCCAAAGAGGCCATTCTCTAGGCAATTGAATGGGAGATGGAAGTCCAGGCTGAAAAGTTCCCATAGTTTCCATCTGTTCATTTACTTTTCTTAAATCAGTCACTATCTTCTATTTTCCAGATTTCTTTTTTATAACAAATACAAGGGAATTCCAAAGAGTTAGAGAAGATTGTAAGTGTCCTTGGTCAAGTTGCTCTTGTACTATATCTAATAAGGCCTGAATTCTATCACTAGCTAAGAGCCACTGTTCTACCCACACTGGTGTATCAGTTTTCCATTGAATGAAAACAGGTGAGAGTGCAGGCAGGACTTCAACAGCAGCCCTGCCTAAAAAGCCAAAGTCCTCAATTGTCATCCTAATTGTTGTAAAATGTCTCTTCCCCATAGATTGATGGGGATTTTTTCAACTATAAAAGAAATAAAAGCTCCTGTTTCACCTTCAAATATCCACCTCAAAGGGGTAGCATTAAATTCAGTTGCTATTGATCCTCCTATGACAGACATATAGGTGTCTGCCTTAATCTTTGGGCTATGTCACCTCTAATGACTGTACAATCTGCACCAGTGGTATGCCATTTACATAGATAGTGAGCATAGGATGGTCAGCTATAACAGCTGCAGTCCAGAATATTCCTGGATTCTGTTGTTGGGAGTCAAAATCTGGGCAAATATCACCAGATTGCCTATTAGAAGTATGTATCGATAAACCTGATGCTATTACATCTCCTGGTTGATAAGTCACAGATTGTCTACCTGTATTAGTGACAGGGATATTATCTACACATTTTCCAGTTTCCCATATCAGTGAATGGATGAACATTGTTTTGTAAGCACTCTCAGCAGTTGAAGTGGTCAAGCCTACTGTGCCTGGAGGCAAAAGATCCATAGGCTGGACAGGGACAGATTTCACCTCTCCAGGGGATATCTAAGTAGGCCCAGCTGCATACAACTCTATTCTCCCCATTTGTAGTCTCTTTACCCCCATCAGGTTCCTTCTCCGCTGATTGATCACGTAATCCCTTTCTCCCATCATGTTGCTTCTTGGCTGATTGATCATATCGGAGTATTGAATTTCTAAAGACACTCTGGGTATAACATCAGTTACCATTATTCTCCAAGTATATTTTACCTGGGGCCCTGGAGGTGGGCTCCGCTTCCCATTTCCCCGAGTCAATCTATATTCTGATGCACAATAGAAGCCTTTGTTGCATTTTAGCCATAGAGTTTTGGGTCTTGTTCTCCCACCCTATCTTCTCTGCCAATGTTGAGCTTTCAAATGCCCTACTTTACCATATTGAAAGCATTGATGAGTCTTTCTGTAAGTCCCTTGCCAAAAGGGACCCTATCTGCCCATATTCAGATCTTAAGAATTTTTCATCATAGCCTGGGTATAAAAGGTATGTGTGCCGATTTTGGCACAGCATCTTATGATCTCACCTAAAGGACAGCCTTGTGTAGTCCTAGTATAAGTCTTCTATAAACCTCATTAGCATTTTTATTATCAAGTGCTCTACCATAATTTCTGTTGCTACATTTTCACCCATAGTTCATATGATAGTTATCTGCACACATCCCACAAAATTAGCAAAGGGTTCATTTGGACCTTGCACTATTTTCATGAAGGCTTCCCCTCTATCTTGTCTTCCTGGGAGGGTGCCCCATGCTTTGATAGCAGCAACAACAATTTGCTCATATGCTGCTATAGTGTAATTAATCTGTGCTAAAATGTCTGCATAAAGACCTAAACCTGCTAGTTGATCAAAGGTGACTGGCATATTAACTCCATGTTGCCTATTTCATTGGGCTTGTATTCTATGTAGTTCATTATACTCAAAAAGCCACACCAAGTTTTGTCCAGGTTCTAGACCTGTCCTTGCCATAGATTTCCAGTAATTAGGGGTTAAAATTTGAAAAGCCAAATCCTCTAATGACATATTAATATAAGATGATGTAGACCCATAAAAAGTACAAGCCTTTTTCAAATCTTTGATAATTTCCAAATTAAATGGAGTGTATTTTCTTTTTTCTTGACCTGAAGAGTCAAAATCTTCAATCACAGAATACACTTCTATTCTCAAATCATTTTAGCTTTAATTAATGCCTTTTGAAATCGTGTCATAAGGGGTAGACAAAGCTGCTGCATGGGTAGTGCTGATTGAGAAGCACCACACTCCTCAATTTCATCAGCACTGTACTTAACTCTGGTTGTATTTATCCAATTCTTCTTATCCAATTCTTCATCCTTCATCTGCTCTTTCTCATTTGTCCTTATTTTAGAACTTAGATCATTCCTTATAGCCAATTATATTATATTGTATATGTAGAATGTTTCCTCAGGAATCGAATCAGGACCATTATCATTGTAATATTTAATTAGTTGCTCTCCCACTAGTTTCCACTTATCTGGCTCTAATTTTTCTTCCTTAGAGAACCAAAGAGATGTGTATTCTAATTTATCTAAGAGTTTAATGATCTGCTCCCAAGTTAGAATCAAACCTTACCATTTTATTAACTTGACTATGCATTCTACACACTTCCCTTAGGATGAGGGAGGCTCTTTTCTTGGTATTAATATTTTCTTAGTTTTCTTAGTATTAGTATTTCTTATTTATGTTTTTTCTTACAAAGCTATCATTGTTAAGTATTTCTACATAGCCTGTCTTTATGGTTAATCAATGTCTTCTTTTAAAATTATTGTAACCAATTTAATAAGAGAAAGTCACTGACAAGGAAAATTAGAACAAGTATCACTGATAACTATGAAAACTAAGATTTTTGGAAAATTAACAGAAACATAAGACCAAAAGTCATTTCTTAACAGAAAAGTTTTTATTGTTTTTCAGCTGTTTTGATGATGTCTGATGCTCCATGACCCCATTTGGGGTCTTCTTGGCAAAAATATTGCAGTGAAATTTGGAACTATGCTCAAAAAGTTATCAAACAGTACATACCCTTTGGTCCAGCAGTGTTACTACTGAGCTTATAGCCCAAAGAGATTTTAAAGAAGGGAAAGGGACCTGTATGTGCCAAAATGTTTGTGGCAGCCCTGTTTGTAGTGGCCAGAAACTGGAAACTGAATGGATGCCCATCAAGTGGAGAATGGTTGGATAAATTGTGGTATATGAATGTTATGGAATATTATTGTTCTTTAAGAAATGACCAGCAGGATGAATACAGAGAGGCTTGGAGAGACTTACATGAACTGATGCTAAGTGAAATGAGCAGAATCAGGAGATCATTATATACTTCAACAACAATATTGTATGAGGATATATTCTGATGGAAGTGGAAATTGATCAGTGATCAGTGATGGATGGAAGCAGCTACACCCAAGGAAAGAACACTGAGAAATGAATGTAAACTGTTTGCATTTTTTGCTTTTCTTCCAGGGTTATTTTTACCTTCTGAATCCAATTCTCCCTGTGCAACAAGAGAACTGTTCAGTTCTGCATACATATATTGTATCTAGGATATACTGTGACATATTTAACATGTATAGGACTGCTTGCCATCTGGGGGAGGCAGTGGAGGGAGGGAGGGGAAAAATCGGAACAAAAGTGAGTGCAAGGGATAATATTGTAAAAAATTACCCAGGCATGGGTTCTGTCAATAAAAAGTTATAATTATGAAAAAAAATACTGCAGTGACTTTCCATTTCATTCTCAGTTTATTTTACAGATAAGGAACTGAGACAAACAGGTTTAAGTGACTTTCCTAGGATTACTAATAAGCTACTAAGTAGCCAAGGACAGATTTGAACTCAGGAAGATGAGTCTTTCTGATTTCAGATCTAGCACTCTATCTATTTTACCACCTACTTGAACAATAGATGAGTAACCAGTGGATATGAATAAACACAAATTATTAACAACATTATGAAGAATGTTTCAAAGCATCAAAAGGAGAAAAATTAAATCAAAATAACTCCACATTTAAAAACTGGTAAAAATGATAATTTATGGGAATAGTCAATGTACAATAAAGAAACATTAGTGTCTTGCTTTTGGAGCTATGAATTGGTTAATGAATTTTGGAAAAAAATTAGAATTCTTAAAAGATAGGGACAACAATGTTTGCGACTACAAGTCTGCCACTTTATTGGAATTCATGAAGGTAAGTCTTCCTGATTCTAAGCCAAATGCTTTATCCATTGCCCAACCTAAATAAGTCAAGAGAGACTGGGCATGAGATAAAAAGAAAGAGGGAGAAAGGAAGGAAGGAAGGAAGGAAGGAAGGAAGGAAGGAAGGAAGGAAGGAAGGAAGGAAGGAAGGAAGGAAGGAAGGAAGGAAGGAAGAAAGAAAGAAAGAAAGAAAGAAAGAAAGAAAGAAAGAAAGAAAGAAAGAAAGAAAGAAGAGGAAGGAAGGAAGGAAGGAAGGAAGGGAAAGAAAAAGAAAAAGAAAAAGAAAGAAAGAGGCAGGGAGGGAAGAAAAAAGGAGAGAGGGAAAAAAGGAGAGAGACAGAGAGACATTGAAATTCATATTTTTTTTTTGGCTAAGATGTATAAAATTGTAGACCTTGCCTTGAACTCTGCTTTGGATTTTTTAGCTTTGGCCTCTTCAGCTTCCTCAAATGAGAAATGAAAATAATAACAGCTTGTATCTCCCAAAATCATTATGAAAATCATGAGATAATATTTATTGTAATCTTAGCATGGCATCCAACATATAGTAGGTACTTAATAAATGCTTGATTCCTTACTTTCTTAAGTTATGCTACATAAAACCATATGAAGTTGCCTTCTAATTCTGGGGTTGTCATTTTGAATTAAAAAGTTGTCTAGCTCTCTTTGTGGTGGCAAAGAACTGGGAACTATAGGAATGTCCATCAATTGAGAATGACTGAACCAGTTGTGCTACATTATTGTGATGGAATCCTACTGTGCTTTAGGAAATGATGAGCTCAATGATTTTAGAAAAACATGGAAAGATGTGCACACACAAAGAAGAATGAAATGAGCAGAACCAAGAGAATATTGTATAAAGCAACACAATACTGTTTGAAGAATGACTTTGAGTGAATAAATCATGTTGACTGTTGTAAATACCCAAATTAACTATAAAGGACATATGAAGAAAGATGCTATCTGTATCCAGAGAAAGAATTGATAAATAGAAATTATCATAGAATAATTTTACATATATATGTATATAGCTATTTGTATCTAACAGTAGACATTTCTGAGGCTAGGGAGAGGGAGGAGGAAAAAAAGAGGAAAAGGAAATTTACATGATAACCAGTTGTGTATGTAAAAAAAAAAAATGGAAAATCAAGTTTTATATAGTGAATTTGTAGTTTCATGTGCAATCATCTTTTTTATTGTATGATGTTATAGAAATTATTATTTTATTCCATAAATTTAAAAAAAAATAGATAAATAAATCAAAAGGCTGTATACCGCTATTAGCAACTCTGGATAGAGGTGAGAGATGTTTTCTTAAGGTGGTAGTAATAGTGGTCAGTGCTGACTTGTTACTCTTACTGTTACTTTTAGGCAACCAGTGGTTAATAACAAATACATATGTGTATACATACATACATATACATATATATCTATATATATACACACATACATATTTGTATATAAATTCTCATATTTCATAGTATTCTAAGTTATTACTTTCTGCAGAAAAGTGATCTCATACATTTCATTGTAAATATGACCAAAGAGGAAGAAACAATATTTTTTTCTTGAGTAACACTTTTTTATCTAATCACTTAAAATTTAATCAAAAAAGATTCTAAAACCTGAATAATTATGAGAGATGTATATGAATGTTAAATTAATGCAATGTTGTTTGGATTGTGTGAAAGATTTGACAGCAAAAAGTATATAAAGAATATTTCAAGTTTTGTGTATCATAAATTTAAATCATGCGTATAATAGAATTCATATATTTTAGTGAAGGAAAATAGGCCAAGATGTTTATACTAAGATCTAGAAAACAATGGTATTAACAGGTGCTATGCTCATAATGTCATTTAGCTAAAATAAAGTTTCTAGATCTCTTGTTGCTCCAAAATACTAACAATTATTGACCTGAGAAAACAAGGAGATTTCAAAGCTATTTTGCAGCCAAATTCTGGTCTTTAATTCTTTGGCTTAGGGAGCAGCCACTTCTTGAAAGAAGGGCAGGAGACAGATGGGTCTTGTTCATTTATACAGATACTATATCTTCTGGGAATAGCTCCTTGTTTATGTGGGCCTAGGACTATGCATGAAACATTGTAAGCATTTAATAAGTGACTGTTGAACAGGATTTGAAAAAGAAAAAGAATAAGAATGCAAGAAAATGAAAGAATCAGTTATGCCCAGAGATTCCAAAACCAAAATGCAAGGAAATGTTGAAATGTTCATTCTCATTCTCTCTCTTCCTCCCTCCCTCCTCCCCCCCTCTCTTTCTCTCTCTCTCTCTCTCTCTCTCTCACACACACACACACACACACACACACGTAACAAAAGATCCAATCATTCTGGAGAGCAATAAAGAACTATGCACAAAGGGGTATCAAACTGTGCATACCCTTTGTTTCTAGTGGGTCTATAAACCAAAGAGATCATAGAAAGGGAAAATAACCAACATGTGCAAAAATGTTTGTAGTAGCCCATTTTGTACTGGCAAGGAAGTGGAAACTGAGTGGATACCCATCAGCTAGGAAATAGCTGAATAAGTTATGATATATAAATATAATGGAATATTATTGTTCTATAAGAAATGATCTGCAGGATGATTTCAGAAAGGCAAAAGATTTACCTGAACTGATGCTAAGTGAAGTGAGTAAAACAAAGAGAACATTGTGCACAATAGTAACAAGAATTACGTGATGTTCAACTGTAATAGATTTAGCTCTTTTCAACAATGAAGTGATTAAACACAATTCCAATAGGCTTGTGATGGAAAGAGCCATTTGCAGCCAGAGATAGGACTATGGAGACTCAATGTAGATCACAATATATAGTGATTTGTGTATCATGAGTATAATAGAATTCATTTCAGTGGAGGAAAATAAGCCAAGATGTTTATGCTAAAATAATCTAAAAAACAATGGTATTAACAGGTGGTTGTGCCCTTATAATGATATAATATTTCACCGTTGTTGTTGTTTGTTTTTTTCTTTCTTATTTTTCCCCTTTTGATCTGATTTTTATTGCACAGCATGATATATGTGGAAATATGCTTAAAAGAATTGCACATGTGTAACCTATATTGAATTATTTGCTGGCTAGGGGAGGGGGAAGGTGGGGACAGAGGGAGAAATATTTGGAACCCAAGATTTTACAAAGGTGGATATTAAAACTTACACCTGCATGTAATTTGAAAAATAAAAGGCTATTATTATTATTAAAAAAAAATAAGTAATGATTAAACTAGAAAAAAATTAAGGGGTGGTCCTCAATGACCTCCAAAGTTCCTTCCAGCTTTAACTATATGATCACACATTGCATATCCCGCTGTAAAAATGCTTTTGGTACATTTCTAAATGAAATATGCCTTGTTTCTTTCCTGGAAGGACTGGTATCCTTTGAAATATCTTATTCTTTTTGATTCCCCTAAGAGGCAATATTATTCCATTTGTAAAGGGAAATTTATTAATATCTACAGCAGTTTCTTGTGTTTCAAATGATTTTTTATTCCAATTAATTTTAATAATTATTTTATAGAGGAAGAAACAGAAACCAAGGAAGTAAAATTACTTCTCTGAAAATACACAAGCAGTAAAAATCAGTGCTAAGAACATAGGTCCTTGCTCTGATTTCAATTTCAGTGATTTTTCCATTCTACTGACATAGCATAAGCAAATATTAGTATTGAACAGACTTGTCCTAAAAGTTCAAAGATAATAATCTAACAAATTCGTGTGTGTGTGTGTGTGTGTGTGTGTGTGTGTGTGTGTATTGCTGAGGCAATTAGAGTTAAACAACTTGCCCAGGGTCACACAGCTAGGAAGTGTTAAGTGTCTGAGAGCAATTTGAACTCAGGTCCTCCTAACTTCAGGGCTGGTCCTCTAGCTGCCCCTATAGTAGTATATTTTTAAGTAGTTCTAGCCATCAGTATAATCTTGTGATAAAAACAGAACTCTAAAAAATTTAATTGGTATTCTCTGCCCTCTAGAGCTTATTTGTCATAAAGAGTTCAATCCAATTGACTTGATATTTGTAACATATCATGTGCCTAACAGCAACTTAAAGAGATTGATGTAACTTTTTAATACTTTTTCTTAGCTTCAGTTCACAAAAACATTTGAGAAATATGGAAAGGGAGAGAGACACTGACAGAAAGAGAAAGGGAAAGACAAAGAGGAGAGAGTATATTTTTAAATTTTTATTGAAACGGCTAAAATACCAGTAATGTTCTAAGGATGATATGGGTAAAGGAATTCTAAAATATCAAAAAAGGTTTAGCCCAAGCCAATTTAATGACAATAAGACTGCATAGCAAATTTGCCAGACACTTTGGGTCCAATATTGGATCCACCATGTATCTAATAAGCATTTTTAATTTTCAACTGTATATAATTTGTTTCCATAGTGATTATTCATTTCTTTATCAAGAATAAAAATGTACCTATTAGAAAGATACCTTTCTGACACCAGTTGTGTCTCTGTATATTGCATGGTATAAAGAGACATACCCTTCTCCAAACATGAAACAAATTTAATTTCGGCCAAAGCCTCAAACCATTTTTAAACGAGAGAATGTTGGAAAATACAAGAGAAAAAAAAATCAATTCATTTGTCTCTTATTTGCTAATAGTCAACTTATCTGAAAACTCAAGTGCTAAATCTGTCAGCTGAACTATATTAAATTCAAGAATTGCATAAAGCCCTTGGTTTTAAGTGAGAAGGCCAAATATAATTAATGCTGAATTAATGTGCTAAATAGAAAACAAGGATATTGTATTGGATTTAGCTTTATATCCATACACATATAAACAACACTAGTAGAGTCATGCCGTTAATCTTCCAAAGACCCATTCCCCATTTCTAAAGTCCAAAAAACTCCAAATAACTACACAGTGGCAGAAGTACTGTAAATATACAGAAGTTATCACAGAACTCAAGGGTGGCTCAATTATGAAAAGTAAATGGTGCTGTGGAAGTAGGAAGACACCATTTGCTGCCAACAATATTGCCCAACGAATCAGCCATTCTTATCATATATGGTCAACAATATCTAACACTCTATGCCAGGGGTCCTCAAACTTTTTAAACAGGGGGCCAGTTCACTGTCCCTCAGAATGTTGGAGGGCCAGACTATAGTAAAAACAATTACCATGAACATATCCCTATGCATGCTGCATATATCTTATTTTGAAGTGAAGAACAAAATGGGAACAAATGCAATATTTAAAATGAAGTAAAGTTAAATCAGCAAACTTACCAGTATTTCAATGGGAACTATGGGCCTGCTTTTGGCTAATAAGATGGTCAATGTCTGGTTCCATATTTGTCACTGCTAGTTGTAACAAGTGATGCAAGTGTGCATCTGTTAGTCTTGATCTGGTTGGAGATTTCAAATGTTTCATTCTTGAAAAAGTCTGTTTACAGACATAAGTGCTGGCAAAGATGGTTGCCATTTTGAGTGCATGGTTCCTGAGATGAGGATATGTCTCAGAGGGGAGAGATGCATAGAAATTATGAAGACTGCTTGACTTGAATGCGTCTTTCAGAGAGTCACAATTCTGCAGTTCAGCCAGTTCCATTTGGTAAATTGTATCCACATTTTCAATGTCAATAGAATATGGGTTATGGAAAAGCTGTATGTCCTGTTCATGGAGATGAAGCTCTTTAAATCTAAATTGGAACTCCTTTTGCAATTTTTACAGTGAATCCACACATGTTTTGTTTGGGAATGCAATCAGTGTTTTTTCCACTAACAAATTTTGAGTTGTGGGGAGATAGCAGAAGTTTTCCTCCTTCACTTTTCTGATGAGGAGGCCTAATTTTACTTCAAATGCTTTGACATGTGATTGCATATCACAGATGAGCTTCCCCTTTCTTTGACATTGCATTTTGAAATTGTTGAGTAGCTCTGTTACATCTATCAGAAAGGCAAGATACCATTTCCATTCTGCATCATTGATCTCTGGTACTTCTTTGTTTTTTGAAAGCAAAAAATTTGTAATCTGTGGAAGTAAGTCATAGAAACATTTCAAAACTCTCCCTCGACTCAGCCAATAAACTTCTGTGTGATATAGAACATCTTCATACTCAGCATTTAGCTCAGACAGAAATTCCTGGAATTGTCTGTGATTTAGTGTATTAGCTCTAATGAAGTTAACACAAAATACCACAATTTTCATAACAGAGTCCCAATTCAGTGATTTACTGCAAAGCGCTTGTTGGTGGATGAGGCAGGGTATGGCTATTAGATGAGAATGGTTATGTTTGTCCATCACTTGGTTAATGCAAGCAATTACTCCTTTCTTAGGAGTATGTTAGGAGCACCATCAGTTGTTACGCTGGCTAGTTTAGCCCAATCCAGCTCCAAACCATTCATAGTTTGGCAAACCTTTTCATAGATATCCTCTCCTGTAGTTGTTCCTTTGATGCTTTGCAGTGCAATAAGCTCTTCTATGACTTCAAAATAATCATTCATCCCACGAATAAAAATTAGAAATTGTGCAGAATCACGAACATCATTGTTTTTGTCAAGTGCCAAGGAAAAGTATGAAATTTTCTTTATGGAGTTTTGAAAATGCTGATGTAGATTGTCTCCCATTTCTTCAATCCTCTGTATAATTGTAGATCCTGAAAGACTCACTATACTAAATAAATCAGCCTTCTCTGGACACATCTCTTTGGCAACAGAAAAAAGGCATTCTTTAACAAATTCTCCCTCCACGAATGGTGTGCCAGCTTGGCAACTTGAAAACTTGCTTGCAGTGATGAAATATTTAGCTGCTTCTGCTTCACAAAAGAATTTTGCTGAGTTGTCAATGTATTTTTCAGTTTTAATATTTTATCTTTTCTCACTTCTCCAACAAAACAATCATATTTATCTTTATGTTGAGTTTCATAGTGTTGATGCAAATTATATTCTTTGAACACAGACACTATATTCTGGTATATCAGACATACAGCTCTTTCCTTGTACTGCATGAAAAAGTAATAAGTCCATTGTTCTTTGAATATCCTACACTCTGAGTCAATTTTTCTTTTTCTTGACATCATTATTTCCTAGGAATTCCAAATTGCTATTAGTAAAATGTCAATATATAAATATATATATATATATATATATATATATATATATATATATATATACATACAATGCTACAAAAACAATATACCAGCAATAACTTTGCCCACACAGAGACATACAGACTGCAATGCCCAACTTCCTCCAAGCTGCCTCTGTTCTGTGATGCCTCCATTTCCCATACTCTCTATCCTGCTCTTCATGCTCCCGCTTCCGACCTTCACTGCTTCAGTGAATTCCCCCTGCAGCAGTAGTGACATGTGCAGCATGCACTGTACATCCCCCGCGCCTGTCTGTTGTCGTGGCTGTTGTAACTGTACAAGGCCACAGGTCATCAGTTGTCCATCTTCTGCATCTCTCTGCCTTCCCCACACCACACACCCTGGCCTGGGAACTCAACTCACCTCGGTATCACCTCACACTCTGTCTCTGCCGCCGCAGCCCAGTGCCGAAAGTGTGTGTTGCTAACTCGACTTTACATCGAATGTCACTTCCAGTCTGATATTTGCCATAACCTGGTGGGCCACATAAATGTCCTCAGCAGGCTGCATCTGGCCCACAGGCCATAGTTTGAGGACCCCTGCTCTATGCCAAGAGAAAGTTGAAATGTGTTCATGATGTAGACATCAAGGGTGATACTATAAGTAAATTGGAAGAAAAAGGGATAGTCTATCTCTCAAATCTGTCGAAACAGAAGGAATTTATGGCCAAAGAGAACATTATGAAATGCAAAATGGATAATTTTGCTTATGTTTAATTAAAAAGCTTTTTTACCATTTTTCAATTGGAGAATGGCTTGATTTTTTATAAATTAGAGTTAATTCTCTATATATTTTGGAAATGAGGCCTTTATCAGAACCTTTGACTGTAAAAATATTTTCCCAGTTTATTGCTTCCCTTCTAATCTTGTCTGCATTAGTTTTGTTTGTACAAAAACTTTTTAGTTTGGTATAATCGAAATTTTCTATTTTGTGATCAGTAATGATCTCTAGTTCTGCTTTGGTCATAAAGTCCTTCCCCTTCCACAGGTCTGAGAAGTAAACTATCCTATGTTCCTCTAATTTATTAATAATTTTATTCTTTATGCCTAGGTCATGAACCCATTTTGACCTTATCTTGGTGTACGGTGTTAAGTGTGGATCAATGCCTAGTTTCTGCCATATTAGTTTCCATGAACAGACAATTCTCAGATGAAGAAAATGAAACTATTTCTAGTCATATGAAAAGATGCTCCAAGTCATTATTAATCAGAGAAATGCAAATTAAGACAACTCTAAGATACCACTACACACCTGTCAGATTGGCTAAGATGACAGGAAAAAATAATGATGATTGTTGGAGGGGATGTGGGAAAACTGGGACATTGATGCATTGTTGGTGGAGTTGTGAACGAATCCAACCATTTTGGAGAGTAGTTTGGAACTATGCTCAAAAAGTTATCAAACTGTGCATACCCTTTGATCCAGCAGTGTTACTACTGGGCTTATAACCCAAAGAGATTATAAAAAAGGGAAAGGGACCTGTATGTGCACGAATGTTTGTGGCAGCCCTTTTTGTAGTGGCTAGAAACTGGAAACTGAATGGATGTCCATCAGTTGGAGAATGGCTGAATAAATTGTGGTATATGAATATTATGGAATATTACTGTTCTGTAAGAAATGACCAACAGAATGATTTCAGAAAGGCCTGGAGAGACTTACACGAACTGATGCTGAGTGAAATGAGCAGGACCAGGAGATCATTATATACTTCAACAACAATACTATATGATGACCAGTTCTGATGGACCTGGCCATCCTCAGCAACGAGATCAACCAAATCATTTCCAATGGAGCAGTAATGAACTGAACCAACTATGCCCAGAGAAAGAACTTTGGGAGATAACTAAAAACCATTACATTGAATTCCCAATCCCTATATTTATGCCCACCTGCATTTTTGATTTCCTTCACAAGCTAATTGTACAATATTTCAGAGTCTGATTCTTTTTATACAGCAAAATAATGTTTTGGTCATGTATACTTATTGTGTATCTAATTTATATTTTAATGTATTTAACATCTATTGGTCATCCTGCCATCTAGGGGAGGGGGTGGGGGGTAAGAGGTGAAAAATTGGAACAAGAGGTTTGGCAATTGTTAACGCTGTAAAGTTATCCATGCATATAACCTGTAAATAAAAGGCTATTAAATAATAATAATAAAAAAAGAAACATTGAAAATAAATAAATAAATAAATAAAAGCTTTTTTACACAAATAAAACCAATACATTTCTAACCAAGGTTAGAAAAGAAGGAGAAGGGGCAGCTAGATGGTACAGTGGATAGAGCACCAGCCCTGAAGTTAGGAGGACCTAAGTTCAAATGTGGCCTCAGACACTTAATACTTCCTAGCTGTGTGATGCTGGGCAAGTCACTTAACCCCAATTGCCTCAGCAAAATAAAAAAATAAAAAAAAAAAAGGAAGCAGAAAGATAAGGGAGGAAATTTTATAGGCACTGTTTTTAATAAAACTCTCATTTCTAAAATATATAGAAAACTGACTCAAACACAAGCCATTCCCCAATTGATGGCCTAATGTTATGAACAATTTTCAGATGAAAAAATTAAATCACTACTGATCAGAGAAATGCAAATTAAGACTTTTTGAGGTACTACTTCATACCCCTCAGATTCGCTAGGTGACAGGAAAAAATAATGATGAATTTTGGAGGGGTTATGAGAAAACTGGAATACCAATGCATTATTGGTGGAGTTGTGCAATGATCCAACCAACCTGGAGAACAATTCAGAACTATGCTCAAAGGGCTATAAAACTGTTTATAACCTTTGATCCAGCAGTGTTTCTACTGGTTCTATATCCCAAAGAGATCATAAAAAGGGAAAAGGACACATATGTGCAAAAATGTTTGTAGTAGCTCTTTTTTGTAGTAATAAGGAACTGACAATTGCCCCTCAGTTAGAATATGGCTGCATAAGTTATGGTATGTGAATGTGATGGAATTAATATTATTTTGTAAGAAATGATGAGCAAACTGATATCAGAAAAAACTGTAAAGACTTATATGAACTGATATTTAGTGAAATGAGCAGAACTAAAAGAACATTGTATACAGTAACAAGAAAATTGTATGATTATCAACTGTGATAGATTGGCTCATTTCAACAATGAAATGAATCAAGGTATTCCAATAGAATTGTGATAGAAAGTGATATTCTCATCCAGAGAAAGAACTATGGAGACTGAATATAGAACAAAACAGAGTATTTTCATGTTTATTGTTGTTGTTTGGTTGATTTTTTTTTCCTTTCTTGTGTTTTTCTCCCTTTGATCTGATTTTTTTTTTGCACAGCATGACAAATATGAAAATAAATTTAGAAGAATTGCAAAAAAAAAGTGGTCAAAAAGGAAAAGAAAGAAGTACAGGCCTTCTTAGGCAATGTTTTGGACTAGTGTTTTATTTTGTTCTTTAAGAAAATGTTGTAGCCTTTTATCTGTTCTTCAAATGTTTTCTTATAAACAATACATTGTAGACCTTTAATCCACTCTGATATCCACTTTCATTTTCTGGGAGAGTTCATCCCATTCACATTCAAAGTTATGATTACTAACTGTGTATTTCCCTTCACCCTGTTTCCTTCCTGTTTATAGTTTCCTTTCTCCTTTCACCCTGTCCCTCCTTACCAGTGTTTTGCCTTTCATTATAACCTTCCTTTTTCTTCCTTTTTGCTTAAAGGATTTTATAGTATATAAAAAAAAACACAAAATAATAAAAAAAGGATCGGTCAACATGAATTTTTGGAGTCCTTTCCAAAATTCTTTGTACCCGATAATCAAGCAGGCTTGCCTTCTTTCCTCTTTTCATTCAGCCTCCGGATTGTCAGAAATTGTCTTCTGAGTTCATAAAATGAGGCTTGCTCTGCCAGATACAATTCTCTGAATTTATCCAAGTTGTAGAAACAAGCTTTTACTATGCATCTACCAAAATATCTCTCATTCAGATCAATAACAGTTTCAATTCCTTATTCAACCCTTTCAAACTCTAAAAATATTCATACAGTTTTATCATCAGGAGCACTAGGCATTTCAAAAATTACACATTTTCCAACTTTGCCATATTTTCGCATTCTTCTTTGGTTTCACCTTCTAGATCCCCATCTACTTCTCCAGCACCCACCATGTTCCTTAGCAGAACCACTTCAGTAGGACATTTAAGGATCTCAATTAATGCATTTGAATCTGATTTGTTAGATGCATCTTTCTCTGTAGCATCAATCCTTGATCATGTTTTCCAAGACCCTGACCTTCTCAGAAATTATCCTTCTGTATGATGAGCAATGATACCACCCATATTAGCAAGGAAGGAATTACTGAGCCCTGTTGAGGATCATGGTCTTTTTTGTTCATCATACATAGGGGAGGAATAACAGCTTTGGAAGACTGTGAACAAGGTCTTAACTCCTCTTCAAATGGAAACTTTCTGGATAATTCTTTGTTTTTTTCCACAAGAAAAGTTGGTAGTGCAATGGCAGCATTTCCTATACTTTCTTTCTTCCTTTCTCATACATAATCTTCATCTTCATCAGAATCTGCATCTGATCTCTCAAAAAAGACTAGCTTCATGCCTGTTTTTATAAAGCCTCTTTTCTCTTTCTTCAATCTCTTTTTGCTTTTCAGCTCCCTGATGTCTTTGGAATTTCTCCTTTTGGTGTTTTACTACTTTCTCATAATCACTAGGAAACATGGTTTCATAGTTATTGCTAATGGAATCAAAACTTCTCCTGCAGAAAATCTACTAGCCACAGGCTCCTTTAAGCCTGCTGCAACATAAGGTGGAGTATCTATGATCTGCCAATCAGATCAATCACTGGAACAAGGACTATACTTTGTTTTGTTCTCTGACTCTGCTTGGGTTAAAATGGCCTTCTTGACTTGCAGCTGAGACTGTAGCAGTTTGAAATTTTTGGACTAGCCTTCTGTTTTTGAATCACTGGTCTCCACTCCCAAGTTATCATATAAGGACGATTTTTCTTCTTTTTCAAAACCAGGTAGCGTGCTGGCTTTCTCCATTGGCCAGAGCAGCAGCAGCAGCAGCAGCAGGGCTGGAGATGATTAGAGCTAGCTAGCAACAATATGCCCCCACTTCCCTCCCTTTTCTTTCCCCTTCCCTCTCCACTTTCTTATAGGCCAAGATAAATGTCAATATTCAATTGAGTTTGGTATGTTATTCCACATCAAATCTGATGAGAATAAGATTCAGACTTACCCAATCCCTTCTTTCTCTCTACTTAATAGGTCTTTTGCACTAATTCAGATGATGTAATTTATGATATAATTTATCCTATTAAGGATAGCCTATTAAGGAAAGCCTCCTGCTTTCTTTTTCTTCCAGTATAATACTTTTTTTAATCCCTTAACTTTTTATATGATTACATCAAATCAACTTAGAATCATATCTTCTATGTATATTCATTTTAACTGCTCTGATAGAGATAGAGTTCTCAAAGTTACAAATATCTTCCTATTTAGGTGTGCAAATAGTTCAACCTTATTGAAAAATAATGCTTGTTTGTTTTTTTCTGTTTCCATTTTAACACCTCTTTTTTACTTTTTTTTTCTCTTTTTTTAAAATAAAGCTTTTTATTTTCAAAATGTATGCATGGATAATTTTCAACATTCACTCTTGCAAAAACTTGTGCTCCAAAATTTTTTTCCTCCTTTTCCCCCACCCTCTCCACTAGATGGCAAGTAATCCAGAATATGTTAAACATGTAACATTTCTCTTAAATCTTGTATTTGAAGATCTAATTTTCTGTTCAGCTCTGGTCTTTTCATCAGGTAAGTTTGAAAGTTTCTTATTTCATTGAATATCCATTTTTACCCATGAAAGATTATGTTCAATTTTGCAGGATAGTTGCATATTGGTTATAATCTGGAATTGCCTTCCAGAATATAAAGTGTGTTCTATCTTTTAGTGTAGAAGGTATCTTATATACTGACTGTGGCTCCTTGATATTTGATTTTTTTTTTTGATGGCTTGAAGTACTTTCCTCTTGACCTGAAGGAATTTTATGACAATATTCTTTGGAATTTTCATTTGGAATTTTTGTTCAGGAAGTGATTGATGAATTCTTTCAGTGACTATTTTATCTTCTTGTTTTGTGGTATCAGGACAGTTTTCCTTGATAATTTCTTGAAGGATGCTAACCAGACTTTTGTTTTATCATGGCTTTCAAGTAGTCCAGTAATTCTTTTTTTTAATAGCTTTTTATTTAAAAGTTATATGCATGGGTAATTTTATAGCATTGACAATTGCCAAACCTTTTGTTCCAATTTTTCCCCTCCTTCCCCCCACCTCCTCCCCTAGATGGCAGGATGACCAATACAGGTTAAATATGTTAAAGTATAAATTAAATACAAAATAAGTATATATGTCCAAACCGTTATTTTGCTATACAAAAAGAATCATAGCCCACTAATTCTTAAATTATCTCTTCTGGATGTATTTTCCAGGTCAGTT
Source organism: Sarcophilus harrisii (assembly GCF_902635505.1). Lineage (NCBI taxonomy): Eukaryota > Metazoa > Chordata > Mammalia > Dasyuromorphia > Dasyuridae > Sarcophilus > Sarcophilus harrisii. Next base: position 107,724,988 of record NC_045431.1, on the reverse strand, counting down.
GTTTTTCCAGTGAAGTATTTTGCATTTTCTTCCATTTTTCATTCTTTTGATTTTGTTTGATTTTTGATGTCTCAGAGTCATAAGCTTCCATTTGCCTAACTTTAATTCTTAAGGAATTTTCTTTAGGTACTTTTTGTACTTCCTTTTCCATTTGGCTAGTTCTACTTTTTATGAAGTTGTTTTCTTTAATGGATTTATTTTCCCCCATTTGGCTAATTGTACTTTTCATTTTTTTTTAATACTTCTTTTCTTCAGTCAATTTTTGTCCTTCCTTTTCCAAACTGTTGATTATCTCTCTCTTTTTAGTAATAATTTTTTCAGAGTACATGCAAAGATAGTTTTCAACATTTACTCTTGCAAAATCTTGTGTTACATCTTTTTCTTCTTCCCTCCCCTCTCCTATAAAGCTAGTCAACCAATATAGGTTAAACATGTGCAGTTCTTCTAAATATATTTTCACATTTGTCATGCTATACAATAAAAATCAGATCAAAAAAGAAGAAAAATTAGAGGAAAACAAGAACAACAAAAAGGTGAAAATAATATGTTGTGACCCATGTTCAGTGCCCATAGTTTTCTCACAGGATGCAGATTGTTCTCTCCATCACAAGTCTATTGGAATTGATCTGAATCACCTTGTTGTTGAAAAGAGCAAAGTCCATCACAGTTGATCATCATTATTCTTATTGTTGCTGTGTACAATGTTCTTTTGATTCTACTCACTTCACTTAGCATCAGTTCATGGAAGTCTCTCCAGGTCTTTTTGAAATCATCCTTCTGATCATGTCTTATAGAACAATACTATTCCATTACATTACCTGTACCATTAACATATTCTGCCATTCCCCATCCAAGAGGCAATTTTCAGTTTCTAGTCACGACAGAAAAAGCTGTTACAAACTTTTCTGTGTATATGGGTCCTTTTTTCTCTTTTTTATGATATCTTTGGGATACAGATCCAGGAGAAACACTGCTAGATCAAAGAGTATGAACAGTTTTATAGTTCTTTGGGCATAGTTCCAAATTGTTCTACAGAATGGGTGGATCAGTTGTTTTTTTTTTTTTTTAAGTTGAGCTCTGTTCCTGGGGCACAGGAGGCACTTTCTCCAGCTTCTTGTGCCAGGGATCAGGGGCCTATTTACTGACTTTATGCACTAGTCTCTAATATTGATAGCTTGTTCATGGCACTGTGGTGGCTTACCCTAGTCACATCTGTTGCATTAGGGGTTCACAGGCTGATAGCTTGTGTGCCACACTGGGGTCTCACAGCTGGCCTGCTATGCCATTAGCCACATCTGAGGCGAATAAGATGAAGCTTAGTTTTTTATTTTTGCAGCAGCTAAAAGCTTTTCACTGGCTGGTCCAGACAATATCTGCACTAGGCTGTGTTCCCCCTTTACCTAAGTGAGATAGAACTTTCTGGAAGTCCTTCTAATTAAACTGAGAAAAGGATTCTGGGGAGATGGCAAAGTACATCACAAAATTCCAGGCTCTCTAGATTTCCCCCATAAAGGAGACAAAATTGCACCTCAGGATGAATGATCAATTAAAATGAATAAGAGATAGGGCAGAATAGTTGTCCTCCTAAAACAATCAAAGAATATCCAAACAAAGATTTCAGGATGCAGGTTTGGCCCATGTGAAATATAAACAGCTCCAGGCTAGTTTCACTGAAACAGCAAGAGGTAAGCCCTGTGGCTGTCTAGTTTGGGAGGTAACTTTGGTCCTAGCCTTAGAAATTTTCACCTCTCAGACAATATGGAGAGTTGAGATTAAGGGAACGTCTGTTGATAAGGAATGGCAGGCCCAGCTGTGCTGCCAAGATATGGCTCTGGGTATGAAATAACAGCACATATCAGGTGAGTATGAAGCAATGGGGCAGAAACAGTACTTACTTCAGGTACTCACAAGAAGATTGTGTTCTTATACTCAAAAAGTTATCAAACTGTGCATACCCTTTGATCCAGCAGTGTTACTACTGGGCTTATAACCCAAAGAGATTATAAAGAAGGGAAAGGGACCTGTATGTGCACGATTGTTTGTGGCAGCCCTTTTTGTAGTGGCTAGAAACTGGAAACTGAATGGATGTCCATCAGTTGGAGAATGGCTGAATAAATTGTGGTATATGAATATTATGGAATATTACTGTTCTGTAAGAAATGACCAACAGGATGATTTCAGAAAGGCCTGGAGAGACTTACACGAACTGATGCTGAGTGAAATGAGCAGGACCAGGAGATCATTATATACTTCAACAACAATACTATATGATGACCAGTTGTGATGGACCTGGCCATCCTCAGCAACGAGATCAACCAAATCATTTCCAATGGAGCAGTAATGAACTGAACCAACTATGCCCAGAGAAAGAACTTTGGGAGATGACTAAAAACCATTACATTGAATTCCCAATCCCTATATTTATGCCCACCTGCATTTTTGATTTCCTTCACAAGCTAATTGTACAATATTTCAGAGTCTGATTCTTTTTATACATCAAAATAATGTTTTGGTCATGTATAAAAAAAAAGAAATAATTGATAACTTTAATAAAATTATAAGATAAAAATAAAAAAAAAAAAAATAAAAAAAAAAAAAAGAAGATTGTGTTCTTAGTTTTGGGTTCCAGGCAAGAGGGAAGACCTGAAGTCAGAGGAACTATCCCTCATACCCCTGCTACAAAATGAGCAGGTAAAGGAAGAAGAATTCAATCATAGAAAGTTACTGTGGGAATATAGAATACCAGGTTTCATCTGCAGGGGAGGATAAGGAAATAAGCCTCTCCTACCCCAAAGAGTTGTATCAACTAGTCACCTACCCAAAAAGATATTCATACAAGAACTTTAAAAATCAAAAGAGAGAGAATGAAGAAAAAGAAGGAAAATGAAAAGAAAGAAGAGGAGGAGGAGGAGGAGAATCCAAAAATAAAAATAAAAAGTTGTGTAAAGAAAGTCAACCAACAAGAAAAAGAGATCTTCCATCTTAAGGGAAAAAATGATTTTTTTGAAAACCAGAATTGGTCAAGGGGAAAATAGCAAAGTTATGAGACCAAGAAATAGTAAAACTAAAATATATAAAGAATGAAAAAGAAAAGAATGTGAGACATCTCACAAAAAACAGCAGATATGAAGAACAGATAAATAAGAGAAAACATAAGAATAATTGGACTACTTGAAAGTTTTGACCAAAAAAGAATATTGATATAATAATACAAAAAAAAAAAAGAAATTTTTTGCAAAGTTTTAGAACAAGAGCATAAAATAGAAATAGAAATAATCTACTAATCACAACCTGAAAGAGATTCTACAAGGACATCCTACAGGGACATTATAGCTGAATTCCAAAAACTCAAGGTCAGGGAGAAAATATTGTAAGCAACAAGAAAAAAAGCAATGTGATGCAACCACAATTAGAACACACAAGATCTAGGAGTGTCTATATTAAAAAAAAAAAAAACATGTCTTGGACTCTATATATTGAAGAATAAAAGAATTAAGATTGCAACTGAAAATATCTTACCCAGAAAAATTAAGCATAATCCTGAATTTTAAAAAATGGACATCCAATGAATTGTCAGATCTCTAAGATTTTGCTACAAAAGACCCAAACTTAATAGAAAATTTGACAAATAAGATTCAAGAAAAATATCAGGTAAATATCACATATTACTCAATAAGGACAAACGTTTTTTGCTTTATGCATAGGAATATAAACCATATATCTAAGATTGTCATTAATAAATGAATAGTTCAAAATAAAGACCATGATACAGCTGGGTATGATGTGATTCTAAAAGCAAGCAAAATCATGTAGGAAAACATAAAAAGAGTAATTATGTTATACAAATGAGTATCAAGAGCAAGAACTGACAGAGAAGAATTAGATAGGGAAAGAAGGCTGGTAGTTCTGAGATCCTACTCACATTAGGAATAGATTAAAGAGGGAACAATACATATAAATAGAGATATATAGATAGAAGTAGATAGATATAGATATATCTAGAAGGGTATAAAAGTCTTCTTAATTTATTAAGAAAAAAGGAAAGGAGATAGAATAAGGGGGATATGGAAGGGTATATAAATTAATGAGAATTAGATGAGGTATGTAGATAATGAGAATGGAATAAAGATGGAGGTAAAGGAAGAAAAGGTAGGGGGAAGAGGATAAGGAAAGGATCTTGGGAGGTAGATTAAGTAATAACAAAGCTAGGACGAATGTAGAAATAAAATAGAAGAGTCTGCAGGGATAGAAACAAGAGATATACACAAACATGATAATAATGATCAGCAGTAGAATATATTAGGAAAAAATAGTAACAAATCAGCTCAAAGTTAAAGTTAAAATATTTTCAATAAAAAGAGAAAAATAGGGAAAATACACTGTATGTCAACCATATTAATCAATATTGTTCTAGACTACTTAAAACAACTAGATAGTATGTGGTTGAAATTTTCTGTGATATAGGAAATGATGAAATGGTAAAATTTGAAAAATATGTAAAGACTTGAACCTAAGAAGTCCACCTTTAAAGAAACAGATGACAAATAAGTGTAGTACAGCTTTGCAAAGATGCATAAGAATGTATATGTGTACAATTATAGACAGCTATAGCTATATCCTATATATGCATATGTATGTGTATTTGGACATGGGTTTATGTATGTGCATGCATGTATGCGTACATATATATATATATATATATATATATATTTATACACACATATATCTGTGCTTAATTGTAGCCTATTGGGGGGAAGAGAAAAGGCAGAAAAAAAAATAAAATGAAAATTGCACAGCAGAGAACAAAAGAAAGCCTACAAGGAAGCAAAGAGAAGATGGACAATTCTGAACACAATGTGTAATATTTATTATATCTACTTTCTTGAAATAGTAATTTATTGTTTCATATTTTTAATTCATGTTATTCTGGACACATAATTTTTTATTTTTATACTCTAAGTTTTTTAAAAATACATTTTAAAAATAACTTATCAAGATGAAAAATTGTTTCGCTCTATCTTTTTATATATTCTGTTAATCCAGAACCTGTTAATGACTTGATTTAATATTTCTGAGAGAAACTGGGGAGAACTCAGGCAACTTCCTGTCTTTTCTCTGCCATCTTGGCTCTGCTGTCTTGATGATAACTTCTGCTATCCAACACAAGAGAATGTTTGTGACAGAGGTTATATAATCTTGGAAGTCAAAGATCATCTAACCATAAAATTTATTTCTAAAAAATTTTTTGTTCTAACCCCATCCCAAACACTCAATTTTGTGTAACTTCTGAAAAGGGGAATTATAAATAAACAATAGCAACAATTTTATTGAGCACTATGCTAAGCACAAGCAAAGATATGAAGTTTAGATAGTGTCTCTATCTTCTTAGAACTTAAAAGTATATCAAAAACACAATGCAGTCAGTTATAATACATAATACTCTATGATAAAGGAGCTTATGTTTTCATGCTCTGAATGATACTTCAATAGATTTGTTATTCAATTAAAGTGGAGATTTCCTATAATTATGAATATCACAAACCATGTTCCCCCCCCCAATGATTCTTATCCCACATTTCTTTTGTCCTCATGCCAGGTTGTAATTACTTGATTTTCATCATAAGTATTCTAATTTTCTTATTCATTTCCTCTTAGAAGTTGACTCCTCACAGGGAGGGGGGATGTGAAGGAAGGGGTTAATCAACTTATGAATGCCCTCTTACGGCTCTCAACATTGAATACATGCTAGATGAATGAATATTAATTCATGAGTGAATTTTAAAAGTTTTAATTCAATCAAAAATCAATAAACATAAAGTGCCGACTATATACCAGTACTATGTTGTGTTGGGGATTTAAAAAAAAAAGAGAGATGAAAGATAGTCCCTACTCTCAAGCAGTTAACAACCCAATGGGGGAGACAACATGCAAAGTAATACAAAAAAAGCAAACTATATTCAAAAATAATAAAGAATAATTTATAGAGGGAAGACATCAGAATTAAAAGTGGTTGAGAGGAAGCTTTCTGTAGAACTTGTAATTTTATTTGAGACTTAAAGGAAGCCAAGAAGATGACTAATCAAAAGAAGACTAATTACTTTGTGAAAAGTGATCTGCTAAGAGTGAGAGATAACAATTAGAAAAGCAGAAATAATTCCTGCTTTCAAAGGGCTTATATTCTAATGAGGAAGACAATATTTCAATTCAGATGGATAGTTCCCATAGCCTCTAGGGTGCAGCAAGAACAAAGAGTAATGCATATTCTTTAATGTTATTGCCACTGATAAGTCATATCCATTTCTGAAGTTGAATCATTTGACCAAGCCAAAGACTTTAGAGAATTTTCAGTCAGCAAATATCATTTAAAGAATATTAATGTTTCAAAACGAACTTTTTTTCCTCAAGGAAGTAAGGATTGTTTTTTAAAAAAACATTTCACAGTTTCCCAAAGACAATCCAACTTTCTCTATTCCTCTTCCTCTGTTCTAATATAGATCACTGTCCATCCAAGGCATATCTTGTCCATCTTTTTTTCCAGAAATGCATCTAATGATATCCTTTGTGACACTTCTTATCTTTTGGTAGTAATCTATTTCATCCTAATCATGCCTACCATAGACTTTTTAATTGCCTTTTGGATTTCTTTCAATTTTAATTCTTCAAAGACCTATGATATCTTTCAATTTTTTTTTTACTCAGAGAACATCATTTAAAGACTAGTAATACTTTAAAAATGAGCCTTTTTTTTCCCCTTAAGGAGATGGGGTTATGAAAAAAAAATTCAGTTTCCTAAAGACAATCTAATCCTCTCTATTCCTTTTTTTATTCTAGTTATAGATTACCATCCATCCAAGTATATTTTGTCCTTTCAAACTGAACAACAGGTATCCTTCTTTTCTCTGGTTTTTCCTAGTTGGATATTTAGACCATAATCTTTTGAATAATGATAGCAATTATTTAAGAAGCTCTACATTGTTCCAGGAATTAATAGATCTGTACAGTACCATCTGAAAAGTATCTATGGTGCTTCTATGGGGAATTCCTCTTACTATATACTTGTCACTGGACATATTTCATGACAATTACAAATACCATATGTATGTGTATAGACACATGTGTGTACAGACATATATGTGCCTTTCAATAGCATTTTATGTGTGTGTACATATATATGCATGTATATCATACATGTGTGGTATTTGTCACAAACTTTTCCTTGTGTGAGCATGAATTAAGTCACCTTTAATATTGCATCTTACTGAAATTTTGTGTGGATTTAAAATAAGCATGGAAGATACCTTGCAGTAGAGCCTTTAAGGAAGCATTTTGCTCTGTTGAATCAAATTATTTTTATAGTCAGCTAACAGAAAGAAATTATATTGTCTATACTTTCTGTCAATTGTACAACTACAAGGATATGGTCTGCAACAAAATAATACCTGTGAGAACCTATCTGTTTCCTACTGATATATCCATCAACAATATATATCTTTTAATATATGTAGGTAGATTTTTCTCACAAATGTTTTATAGAAAGAAGAAAATTTAGGATATGGGACAGTGATTAGGAAAAGTCTCAATCACCTTTTTATGAATATAAAACTTTACATAAATTTATATAAAACTTTAGGGTTTGTAAAGCACTTTATAAATATTAACCTCATTTGATCTTTACAACAACCCTGGGAAGTAGATATTATTATTAGATCCATTTTACAGAAAAGAAAATTGAAACTGGTAGAAATTTAGTGACTTTCCCAGTTGTCATATATTTAGTAAGTACACAAAATTAGATATGAACTTAACTCTTCCTGACTCTAGGTCTAAAACTCTATATATATACTGCTCCATTTTCTTGCCAAATAAAATTTTTAAAAATTTTTCCAAGCATTTACTATTTTGTTTTCATGTTGAGAACTCATCTTTAAATACCTTCAAATTTCTATTCTCTTCTATAGACTTCTGATATATTTTTATCTAATTCAGCTATTGTTCCCAACTTTTACAATACTATTTCTATCTCCACATGCAGAATAAGTTATAATATAAAAAAAAAAAATCCAAGTGTGATTATTTCATTGTAAATAGGGGAGAAAATGATATAAAATACTTACAGATTTCTTTCTTTGGGGATCCCCATGAAATGGGGATAGGAATAGGGGTTGATAAATAATTGCCAAAGCAATGAGGACTCAGCAAAATTTATGTACAGTGAATTTGCAATGGGTAAAGACAGTATTTTCTTACTTTCTCCAGGGATCCTCAGCAGTCCTTGTCAGAGTTGTAAGGGACAAGATTCCATAGATGCAGAATGATGAAAACTCAGGTAAGCAAGAAATTCATGGGTATCATCTAGTAAAATATTAGAGGGAAAACATGATCACAGCTGATAATCATTAGTTCAAAAAACAGTTAAAACATATGTTGTGTGTATAAATTTTGGTGGAATTCTGGCAGGTCAGTCAACTAGCAAATTATATCTTTTTCAAACATTTAATATGGATCCAACCAAAAATTTCATTCTTCCTAAATATTAAGTAAACTCACATCTGGAAAGTCTAGTTTCGTATATGATGCCAACACTGTAGACAATATTCTGTTTATTTTATTAAAAGTTAATATTTTGGATTTTAGACTCTTTCTAAACATATCTCTGTCACTTAAAATTTACAAAATATTTTACCAACATCTGTATTTACTATTGCTCAGAGCAGACCAACAAGGTAGGCCAGGGTTCTTTTGCTCTTTGTTCCGATGAAATTTGAGGAACAGATTCATTCAAAGGTTTCATTGGGGTAGCCTAGTAAGTTAATGGAAAAAGCAGGATTTGATTTTAATGCCACCATCTCTTACCACAGTCCCAGTCCTAAGTTATGCACTCACTCATAAATCCATAATGTGCCAGTATGACAATTTCAATGCATCATGTCAACCTGATGAAGTGAGATAAGCATAAACCAGGTCCGTCTAGCTAGTTAATTCAGGTAACAGTTTGCTTTGTTCAAAATGGATAAGGACTAGTTGCCAATCCAAATTGCCTATCTGATGGGTCCAGAAATATCAAATTGCTTAGTTTGTTTATTCCCATTGCTCCATTACAGAGCAAGCATTCTAGAAAAATCACACACTTTATAGTTCGTTGTTGGTAATAGCTGAGGAATGGAAATGGAGAGTCACAGACATAGACTTGAAGGAAAACAGATGTTTCTTTTCTTCCTCATATTGAAAGTTTTAAAACATGCCTTTTTTAGTGCATTATTTTGTCTTTAAAAAAAATCAGTCATAAAGCTTAATGTTTCATTATAAATTGATTCAAAAGCCCCCAGCACCGACCACTAGCCCAGAAATGGATACCCTTTGTAATTAGCAGAATCAGAGAATAAGCATTTGACACCAATGTAGCAGGAACTATTTGAGAATTCCAGAGACACAGAGCTGGTTTCTATCACTGAAGGGTGGAAAGAGAAAAAACAAGAATTTTGGAAATAGGTCACTGATGAGATTGGGAAAAAATGTATTGCCCGGTTTCAAGAATCTTATTTTGTTATGTCACAAAATGGCAAATTTTTGGAAGAGAATGTGTAAATTTTAACATCTAATCAAAAAAACATAAATTAACTTCTAGGAAAACCTTAAACAACACTAGCTGGTGGATAATGTATTTATTGTCTGGATATTTTCTCCAGATTATTTTTTTTCCTTTGTTCTTCTCTCCCTTTTAATATGCCAGTATAATTTGTGTAAAAGGACACAGGCTCAATCATACTTCTATTCTACTTAGAGTTTCTTTTTAATTAACAAGTTATTGTACTAATTACCCTGAATACAAGTTACATAAGTCATTAGTTAGGAATCATAGAAAATTAAAAATTCTGGGCTTGACACTCCTTTGTCTATAATCCCTTCCTAAATTGAAACTAGTAGATCACTTAAATTTGGGTTTTCTAATCTATAATAGGGGTAAAGTAAATCCTTACTAAATCTGACACTAATATAGTTAGCCCTTGCTCTACCCCTGGTCAACAGTAGGGCTACCAGGTTGCCTAAGGAAAAATAAATAGATGTAGTTTTACAAAAAATGAAAGGGAGGGGGTAAGGAAGATAGGAAGAGAGGGAGGGAGGAAAGAAGGGAGGGAAGAAAGAGGAGGAGAGGGAAGAAAAGAGGAAGGGAGGGAAGAAAGAAGTGAGAAAGGAAAGGAGGAATTAAGAGAAAAACATAGGGAAGAAGAAGAGAAGAGAGAAAGGGAGGAAGGGAAAAAAGAGGGAAGAAAATTGGGAGAAAGGGAGGAAGGAAGAAAGGAAGGGAAGGAGAACATTTAGCATGGAAAAGTTTACTACTCTTTATGGGTGCTCTATTCCTTTAACATACATGATATTGAAACCTGCTGTTTTGAAAAGAAATCTTACCTAAAAGCAAAGAATCATTTATTACAATGTAAGACCAAAAAGTCATTTTATGAGGAACTAGTCATACAAATGCTTATTGATTTGGCACACAGAATAACCAGCACAACAGACCTATTAGAAAGTTCTTGTGAGATAAAGTTCTGAGTCACTCTTAAGTCTAATGAACTGGTTTTTACATGGGAGGAATTTACCTTTTCTACTAAGGTCAAGTGGGAGGGCTTGTCATAACTCTAAACAGTCCACTTCGACATTTAAACAAAAGTACATCCAATCTGAAAATGGGCATGAGATTGAACATGTCCAGGCCTATGTCAGAGAGAGGAAGGGAGGAACAGAGGGAGGGGGAAAAGAAGGGGAAAAGCAGAAGGGGGAAAGGGAAAGGGAGAAGGAAAAGAAAAGGGAGAGGAGAAGAAAGATAAAGAGAGAGAGAAAATGATAATGTATGTGTCTATGTATTCTGATCCAGGTGATCACAAGCCCACAATTCTCTATTTCTTCTTTTTGTTTTACCTCTGTCATCATGTCTGATTGACTTTCAAGTGTATCAAGAAATCACATAGAATCTCTTTAATTTTGGCATATAATAATAGTTGTTTTTTTTTTTTACACAGGCCTTTACAATTTATATAACTCTGCTCAAAACTGTCTTGTCAAATGCAAATAGTATTTTTTTTCATTTTATAGATGGAAAAAATGAGGCTAAGCATGGTAAAGGAAACTACCAGTCACCAAGCTAGCTATGGCAATGAAAGCAAAGCCAACTCTAAATTATTGGCACTGAATTGTGACTAAAATACTTTAGATGATTCCACCTTTTTTACATCAATTACCTAGATTACAGCAAACACAAGTAATGAATACCCTGAAATAGCAGATTCCAATACAATGATATTCCGATACAATGGTAAAGTGATTTGTCCACCATCCCAGAGGTAGCAAGTATCAGAGAGTATTCAAACCTAGGACCTCCAATTTCAGAGCCAATGGTCATTCTCTATTGTGCTGTGCTGCCTATGTCATATGAGAAGGGAAAATCAGTTCTACTGGGGGTAGCTTAAACTGTGTGAGACTTATCCAGAGCTAAATGCAATAAGACTAAGTTGGAGGCAATAAAAAGCACAGAAAAGACCTGCAAAGGGGGCAGACCTTTTCATTTGTTTGTCATACCACCGTGATTACCTGACAATTGATGGTGATAATGAGGGAGAGACCAGAGAGTCTTTGTGAATCAATGCATTCTTGGGAACTAGGTGAGTCAGTCTGGAAAAAGGGACAATTCAGGGCTCAAAGTCAATAAATCCCAAGGAGAAAGTTATCAAAATAAAGTTAAGCCTGATAATAGTTGACATTTTAGAATACCTCAAGTTAAAAAAGCAAAAAAAACACACCATATGATTCCAACAAAATCCCTACAATATGAGCAACAACTTAAATTTACATTCCACATTCAAGTCTGTAAAGTCAATTATATAATCTTGATCATCTGAAATAGCTACTATTAGCCCCAATTTACAGTTGAAGAAACTGAAGTTCAGAAAGAACAAGTGATTTTCTCCTTATTACAAGTGTCAGATGCAGCCATACCTTTGTTAAACTAAGGACAACCCTCTGTCACACTCTCTGGATTAGGGATTATCATAATCCTTTTTTGTTTAATTAAAGGATTTCTTTGACAATTTGATAAAGGCTATAGATCCCTGCTGAAAATAATATTTTAAAATGCATAAAATGAAATATATAGGATCACAAAGAAATCTAATTATATTGAAATAGTTATAACAAATTAAACTCAAATCTACAAACCCCAGATTAAAGACTCCTGCTCTAGACAGAGAATGAACTGCAGTCAAGGTATGAAATGCAAGAGTACTCAGAAACAATGGCAACTATGAATGCCTTTTGAAGACAAAAGTTCCTGGGCAGCCATTGTGACTAAATCCCTCTTGCCCCTTTGAGTAGCATAATTGACCTGGAGTTGAACCCAGTTAGAGCGTGACATCTGTAAGTTAAAATTAATGTTCTTGAAAGATACATTTTAAAATATCTGATAAAAGAATGACATCCAAACTATGTAGGGAACAAAAATATATAAAACTAAAAGTCATTCTCTAGGATATGAGGTTAAAAGATATAAATATTTCTCAAAAGAAGGTGAATTATAAACAATTACTTGAAATATCTTTGAATCAGTGGGTGGAGCCAAGATGGTGGAGAGGACACATGTCTATCTAAGCTCTTCCTTGCCCTCAGACTACTTCTTTTATGAGAAGCCTCAGAATCAGTGCTTGACTAAAAAACCCATGAATATTGGGAGTACAACAAATTACCAACAGAAGATATCCTCGAAATTTGCCAGAAATGGTATGTTTTTGCTAGCAGGTGAGGAAAATTAGACCAAGTGCAGCATCAGGCAAGTTGGCAGTGAGAGCACAGAAGGCAGCTAATGCTGAGCAGACCTGAGTGGGGTGAGGTGTGGCCTCAGCCAGCAGAAAATTTTGTGGGGGAGAACTTTACCAGAGTATGAGCTACTTGACTCTGGCAGCAAGCCAGTAGATCAGCAGAGAAGCTATAAACACAGGAGGTAAAGACTATAATCCCAAAATGCTAGGGTCTCTCAGGACCTTGCCAAACCCACCCAGTACCAGGAGTGACTCAGCACACTCTCAGAGTCTCAGAGTGCAGATGCAGCGCAGTCTTTGATGTCCCACTGCTGTTTCACTACTACTTCCTATTGTCTGTAGAGGAAGCTTGGTAATACCACACTGCCCCAAAAGCAGACCACAATTGGTCTTTTTGTTTGTTTTCTTTGTGTCTTTTTTGTCAAAATGACTAAAAAGTTAAAGTGAGCTCTAACTATAGATAACTTCTATACCAATAGAGAACCGACTTCAAACCCTGAGGAGACTAAAAACAGATTGTCTCTAAATGAAACCCCAAAGGGGGATATGATATGATCCCTACCTCACAAAGCTCTCATAGAAAAAATTAAAAAGGCTCTCACAAGAGAGCTAGAAGAAAAATGAGGAAAGGAAAGGGAAGCTTGGCAAGAGGGTCTGAATAAATCATCCTACTCATTTAAAGATAGAGTGGATAAAGAAATCAAATCCCTGAAAAACAGAATTAGTGAATTGGAAAAAGAAAATAGCTCTCTAAAAATAAAATTGATGAAATGGAAAAAAATTCCATAGAACAAAACAACTCATTTAAAAACTCAATTGGACAATTACAAAAAGAAATAAAAAAAGTAAATGAAAATAATTCATTATTCAATCAGAATTGAACAAATGGAAATGAATGACTTCAGGAGACACCAAGAATCAGTCAAGCAAAACCAAAAAAAAAAAAACACAAAAATGAAACAATGAAAAAAATGTTAAATACCTTCTTGGGAAAACAACATACCTGGAAAATACATCTAGGAGAGATAATCTGAGAATTTTTGGACTTCTTGATGGAAAAAAAGAGCCTAGACACTATTTTCCATGAAATCATCAAAGAGAACTGTGATAGAAACAGAGGATAAAATAGACATTGAAATAATTCATTGATCATCTACAGAAAGAGACCCCAAAATCAAAACTCCAAGAAATATTGAGGCTAAATTCCAGAACTATGAGATCAAGGAAAAAAGACTGCAAGCAGTTAGAAAAAAACAATTCAAATATAGAGGAGCCACAATAAGGATTACTCAGGATCTAGCAGGGCTTGCAATGTGAGACGCTGAAAGGCTAAGGAACTTGGTATGCAGCCAAGAATAACTTACCCAGCCAAAATAATCATTTTTTTTCCAGGGAAGAAGATGGACATTCAATGAAATAGGTGAATTTCATTTATTTCTGATGAAAAAACTGGAACTAAACAAAAAGTTTGATCTCCAAATATAGGACTCAAGCAAAGCATAAAAAGGTAAAAATAAATCTTATGAATTATATTTCTGTTATTAGTATACATAAAGAACATATGTATAATTTGGTTTTACTGTTATAATATTAAAAAAAAAAAAGCTAGAGGTGGAAAGGAAATTGTACCAGAAAAAGCAAAAAGTGGAGGTACTACATTTCACAAGAGGCAAAGGAAACCTATTATATCTGAGGGAAAGAAGGGAGGGGGATGAACACAGTGTGGATTTTACTCTCATCAGAATTGGCTTAAAGAAAAAATACTAGACATATTCGATTTACAGAGAAACTTCTCCCACCTCATTGAAAAGTGGGAGGGGAAAAGTGAAAAGGGAAGAAGTACACTAAATAGAAGGGAATACATAAATTGTGAGGGAAAGAGTTAAGAAAAGGGGAGGGACTCTAGGGTGGGAGGAGGGATCCTAAAGAAGGAGGGCTGCATAAGGCAAGTGATGCTCACAAGTTTAATACTGGGGAGGGGAGTAAAGGGGAAGGAAAGGAAAAAAGCATAAGCTGGGTTAACAAGATGGCAGGACATACAGAATTAATAATTTTAACCATAATTGTGAATAGGGTAAACTTTCCCACAAAGTGGAGGTGGATAGCAGACTGGATTAAAAGCCAGAATCCTACAATATGTTGTTTACAGGAAACACAATACATATGGAGTAAAGGTAAAAGGCTGGAGCAGAATGCTTCAGGTGAAGTCAAAAAAGTAGGGATAGTCATCCTAATTTCAGAACAAGCAAAAGCAAAAATTGATCTAATTGAAAGAGACAAGGAAGGGCACTATATCTTATGAAAGGGTAGCATAGATAATGAAGCAATATCAATATTAAACATATATGTACCAAGTGGAATAGCATCTAAATTCTTAAAAGAGAAATTAAGAGAGCAGCAAGAAGAAATAGATAGCAAAACTATAATAGTAGGAGGTCTCAACCTTGTACTCTCAGAATTAGATAAATCAAACCACAGGAAAAAAAAAAAGAAAGAATTTAAAGAGATAAATAGAATACTAGAAAAGTTAGGTATGATAGATCTTTGGAGAAAACTAAATGGAGACAAAAAGGAGTACACTTTCTTTTTGGCAGTTCATGGAACCTATACAAAAATTGACCATATATTAGGACATAAAGACCTCAAATTCAAATGCAGAAAAGCATAAATAGTAAATGCATCCTTTTTAGATCACAATGCAATAAAAATTACATTCAATAATAAGCCAGGGGAAAATAGACTAAAAATAATTGGAAACTAAATAATCATATCCTAAAGAATGATTGGGTAAAACTACAAATCTTAGACAACAATTAATAATTTCACCCAAGAAAATGACAATAATGAGATGTCATACCAAAATTTGTGGGATGCAGCCAAAGCAGTAATAAAGGGAAATTTTATATCTCTAGAGGCCTACTTGCATAAAATAGAGAAAGAGAAGATCAGTGAATTGATCTTGCAACTAAAAAAGCTAGAAAAAGAGCAAATTAAAAACTCTCCAGTCAAACACTAAACTTGAAATTCTAAAAATAAAAGGAGAGATTAATAAAATTAAAAAAAAACTATTGAATTAATAAATAAAACTAAGAGTTGGTTCTATGAAAAAATCAACAATATAGATAAACCCTTGGTAAATTTAATTCGAAAAAGGAAAGAGGAAAATCAAATTGTTATTCTTAAAAATGAAAAGGGAGAACTTGCCACTAATGAAGAGGAAATTAGAGCAATAATTAGGAGTTACTTTGTCAAGCTTTGTGCCAGTAAATTTAATAACTTAAATGAAATGGATGAATACCTTCAAAAATGTAGCTTGCCCAGATTAACAGAGGAACTAGCAAATTGGTTAAACAGTCCCATTTTAGAAAAAGAAAAATAACAAGCTATTAATCAACTCCCTAAGAAAAAAGTGCACAGGGACTAAGTGTTTTTACATGTGAATTCTACCAAACATTTAGAGAACAATTAACTCCAATGCTATATAAACTATTTGAAAAAATAGGGATTGAAGGAGTCCTACCAAATTCCATTTATGACACAGACATGATATTAATACCTAAACTAGGCAGGTTGAAAACAGAGAAAGAAAATTATAGACCAATCTCCCTAATGAATATTGATGCAAAAATCTTAAATAAAATATTAGCAAAAAGATTACAGAAAGAGAAAGAAAATTATAGACCAATCTCCCTAATGAATATTGATGCAAAAATCTTAAATAAAATATTAGCAAAAAGATTACAGAAAATTGTATCCAGGATAATATATCATGACCCACTAGGATTTATACCAGTAATGCCGGGCTGATTCAATATTAGGAAAACTATTAGCATAATTGACTATATCAATAACCAAATTAACAAAAACCATATGATCATCTCAATAGATGCAGAAAAAGCATTTGATAAAATCCAACATCCATTCCTATTAAAAACACTTGAGAGTATAGGAATAAATGGACTTTTCCTTAAAATAATCAGCAGCATCTATTTAAAAACCATTCCTATTAAAAACACTAGAGAATATAGGAATAAATGGACTTTTTCTTAAAATAGGCAGGAGCATCTATTTAAAATCAGTAAGCATCATATGTAATGGGGATAAACTGGAACCATTCCCAATAAGATCAGGAGTGAAACAAGGCTGCCCACTATCACCATTACTATTCAATATTGTATTTTCAGAAGCACTAGCTCCGGCAATAAGAGTTCAGAAAGAGATTAAAGGAATCAGAATAGGCAGTGAGGAAACCAAACTATCACTCTTTGCAGATGATATAAAGGTATACTTAGAGAACCAGAGATTCTATGAAAACGCTATTAGAAATAATCCACAGCTTTAGCAAAACAAAATAAATCCACATAAATCTTCAGCATTCTTATATTTCATCAACAAAATCCAACAGCAAGAGATACAAAGAGAAATTCCATTTAGAATAACTGTCGATAGTATGAAATATTTGGGGATCTATCTGGCAAAATAAAGTTAGGAACTCCTTGAGCAAAACTACAAAACACTTTCCATGCAAATAAAGTCAGATCTAAACAGTTGGAAAAATATTAAGTGCTCTTGGGTAGGCCAAGCAAATAAAGATGACAATCCTACCCAAACTAATCTATTTATTTAGTGCTATACCAGACTCCCAAGAAACTATTTTAATGACCTAGAAAAAATAACAACAAAATTCATATGGAAGAACAAAATGTCAAGAATTTCAAGGGAACTAATCAAAAAAAAAAAAAATCAAATGAAGGTGGCCTAACTATACCTGATCTAAAACTATATTATAAAGCAGCAGTCACCAAAATCAGTTGGAATTGACTAAGAAATCGATTAGTCGATCAGTGGAATAAGTTAGGTTCACAGGACAAAATAGTCAATACTATAGCAATCTAGTGTTTGACAAACCCAAAGATCCCAACTTTTGTGATAAGAATTCATTATTTGACAAAAACTGCTGGGAAAACTGGAAATTAGTATGGCAGAAATTAGGCATGGATCTCCCCTTAACACTATACACCAAGATAAGATCAAAATGTGTTCATGATTTAAGCATAAAGAATGAGATTATAAATAAATTAGAAGAACATAGGATTCTTTACCTCTCAGACTTATGGTGGAGGAAGAAATTTGTGACCAAAGAAGAACTAGAGATCATTATTGATCACAAAATAGAAAATTTTGATTATATCAAGTTAAAAAGCTTTTGTACAAACAAAGCTAATGCAAACAAGATTAGAAGAAAAGCTATAAACTAAGAAAACTAATTTTTACAATTTTTTTTTCAATTTTTACAATTCAAGATTTTGATAAAGGCCTCATTTCCAAAATATATAGAGAATTGACTCTAATTTATAAGAAATCAAGCCATTCTCCATTTGATAAATGGTCAAAGGATATGAATAGACAATTTTCAGATGATGTAATTCAACCTATTTCTACTCATGTGAAAGGGTGTTCCAAATCACTATGCATTAGAATGCAAATTAAGACAACTCTGCAATACTGCAACACACCTGTCAGACTGGCTAAGATGAGAGGAAAAGATAATGACGAATGTTGGAGGGAATGCAGGAAAACTGAGACACTGATGCATTGTTGGTGGTGTTGTGAATGGATCCAACCATTCTGGAGAGCAATTTGGAACTATGCTCAAAAAGTTATCAAACTGTGCATACCCTTTGATCCAACAGTGTTACTACTGGGCTTATATCCCAAAGAGATATTAAAGAAGGGAAAGGGACTATATGTGCAAAAATGTTTGTGGCAACCCATTTTGTAGTGGCTAGAAACTGGAAATTGAATGGATGCCCATCAATTGAAGAATGGCTGGGTAAATTGTGGTATATGAATGTTATGGAATATTATTGTTCTGTAAGAAATGACCAGCAGAATGAATACAGAGAGGCTTGGAGAGAGTTACATGAAATGATGTTAAGTGAAATGAGCAGAACCAGGAGATCAATATACACTTCAACAACAATACTGTATGAAGATACATTCTGATGGAAATGATTATCTTTGGCAATGAGAAGATCCAGTTCATTTCCAATTGATCAATGATGAACAGAACCAGCTAACCCAGAAAAAGAACACTGGGAAATGAATGTGGACTGCTTGCATTTTTGTTTTTCTTCCCAGGTTATTTTTACCTTTCTGAATCCAATTTTTCTTGTGCAACAAGAGAACTGTACAAATATGTACACTTAAGTTGTATTTAAGTTATACTTTAACATTTTTAACATGTATGAGACTGCCTGACCTCTAGGGGAGGTGGTGGAGGGAAAGAAGGGAAAAGTTGGAACAGAAGAAGCAAGGGAAAATGCTGAAAAATTACCCATGCATATGTTCTGTCAATAAAAAGCTATTATAACAATAAAAAAAAAAAAGAAATGTCTCTGAATCATTAATAGTGAGGAACCTGGAAATCAAAATAATGTTGATGTTTTGCAAACTTACAAAGATGACAAATTATGGGAATAATCAATTTTGGAGGTTTAGGAGAAAAAATAGGAATACCAATACAGGTATGATTATATGTTATGTGTGATTCTCCTTAGTATTATTCTCCCTTAGTCTAAATATTCTAGTAAGCAATTTGTAATTTTGCTATGACAATGAATAAATTGTCTATCTATATCCTTTGATAAGAGATTCCACAACTAGGTATATAGACCATAGCCGTCAGTGGAGGGGGAAAGGCAAGGAAGGAAGGAGGAAGGGAGGAAAGAAGGGAGGGAGGAAGGAAGGAAAGAAGGAAGGAAGGAAGGAAGGAAAGAAGGAAGGAAGGAAGGAAGGAAGGAGGGAGGAAGGAAGGAAGGAAAGAAGGAAGGAAGGAAGAAAGGAGGGAAGGAGGGAGGAAGGAAGGAAGGAAAGAAGAAAGGAAGGAAGAAAGGGACGGAGGGAGGGAGGGAGGGAGCAAGGAAGGAAGGAAAGAAGAAAGGAAGGAAGAAAGGGAGGGAGGGAGGAGGAAGGAAGGAAGGAAGGAAGGAAAGGAGGGAGGGAGGGAGGGAGGAAGGGAGGAAGGAGGGAGGAGAAAGAAGGAAGGGAGGAGAGAGAAAGGATGGAGGGAGGGAGGGAGAGAGGAAGGAAAGAGAGAACTAGAGAAGGAGGGCGGAAGAAAGACCTTATAGATGCTAAAATATTTATATGAACACTTTTTTGTAGGAGCAAAGAAACTAAAAAAAGAAACTAGAAAATTTGATATTCATCAAATAGTCAATGACTCAACAAATTGTGAGGCATGAATATAATGGGGTATCACTACACTGTTAAGAAATAATGAATATTTTTAAAAAATAATGAAAATAGAAAATAATAGGGAAATATATTAACTGATGCAAAATAAAGTAAACAAAACCAGAAAAGCAATACATACAATATAAATATAAAAAGACACATCAGTGAAACAAACTGAATACTATGAAATTGAGATAACTACCTGGATCTAAAGACAAAACATGAAATTTCATCCTCCCAGTTTTTTATAAAGCTGGAGTAGAAGGGATATAGAATATTGCATATATCAGATTTGGTTGATGTGTTAGGTGATTTCACTGAACTATTTTTTTTTCACTTTTTGATTCTTTGTCATAGAGAATGGCCCTCTTGGAAGGTAAAAAAAGTGGTCAATATAGATACTATAAACGCAAAATGTAGAATAGAGATTGTCTTTTGATTTCCTTGGAATAAAGGATTTCCAGATGAGGAAACACCCTCAATTATTAACATTTGGTTCTTTCTCTGCAATTTATCATCTTACAGAGCTGCATAGAACATAGATTGGTTAAGTAAGTTATATAGGTCACTTAGGTAATATGTATCAGGGAACTTGAACTCTGGGTCCAAGGTTCTATTATAGCATAATACCTCTTTAAAATAAAGTATAGTAATATTTTTAAATGGGAAGGATGCACACACATTCCTAGTAAGTCAAGTATCACTTTGAACTGTGGTCCAATAATCTACTATATCACATTTCCCTTCTTGAATCTTTTTTTTTTCTTTTTTATTATAGTAACTTTTTATTGACAGAATCCATGCCAGGGTAAATTTTTTTTTTTACAACATTATCCCTTGCACTCACTTCTGTTCCAATTTTTCCCTCCCTCCCTCCACCCCCTCCCCTAGATGGCAAGCAATCCTATACATGTTGAATATGTCCTAGTATATCCTAGATACAATGTATGTGTGCAGATCTAAACAATTTTCTTGTTGCACAGGGAGAATTGGATTCGGAAGGTAAAAATAACCCGGGAAGAAAAACAAAAATGCAAACAATTTACATTCATTTTCCAGTGTTTTTTTCTTTGGGTGTAGCTGCTTCTGTCCATCATTGATCAATCAATTGAAACTGAATAAGGTCTCTTTGTCATGGAAATCCACTTCCATCAGATTACATCTTCATACAGTATCATTGTTGGCCTATATAATGATCTCTTGGTTCTGCTCATTTCACTTAGCATCAGTTCATGTAATTCTCTCCAAGCCTCTCTGTATTCATCCTGCTGGTCATTTCTTACAGAACAATAATATTCCATAACATTCATATACCACAATTTACCCAACCATTCTCCAATTGATGGGCATCCATTCAATTTCCAGCTTCTAGCCACTACAAACAGGGCTGCCACAAACATTTTGGCACATACTGGTCCCTTCCCCTTCTTTAGTATCTCCTTGGGGTATAAGCCCAGTAGAAACACTGCTGGATCAAAGGGTATGCACAGTTTGATAACTTTTTGGGCATAATTCCAGATTGCTCTCCAGAATGGATGGATTCATTCACAGCTCCACCAACAATGTATCAGTGTCCCAGTTTTGCCGCATCCCCTCCAACAATCATCATTAATTTTTTCTGTCATCTTAGTCAATCTGACAGGTGTGTAGTGATATCTCAGAGTTGTCTTAATTTCCATTTCTCTGATTAATAATGATTTGGAACACTCTTCTATATGAGTGGTAATAGTTTCAATTTCATCATCTGAAAATTGTCTGTTCATATCCTTTGACCATTTATCAATTAGAGAATGGCTTGGTTTCTTATAAATTAGAGTCAATTCTCTATATATTTTGGACATGAGGCCTTTATCAGAACCTTTAACTGTGAAGATATTTTCCCAGTTTGTTGCTTCCCTTCTAATCTTGTTTACATTAGTTTTGTTTGTACAGAAGCTTTTTAATTTGATGTAATCAAAATTTTCTATTTTGTGATCAATAATGGTCTCTAGTTCATCTTTAGTCACAAATTTCTTCCTCCTCCACAAGTCTGAGAGATAAACTATCCTATGTTCCTCCAATTTGTTTATAATCTCGTTCTTTATGTCTAAATCATGGACGCATTTTGACTTATCTTGGTATACGGTGTTAATTGTGGGTCCATGCCTAATTTCTGCCATACTAATTTCCAGTTATCCCAGCAGTTTTTGTCAAATAATGAATTCTTATCCCAAAAGTTAGGCTCTTTGGGTTTGTCAAACACTAAATTGCTATAATTGAGTATTCTGTTTTGTGAACCTAACCTGTTCCACTGATCAACTAATCTATTTCTTAGCCAATACCAAATGGTTTTGGTGACTGCTGCTTTATAATATAGTTTTAGATCAGGTACAGCTAGGCCACCTTCATTTGATTTTTTTTTTCATTAATTCTTTTGAGATTCTTGACATTTTATTATTCCATATGAATTTTGTTGTTATTTTTCTAGATCATTAAAATATTTTCTTGGAAGTCTGATTGGCACAGCACTAAATAAATAGATTAGTTTAGGGAGTATTGTCATCTTTATTATATTCGCTCGACCTATCCAGGAGCACTTGATATTTTTCCAATTGTTTAAGTCTGACTTTATTTGTGTGGAAAGTTTTTTGTAATTTAGCTCATATAATTCCTGACTTTCCTTTGGTAGATAGATTGCCAAATATTTTATGCTGTTGGCAGTTATTCTGAATGGAATTTCTCTTTGTATCTCTTGCTGTTGGATTTTGTTGGTAATGTATAAAAATGCTGAGGATTTATGGGGATTTATTTTATAACCTGCAACTTTGCTAAAGTTATGGATTGTTTCTAATAGCGTTTTCGTAGAATCTCTAGGGTTCTCTAAGTATACCATCATATCATCTGCAAAGAGGGATAGTTTGGTTTCCTCACTGCCTATTCTGATTCCTTTAATCTCTTTCTCGACTCTTATTGCCGAGGCTAGTGTTTCTAATACAATATTGAGTAATAATAATGGTGACAGTGGGCAACCTTGCTTCACTCCAGATCTTACTGGGAAAGATTCCAGTTTTTCCCCATTTCATACTATCAAGTTATTTAAATAAAATTTCTCTTTGTATCTCTTACTGTTGGATTTTGTTAGTGAAATATAAGAATGCTGAGGATTTATGTGGATTTATTTTGCATTCTGTAACTTTGCTAAATTTGTGGATTATATATGTTTTTAGTTAATTCTCTAGAGTTCTCTTAGTATACAATTATATCATCTTCAAAGAGTGATAATTTAGTTTCCTCGTTACCTACTCTAATTCCTTTAATCTATTTTTCTTCTTTTATTGCCAAAGCTAGCATTTCTAATACAATATTGAATAGTAATGGTGCTAGTGGGCAACCTTGTTTCACCCCTGATCTTACTGGGAATGGTTCCCATTTACTGCTATTACATATGATGCTTGCTAATGGTTTTAAATAGATGTTACTGACTATTTTAAGGAAAAGTCCATTTATTCTTATGCTCTTTAGTGTTTTTAATAGGAATGGATATTGGATTTTATCCAATGCTTTTTCTGCATCTATTGAGATAATTATGTGTTTTTTATTAATTTGGTTACTAATATAGTCAATTATGCTAATAGTTTTCCTAATATTGAACCAGCCCTGCACTCCTGGTATAAATCCTACTTGCTCATACTATATTATCCTGGGAATGACTTTCAATAATCTCTTTGCTAATATATATTTCTTAATATTTGCGGCAATATACGTTAGACAAATTATCTATAATTTTCTTTCTCTGTTTGCATACTACCTGGTTTAGGCATCAGTACCACGTCTGTGTCATAAAAGGAATTTGATAGGACTCTTTCTTTCCCTATTTTTTCAAATAGTTTATATAGTATTGGAGTTGATTGTTCTTTAAATGTTTGGTAGAATTCACATACTAATCCATATGGTCCTGGGGATTTTTTCTTATGCAGTTGATTAATACTTGTTCTATTTCTTTTTTCTAAAATGGGACTATTTAAGCAATTTACTTCATCCTCTGTTAATCTGGGCAGCCTATATTTTTGAAGATATTCATCCATGTCACTTAGGTTATCAAATTCATTGGCATAAAGTTGGCAAAGTAACTCCTAATTATTGCTCTCATTGCCTCTTCATAGTGGCAAGTTCTCCCTTTTCATTTTTAAGACTAACAATTTGATTTTGCTTTTTCCTTTTTATAATCAAATTTACCAACGGTTTCTCTATTTTGTTGGTTTTTTCATAGAACCAACTCTTGGTTCTATCTATTCATTCAATGTTTGTTTTTTTACTTTCAATTTTATTAATCTCTCCTTTTATTTTTAGAATTTCAAGTTTAGTATTTGACTGAAGGGTTTTTAATTTGCTCTTTTTCTAGCTTTTTTAGTTGCAAGACCAATTCACTGATCTTCTCTTTCTCTATTTTATCCAAGTAGGCCTCTAGAGATATAAAATTACCCCTTATTACCGCTTTGGCTGCATCCCACAAATTTTGGTATGACATCTCATTATTGTCATTTT
Source organism: Sarcophilus harrisii (assembly GCF_902635505.1). Lineage (NCBI taxonomy): Eukaryota > Metazoa > Chordata > Mammalia > Dasyuromorphia > Dasyuridae > Sarcophilus > Sarcophilus harrisii. The sequence goes on along the minus strand of NC_045431.1, from coordinate 107,700,419 downwards.
CTTGGGTGAAATTATTAATTGTGTCTAAGATTTGTAGTTTTACCCAATCATTCTTTAGGATGTGATTATTTAGTTTCCAATTATTTTTTGGTCTATTTTCCCCTGGTCTTTTATTGAATGTAATTTTCATTGAATCATGATCTAAAAGGATGCATTTACTATTTCTGCTTTTTTGCATTTGAATTTGAGGTCTTTATGTCCTAATATATGGTCAATTTTTGTATAGGTTCCATGAACTGCCAAAAAGAAAGTGTACTCCTTTTGTCTCCATTTAGTTTTCTCCAAAGAGCTATCATACCTAACTTTTTTAGTATTCTGTTTACTTCCTTAACTTCTTTCTTGTATTTTATGGTTCAATTTATCTAGTTTAGTTTATCTATTTATTTATCTAGTTCTGAAGTTGAGATCTCCCACTATTATAGTTTTGCTCTTTATTTTTTCTTGCAACTCTCTTAACTTCTCCTTTAGGAATTTCCATGTTATACCACGTGATGCTTATATGGTTAATATTGATAATGCTTCATTATCTGTGGCACCCTTTAGCAAGATATAGTTTCCTTCCTTGTTTCTTTTAATTAGATCAATTTTTGCTTTTGATTGATCTGATATCAGGATGGCTACCCCTGCTTTTTTTACTTCACCTGAAGCATAATAGATTCTGCTCCAGCTTTTTACCTTTACTCTGTATGTGTCTCCCTGCTTTAAATGTGTTTCCTGCAAACAACATATTGTAGGTTACTGGCTTTTAATCCAGTCTGCCATCCACTTCTTCTTTATGGGAGAGTTCACCCCATTCACATTTATGGTTAAAACTACTAATTCTGTATTTCCTGCCATCTTATTTACCCCAAATTATACTTTTCTCTTTCCTTTTCCCCTTTCCCTCCTCCCCAGTATTCTACTTATGAGCACCACTTGCCTCAAATACTTCTCCCCCTTTAGAGAGCCTCCCTCTTTCTTTCCCCTACTATTTGTTTTCTCTTTTATTTAGCCTATCTCTTCCCTTTCTCCCTTTCTCCTCCCAGTTTTCTATAAGGTGAGAGCAGTTTCTCTATGAAACCAAATATATCTAAAATTCTTTGAGCCAAATCTGATGAGAATAAGAGTCACACAATGTTCATCCCCATCCCTTATTTCCCTCTATTATAATAGGTTTCCTTTGCCTCTTCATGAGATGTAATTCCCCTCATTTTACCTCCACTTTAACTTTTTTCCAGTTCAATTCCCTTTCTAGTTTCTTTTTTATAACAGTAAAATAAAATTATACATGCACTCTTTATTTATACCCATAACAGAAATACAGTTCTCAAGAGTTCTTTTCTTTTTACCTTTCTGTGCTTCTCTTGAGTTCTATATTTGGAGTTAAAATTTTTTGTTTAGCTCTGGTCTTTTCATCAGAAATAAATGGAATTCACTTGTTTTGTTGATGTCCATTTTCTTCCCTGAAAGAAAAATGCTCAGTTTAGTGGATAGCTTATTCTTGGCTGCATTCCCAGTTCCTTTGCCTTTTGTAATATCATATTCCAGACCCTTTGATTTTTTAAGGTGGAAGCTGCTAAGGTCCTAGGTAATTCTGATTGTGGCTCCTCGGTATTTGAATTTTTTTTTTTTTTTTTTTTTTTTGCTGCTTGTGCTGCTTGTAATATTTTTTTCCTTGTCAGATAGTTTTGAAATTTAGCCATGATATTCCTTGGAGTTTTAATTTTGGGGTCTACTTCAGGAGGTGTTTGGTGAATTCTTTCAATTGCTATTTTACCTTCTGATTCTATGATTTCTGGGCAGTTCTCTTTGATGATTTCCTGAAAAATAGTGTCTAGGCTCTTTTTTTTATCATCATAGTTTTTGGGAAGTCCAATAATCCTTAGATTGTCTCTCCTTGATCTATTTTCCAGGTCAGCTTTCCCAAGTATGTATTTTACATTTTTTTTCTTTTTTTTTTCTTTTTTTTTTTTTTTTTTTTTTTTTTTGGTTTTAAATCTTGATGTTTAATTGATTCCTTTATTTCCATTTGGTAAGTTCTGATTTTTAGTGTATTATTTTCTTGATTTACTTTTTTTTACTTCTTTTTGTATCTGTCCAATTGAACTTTTAAATGAGTTGTTTTGTCTATGGATTTTTTTATTCCATTTCACAAATTCTGTATTTCAGGGAGTTGTTTTCTTTTTCCATTTTGTCAAATTTATCCTTTAATGAGTTATATGCTTTTCCCATTTTACTAAGTCTATTTTGTAATGAACTTTCTTCACATAGTTTCTGTGTTGCTTCTTGCAAAGTTTTCATTTCCTTTCCCCATTTTTCTTCTAGCTCTCTTTTAAGATCCTTTTTAATTTCTTCTAGGAGAACCTTATGTGATAGGGACCAATTTATATGACCCTTTGGGGCTTCATCTGAAGGTGATCTGCTGTTAGTCTCCTCAGGGTTTGAAATCTGTTCTTCTCTTTCACCATAAAAACTATCTAGGGTCAGAGTTCTACATGCTTTTTTACTCTTTTTTTTTTTAAAGTTGAGATCTGGTTTTAGGGCAAGGAAGATTGCCCAAGCTTCCTGTACAAGTGGCAGAAGCTGCACTGGGTCAGTGCTGACTCAGCATGGCCAGACTCCAGGAAATTCTAGCATTTTAGGGTTCACTCTTACCTTTAGTGTTTGTGTTGGATGTTTTATAACTTCTCTGCTGTTCTACTGGCTTGCAACCAGGGTAGAGTAGCCAACACTGCTGTGGATTCTTCCCCATAGATTCTCTTGTGAGCAGAGTCCACAACATCCCAGGTCTGTGCTCAGCCTGCTTGTACCTGGCCTGCCTTCCTCAGTGCCCAATAGAAACAGGCTTTTTCTAGAGAGCTTTAAAATTATTTTCTGCTTGTAATTTGTTACACTCTCAATATAATGGGTTCTTCTAGTCCAGAACTAATTCAGAGGCTGGATTTGCTAATTAGTTTAAGGGATGTGGGATGAGTCAGAAAGAAACATGTGTATTCTTTGCCACCTTGACTCCACCCCTCCAGCTCTAAGTCTGTGATCCTATGATCTCTGAAGTATTTATAAAGGAAAACTCCTCTCTCATCTTCAAAGGAATCTTTCAGTTTCCAGGACTAAAAGTGAAAGGTCTCCTATGTGATGGGACTTTCCTATATAAGTCAAAATAAAACATCTACCAAGTATTTTACAAGGTAAATTTTTTTTAAAATGATAAATCTTAACACAAAAACAAGGTGTGGCTATTTTCCACTGAGGTTCTACTTTGATGTTTTAGAGGGGCAAAGGTTTTTAAGACAATGCTACCAGAGCACAAGGTCTACCAAGATCTACAAAGTTGGAAATATTTCAAGTCTCAATAATAGATCTTTGTGTGTTAAGAACAGCCTTGTTCATTCCAAAGAGACTTGTTACTAGCTGAATTATACTGGTAGCTTTGAACTGTTTAGGCCATTGTCAATCACTAAAACATCTAAGATATAGAGAAGCTTTGACCTAAATATTCATACAGAAGAAATTGTGACTACTTGAAGAACTATACATAATTAGTTATTAATAATATGAAGAAATGTGTGCAAAAAGATAGTTGGAATAGATTAATGAATGAGATTAATGGAATAGATTAATTAATGAATGAATAAAGAAGTCCAGAAAGAAGATAAATAAAATAATCAAAATGGGAATATATGTGTGTGTGTATATGTGTAAAAATTGGCCACAAATACACACAGAGGTATAATTGAAATTTTCCCTATATCTCTTAGTTCTCTTCCTCCCAAAATGATATAATCCTTTTTGTGTGTATATGCATATTATAATATATATTAATTTATTTATTTTATAATATGTATATTAATTTGTTTATGTGTGTGTGTGTGTGTGTGTGTGTGTATTCTATCTGCAGCCATAGAATAAAAGGTCCTGGAATGTATGGGCTGTTTCATTTTGTCTTTGTATCCCATTCTCAGAATCTAGTACAAGGCCTGGCAAGTAGTAAACTCTTAATTAATACAAGACAGATAGACACAGAGACACAAAGAAAAAGAAACATACAGAGAGAAAGGTGGATAGATAATTTTTCCACATATATACATTTATATATCTATAGCAAGTTTAATACTATGGTAATATTATAAATAGTAAGTCAAAAAATTCTAGCTGGGAGATTCTATAAATCAAATGTTTCCATTTGCATTATTGCTTGCAATGATCACTTTTTAGGAAGCTTGTTATGAGAACTGCATTATACTTTATAATGATTATAATAATACAAATTATAAAGCAAAAATTAATCATATGAGATAAGTATCTTCCACACTTCAAGTGATGTAGTAACTGAGAGTTAGAGTGGTAAACTATGACATCTAAATTAGAATTCTAATTCAAAATCTAACAATTATTTCCATTTACCATCCTGGAATGTTAACATAAAAAAATGTTATGATTATTACAAGGTACTAAGACAGTGGAATTGATAGAGATATTAATTATCTAATTTAGCATGGTTCAGTATGATTGATCTGATCCTTCAAGGAGATGTTATGGACCAGAACTTGAAACAAGGCACTAAGTAGAATTGAGGAGACAATGTTTAAATCTAGTTTAGAACTGATTTAATTCTACAACAAATAATGGTTTCCCAGTGATATAATGATTGGTGTGTACTCACTGTACAACATATAAGCAAGAAGCTCTCAGGACCAGACACACAAGCCCACTCTCAGAGGCAGAGACAGATTCATTCCATCTTCCACCTTTGTGCTGGCTGGAGGCTGAAGCTGGCAGAGGCAAAGGATTAGTGGCAGGAGCTCTTGGAACCAAGGAGAGAGATAGGCCTCAAAGAAAGCTAACCAGGTCCAAGGAAGGAGAAAATAAAGGATTTGGACTTTAATCCCTGGCTGCATTTGAGGTGATTATTACATTGAACTGAAACTAAGGCTACCTCCAGAAACCCCCTGAGAAACCTGCTTCCAGAAAACATTATATTTTAGAGAAGAACATTACAAAATAATAACAGATTTTTAAATTTATTCCATTTCCCATGTGATATGAAGGTAGTATTTTACAAGTCCTCTTTCTTCTTCTTCCACATCTTCTTCACCTTTGTCCTCATTCTTCTCATCTTCATCCTCCTTCTTCTGCTGCTTCTTCTCCTCCTCTTCTCCTCCTCCTCTTTTTCCTCCTCCTCTATGTATTATAATATGGTATAATTCATTTTGTAATTAATCCTTTGTATCCCTCAAAAAACCAAAATTTCAATAAGAAAATATCAGTACAATTGATTCAGTCATTACCAACTAAAGAATTACTATAGTTCATTCCTTCCTCTCCTACCCCCATCCTCTTGATTTCTTAGGATTGTCTTGAAAAAATGAAGAGTTTTTTTTTTTTTTAAGTGAAATTGAGAGTGAGAAAGTAAGGAAAAGAGATAGAGACAGTAACTTTGCAATAAAAACTATTTCTAATCCTAACATATTGTCAGTGCCTATTTCAAAACTCACTTTAATGTTAATTTAAAAAGAGTACCTCAGAACAACTCAGATGTCTCATAACAGCTTGAGGAATCACTAATTTAAAGTTTCTCATCTAACACTCATTTAAAAAAAGTCTCAAATAAGCTTTGAAAACCTATAAAATGATAATTCAGAGGGAAAAGGCTTTTTAGAAAGATTCCCATAGATGTGGGAAACAAATGAGAAGTCATCTTATTTTGAGTCATTTTGTGTGGCCATTTGTTCGATAGTTCCTATTTCAACCCAATCATTTCCTTTAAGAAGGAATGATCAGAAATGCTTTGAAAGTTTAAAGGTATCTGTGGCAGATAAAGAATTTAATAAATAGGAATTAGAGTAGTTAGGGGTTTTCCATATACAGCTCCCTGTTGACATATTCTTTGAGTCTAATTTGTTTTAGAAATTGCTAACTTATCTGAGGCTTACTGACTTTTTCGTACATTTTTTTTTGGAAGTCTAAATGTTGAACAGCTTATCCTGAAAGCTGATTATGGCTGTCTAAATTGAAAATGATATTCAAACCTTTTCTCAGGCTATGGTTTTTTTGAGACTTGATGTACCAGTGATTTCATCAGTTTGTACTAATGTAATCCCAATCTTTTTGTGGCTCAAGTACATGGTCTCACAAAATTGTTGTAGGAAAAAATAATTTATCCTCCTCCTGCCAAGGTGGTAATGAGCCTCTATGAACTGAGTTAAGTCTTTAGAGGGCAGACACAATCTACCACTGAGCCCATTTCCAAAGTCTTTCCAGTTTGATAAAATTGGCCAGAGCTTACTTTTGGAGGGCTCAGCTTTAAGGACCCAAGGAAAACATCATGAGGCATCACAATATGACTTCAGTGAAGGATAGAGACTAAGTCCAACTTTCAGTTATATCTGGTAATGAGAGACAAAGAATTATGGGTAATTGAAACCCACAGATAATCAGAATACTCCCTAGTCAAAAGTTTTAACCTTTTCATTTTGTTTTTGTTTGCTTGTTTTTGGTTTTATTTCTTTTTTACTTTATTTCCATTTCTCAAACTGCTTGTTAACAGAGAAATCAAAATCAAGATAACTAAAAAAAAAAAGTAAAATTGCATATGGCTATCTTCAACAAACTCAACTATCCAGATCTAGAGAACATATATCACCAGGAAAAGGAGTAAAACACCAAATAGTTTTGAGCAGAAGAATGATATCATCAAACCTCTGTCTCAAAAAGAATTATTTGGTAGCTCAATGAAAAAAAATTGGTTTCAACATGGAAAAGATTGGATAATGAGAAACAAATCTATTCCTCCCTACCATCTTCTTGCCACATTCTTGCTCTCCAACCTCCCCTTGTAATTTGAAATTCCACCTTTTACTCTAAACATCTGGACTTTGAATTGGTGAAAATTTATCATATCTTGTTCAACCAGATCTACCACTTTAGTGCCTTTCCTACTGTTTTCTTCATCTAGCATTGGGGAATAAGAATTAAATTAACATTAACATTCCATGGAAAATCAACTTCCCTATTACTCCAAGTACCATCCCTATGACTTCCCCAATCTAAACACCTTTCCCTGGCTGCCACTCTCCTCTGTGTGTTGTCTTCCCTCTTTAGAATTTAAGTTCCTTGAGAGTACAGAATATCTTGCTTGTGGTATGGTTTATCCCCAAGACTTAGAATAGTTGACTGGAACATAATAAAGACAATCAAATTTTTATTTTGATGATGCTTATTATGTCCCTTAAGGAAGACCAGTGAAACCAAAATAATATGGCAAATTGCCAAATCAATTATCAAAGTCAAAGTTGGGGGAGAAATGGTTTGGTATATCTGAAAATGATCCGGGGATTTTAGTGGACTGAAAGTAAAACGTGAGTCAATAATCCCATATTACATTCTGATATATTTTGTTGGGTTTTGTTTGTTTGTTTTTAAAGACCAAAAAAGCTAAAAGAATATTAGGTTGCACTAGAAGAGGCATAGTATGTAGGAACAAGGAAATTATAGTCTCTTTTCTCTATGCTCTGGTCAGACCAAATCAGGAGTGATATGTTCAGTTCAAGGCACCATATTTTAGGAAGGATATTGACAAACTGCAGAGTGTCCAGAGAAACTATGATAAGGGACATCAAGATCATGTCAAATAACATCAGGGAAAGGACCTGGGACATAGACAGAGGGTGCTAGAGCTAGCAAGAATCTGTTTGCAAGAATCAATTAGCTACAAATCAAGACTTGATTTATTATTTTGTTTATTGTTTAGACTTAAGAAAGTGATAAAGAAAATATTAATATTACAGATTAAACTTCAAAGTTCCCCCCTTCTGAGAGAGTTTGTTGATAAACATTTACTAGTATACCTTGTCTGAAGATGTTTAGCCTGGAGGGGAGAAAAATCCAGAGACAACTGGAAGAACATGATAAGTGTCCTTCATTTAATTAGAGGATTATCTGGCAAAAGAGGGATTATGTTTATCCTACTTAGGCTCAAAGGGCAAAACTAATAGCAACATATGGACATTGTAAAGAAGCAAAGGCTAGATGATAATTTCAGTAGGATTTAGTGTTCTGTCATATGGTTGTCCAGTGTTTCCTAAAAGTAGGATTTCATTGTAGAGATTCACTGATCTGGGTATACATTAATATGTCAGCCAAACAGGTTAGCTGAATTGCTTTTAGGGCATGAAACTTAATCTACAAGATGACTATTAGCAGCATTAAAAAGCAAGGAGGCTCCAGGTTTTTAGACCAATATTCTCAAAACTGGCCTTTGTACTATAACTCTAGATATGAATGTGTTGATAAGAGGTAGAGCAAGAGAGCCAAATGAGACATTGTTGTGCTTGTTTAAGCAGAGTAGTGTAACTCTGGGAAGTCTGTTTACTTGAGTGGCATTCCCTTGTGTGTCTATGTTTATATACTCTCTTGTGTTGTAGATGTCATTGTAAAAACGTGAACCTATGCTGTAAGTTGTTTGAGGTCTTATTCACTGAAAGCTCCAAAAGGTTGGCTAATGTTAACTCTGGGTCACAAGTTTAGAGATATTTTCATTTCTGATAATACATTCTAATCCTTCTTTGTTAAGTTAAAGGATTCTAGCAGCTAACCATCCTTGCCTTAAAAGGTACTTCTTTTTTTAAAAAGCAATATCTAGAACATACACATTCTCCTTACTCCTATTTTGCAGAATCCCATAAGAGACCTTTTCTAATCTTCCAAGTTCTTAGAATTTCTTCTGTTTTTTAAAATGTGAGGATATTGTATACATTCAGTAGAATATAAACCTCTTAAGGACAAGGACTATTTTTTTTTTCTTTCTACACTGATAGCTTAGCACTATATCTGGAGCATAGTAAGTATTAATAAATATCTTTAGCTGAGTGGACTTCCCTTTATGGACATCTTCAAAGAAAGGCTGGATAAATATATATATTAGATATAGTTTATAGGCATGCAATTTTTAGGTATGCATTTAATTAGAAGATTTCTGAGGTTCCTTCTATCTCTGAAACTCCTGGGTTCTCTAATTAATCCCACTTTAGTTTGTAAAGGGAAACAATAGGAGGGGAAGTTTCTTGGGAACTGATACTTGGCTTTCTTTCTTCTGTGCAATCAAAGAAAAAAACCTGGAGAAAGGTACCTGATACTATCAGATTTAAAGCAATTTACGCCTAAGCATAACATAAAATTGTACAAGTGAATGATAATAGATGGATAGTGCTTAGTACTTACTATATGAAGCACCAAAGTAAAATACATGCTAATAACAGTGATCTGACTGCATGTACCACAAAGATTGAAGAAAGACTTAAAAGAGGTGTTTCATTCTCGAAACCAACTGAATTCCTAGAATACAGAATGAAATGTTGGAAAATAAAAAAGAGAGTACTTCCTAACCAGGTAAGCCCATACAATTTCCTCATATAGACTCAACAGAGAATCGAAGACCTATCTCCATGTCCAAGGAATTTTATGTGTAAAAATTCTTTGCATATCTAGGATTGAGAAAAGATTCTTGATCATAGTCATTTGTTTATTAATATTTACTTAATTGAACCAAATATTTAAACATAGGAAACCAGTAAGATTTCATAATATTCAAAATACAGAAACAAAGCAAAGGGCTTTAATTCTGAAATAAACATAATCAAGGTAAGAACAGAGCAAAATAGGTAGGTGAAAAAATTATCTTGCCTCTTTAGTTTATCTTTTGTTCCACTTCAAACTCTTTTATGCCAAACCAAAGAAAATTCCAGTACTATCTAATCCTAAATTCATATTGTACAATTGTTTGTACAAGACTGTTTGCATTTTGTCTCTCTCATTAGACTTTGAACTTCGGGAGAGCAAGAGATGTTTTTTGCCTTTCTTTGTATCTTCCAGGGTTTAACAATAATGCCTGGATCATAGTAGGCACTTTTAATATTACATTTCCTTTTTTAAAATCTGTTAACAAAAGATTTTAATCTTTACCCAGACACTTTTATGAAGAACAGGTTCTAGCCATCTATACCTAGCAGACCAGAGTAGACTTGGTCTGCCTGGTTCTGAAATTAAGAGAGTAGCAGCTAACATTAAGGAAACAAAGCTTAACTGAGAATCATAGTCTCCACAAGTGATGTGGCACCATACCAAGTATGAAGCAGACTGAGCAAGATCAGCACAATTATATCACCAGAATATATGGGAAATTTGTAACATTCTGGTGTCATTCTTTAATCTATGTGCAATGGGGGTCAGACATGTATACTCTTATGTATGATCCCTATATGTATCTATGGGGTGTATATTTGTGGGAAATTGTGCCCTAGAACTTTGGGATGAGTGGTTTACTATTATTTTTCTTATTATACTATTTCATTAATTGCTTTTGCTTTAAACTATTTTTTCTGACTAGAGAAAAACATAAATATTGGGGGGGGTGTATTAGTGATGGTTTTGAGTGTGTGTACACCCATATATACTTTGAATACCTAAGTTAGCTATCCAGGATGCCACAACTGTGTGAGAGATATCCCAGGGACTATACAAAGCTCAGCTCCCACAAAAGAAAAACACAAATATTCTAATAATTAAAGCAAGGTGACAAAGATGTTTTGTCAGTAAATATTTAATTATTTTAATTTTTTTTGTATCAGCACTTTTAGAGAAAAGAGAAGCCACAAGTTCAAATTTATCAAAGCAGGGGAAATGTCTAGGATAATATCCATAAGTAAAAAAATGTTACAAATAAGGGGGATAATAAGATTAGAACATGATAAGATATAGACTAATTCCATATGTCCACATACTTCCTATTACCATCAGAAGAACATAAGAATGTTAGCTATTTCTTAAATGTTTGGCAACCTACCCCAAAACCATCATACACTCTCATCCATAGTATGGGAAAGGAAAGAGGCCAAATGGCATGAAGAATGCATATGCTATTAACATGAACCAAGTGAATTTTCCCACCACTCACTGAATGTATTTTTATCATTTTTCACTTGATGAGATGTATTCAGCAAGGTGGGAGCAGCTATGAGACTCAGTGAATAGAGTACTGGGTCTGAGTCAGGAAAATTAAGTTCAAATCTGATCTCAGACATTTACTAGCTGGGTGACGCTGAGCAAATCACTTAACTGTTTGGCTCAGTTTCCTCCTCAATAAAAGGAGCTGGAGAAGGAAATGACGAACAACTCTAGTATCTTTGTGAAGAAAATCCCAAAATGAGGTCATAAAGAATCATATATGATTGAAAAATAACTGAACAGCAATTGATTGAATTCAGTAAGGTAAAAGTTCTACAAAAAATGACTTGAATGGAAAAAATAACATATTTATATGATACTTTCCTCAAAACAATCCCATCAGGCAAATATAATTATTTTCTCCAATTGTTCATTGCAGATGAGAAAACTAAGTCACAGAGAGAGAATTAATGACATCGTAGAGTACACAACTAGTATGTATCAGAGAAGACATTTAAGCTGGGTCTCTGTTGATTCAGCACCTACTATTCTATTGTATTTTGCTATCTTTAAATAATGGATAGAACACTACTAGCAAGGTCAAACTTTTCTACCATACAGCCTCATGATACTGTCCCTCTGTTGAATTATAAAAACAATTTAGAAAGTCAACCATAGAGATAAGAATAAGCCACAAGAAAATACAATTTTGAGCTATTTAGTAAAGTCTGTATACTCCAGCAACTGTCTCCTCAGGCATTAACTTTTTAAGAGTGGTTTTTATATTGTGACAACTATGATAGGCAGGTGGAGTACAGTGAGTGAAAAGAGCTCCGAACCAGCCAGAAGGGGATATTAATTTGAGTCTCAGTTTAGCTATAAGAACTTGAGGAAATCATTAATGCCTGAGCCTGATTTCCTCATTTGTAAAAGGATATATGGTATTGCATGGCAGAAACAATATTGCACTTGGAGTCAAAGGTCCAAAATTCAAAACTAATTCTATTACCTATGATCTGTGATGTTGAACAAATCACTTGCTTTTTTTGAGCTTCAGTTTCTTCAACTGTAAAATTAGGGGATTGGATTAAGGGACCTCAAAGGACACATTCTATCTTTAAATCTATCTATGATCATAGCATTTGCACATTATTTGTCTCACAGGGTTGTTGAAAAGAGATTGCTTAGTAGACTGTAAAAAACTTTATAAGTATGAGTTACTACCTGAATGAAAAGTGAAAGTGTAATAAATCACCTAGATATATCTGAATATTCAGATGTGTTGCCATATATAAACCTAACAGTTTTAGGTGGAATTGAAGCTTTGAGTACATTAATATGCAAAGCATTTTACAGAGAACTCACTCAGAGTTAAAATCAAAAAACAGGAATCTAAGAAATTAATGGGATGAAGGGGGAGAGATTTTTTCCCAAGGTTAAACATCTTCTTTAAACATGACTAAGAATAAACCTAAACCTTTCCAGAAGATTGAATATGCTTGGGAATGCAGTTAAGTAACAGTTGCCCCTCAACTTCCTGGCTTTAACTAGATTTTGAAATATCTGCCACAAGAGACATTTTCATGGTTTCTTCCATCTGGCTACAGTCAGAAAGCACCACAGTTGAGAAAGAAAATGTGGGCTTATGACATTTCATATGAACTTTTTTATGTAGTTTGACTATGGCCTTGTCATTTCAAAGATATTGAGAATTGTCATTTCAGTGAAAGAACGGATTCGCTCACATGACCATAGATCTTGAAATTAGAAGAGACCTCAGAAGTTATCTTATCTAACTCATACCTGAACCAAATATCTCCATGCTTTAGGCATCTATATATCTAACTGGCTTAAGTAGATTTCAGTTTCTATCATTTTCCTCAGTTCCTACAAGTCTCTGGAATGCATCACTTAGTTTAATCAAACTGGATTACTTGTCCCACCACATGCATCCTTTATGCTATCCCTTCCTGACTTCTTCAACAAATCATCCCTTACTATCATTCCTACTCTCTCTTACCTTAAATCAATTCCTATTTACTAGATCTTTCTCTGTTT